>NW_027494285.1:0-339600 GCF_021521415.1 Bidens hawaiensis | reverse complement strand
TTAATGCGGTGCGAATACGACGCGTACACATATGCAGTGCATGCATGAATGAAATGTATGTATGGGTTTGTAAGTATTAAAACTAACACAAATCTTTGAAACGGTTATAGACGGCTCTTTGAAAACAAATCTAATTCACTATAACCAATGGCTCTGATACCAATATGTCACACCCTCAATTTTCGACTAATAGGGTTTTACCGTGAGGTGCGTGATATACCAGGATCTAGCCACGTGTCATAACGAACAACCAATTTATAATGAAAAATATTTAAATATTATTGCTCATCATAATTGAGGTAAGTACATTTACAATAAAATTATTACATTTGCGGAAGCGTATAATTTAGGAAAACACTTAAAAACTCAGAGTGCGTGTTAAGAAGCCCAGTCATAACATTTCATTAAAGACTCCCAGCATAATTTGATGCTTAGTGGGATCCATGCATCCTAGACTCATTTCAATTTCAAGCGTGCACCTTAAATACCTGAGAAAGACATGCTAAAACGGGTCAACCCAATGGTTGGTGAGTTCACAGGTTTGAGTTTGAAAACAAGTTTGTTAAACAAACCATTTAGTAAGTAAACTTTTTAAGCAATAAAGCATGGATAATGTATGCATTAGTAATACCGCTAGTTAATTAGGCTAGCAATCATGTTACATTAGTGTAAGTTCCATTGTGACTGAGGTTGACTTGTTTGTTTGTTTGTTTGCCACCCACGAATTCTAATAAAAGACCAGTGTGTTTCTAGTAAATGAGACGCCCAGCGACTCCCTTAACCGAGAGCTCCAAGGGTGTTCGTCAAACCCAGTAGTACTACCTTTCATTACCGAGCCAATGTACAATTGTTAACGGTCCAATGTGCATGGGGGACTTCAGTTTAAGTGCACTATGTACACATGAGGTATTAAATAGTCTACAATTATCCAAAAATTTTGTATGTTGCATGCTTTCCCCCCCCCCCCCCCCAAAAGGAGTAAGTAAAAAGTGGGTTAATGAAACTCACCTCGAATGCGGTTCATATTGAAAGTCAACTGCTTAAGTCAAGGTTGTTCTAGTGCCTAAATCATACAAGCACTATAAGTATTTGCTAAGCGATTCCTAGAACCCTTAGTATCCAAAAAATTCCCTCGTTTATTTGAAGTTTAACCAAATTTCGAATTTTTGTTGACTTTGACCAACGTTTGACTTTTATTGACTTTGAGAAAAGTTTGACTTTTCGTTTGACTTTTGACCAAGAGGTCCAAGTTGTTGACCGTTGACTAAAAGTCCACGTCTCGATGACCGAATACTAAAATTTGAGTTTTGTTGACCGTTGACCAAAATGTTGACCTTTGACCAAAATGTTGACCGACGGTCCAAAATGTTGACCGACGGCCCGTTGGTGACTTTTGACCAATATTCTAGACTTAGAGTGCGTAAATGATGTTCCTAGTCACAATTTAACAACAATCAAGTAATGTGCACTTAGCCACCTTTCATACAATCCTACGACTAAGTCTAACTTCTACCACTTTCAACACTTCACAAGTAAGACTAACCACTTAGTCAAACAGTTCTAAGTTGACCCATAAAATCAAAATTCAATTTACCACAATCATATTACAAATTACAATTATTTATACTAACCAATATGCTAATAATCCTTAACAAGTTTTCAATCATCAAAACTGATTTTTCCAACCAACCAAAACTTGTGACCAAATTACCAAATAATTCTCACATATTCTTTCATGTATTAGGTATAACATATATTTTTCTTATAATTTTCCAATTAACACAAACATACAGAACATTCGCTCTCTACAACAACCTAATTTAAGTCTCTATTTTAACACAGCAGTACATAAAGATTTGCCAAAACTTCTATATTTGTCCAATTGATACAAGACCAATTGTATTTGATTCCTACTTCAATTTATAACATTCTAGAAGTGGAATCACACCCATATCTATTTTTAATATTATGTTATACAATTTATAACACAGCTCAGAAAATTTCTCTTTCAATCAGGATTGCAATCCAAGTTTGTAAAGTAATAATAACTAGACAAACAAAGTCCAAAAATTATGATTCTAGACATTTTGAAAACTAGATTCAAATTAATTAATCCTATTATCAAAAACCAATCAGAAACACCAACGTATCATCAAGTTATACAACCTACAATCTAAAACATAGGATCTGTCAACAATCAGATTCAAGCCAAAAATCACAAAAAGCATGATCCTTATATCCTTATAATCTTAAATCATCAAGGAACATTTTTATATAATCAAATATCATGTATTCTATTATCATACTAATTTATAAAATAATATTTATGTACAAAGGGTTTCCATTTTTTTTTCTTTTATGACAAGACACACAATTTCTTTTAATACCATCAAACTTGATCATCTTTTTATTTCTTATGATTTAATGTGTTTGGATACTCAATCACACAATCCCAAATCAAAGAAACATAAACAAAATATATTAAACATGCTTACTTACTTGCTTGATCAATACTATACCACTATTTGTTCCAAGAATCACCCAACTTGATTATGATATTTTGAGAGTGTTTTAGAAAAATAAAATGTAGGTGTGTGTGATGTGATATGGACGGCCAAAAGGGAGAAAAGAAAAGCTATAACATTCATTGTTATTTACTCATCATTAATACAATCATTAAGGCATAATCAATTTTATTAAACTATAGTTTGTGTCATTTTTATTACATATGACATGTTACATTCTATTATAAACATTTTCTAGTAATCATATGTTGTGTACTAGACTTTTTGTTACTTGTCATGTAATATATCATATGTTATGTTATTTTAATTATTCACTTCTATTACACAATATAAGTATACAACAACTAATCATGTAGCATGTAACACAATTACACCCATCACATATAATACATGTTATTATTCTAGTTATCAATAACTAGTTACTCTCACTTAGGTCACCAACGACACCACTGACTCAATGTATGCATACATGACATTATATGCATGGGAGTTCATTAACTTAGTCAATGAACTAACTGGGTTTACTGACACAGTCAACAGGATTTCATTGAGTTTAGTTAACGGAGTTAACCTGAAAATGTCGGGTGTCACATCATCCCCTTGTTGAAAGAATTTTCATCCTGAAAATTGATATGCTACTAAGTACACCAGTCGACTTTCGTCTATACGTTTAGTCTTAGTAAATTCCGTAGACTTCATGTATATATTGTTCACTGTACATTCAGTACGTCAGTAGACTTTCAGTCTATATGTGTGTGCCACTAATATTTGGGCTGTGTTACTCGTATTTAAGCAAAATTTTCCATTTGTCACACTAAGTTTAGTAGTTTCTTTATATGTATATCACCTTAGATTTTACACATCATGGGAAAGCAACCATACATGTTAATGACTATACTAAGTGTCTTTTTTGCCTATTAAATCCATATGATTGGCTAAGTAGTCAATCTACTATCATTTCCCAAATTTAAAATTTTCAGTCACCCCAATTACCCTTAGCTTCCAGGTAAATGGCTATCCTGTTTGTCTACAAGTAGTCAGCAGGACCAAACACATAAGTAAATACATGTCCTTTTGGCTTAGACTCATTGGCATAATTTTAAGTGAAAGAATACATTACAATTGCCCCGAATGCTTTCAGTCTTTAGGTTAATGGCTATCCTTTTAATCTATATAATAGATGACATGACCAAACATATACAAGTATATGTCCTTCTGACATGAGCAAACGACATAATTTTAAGCAAAAGTAACTCTTTTGAGTCTTTTCATTGAAAATTTTTTTTAAGCTTCTATAAAGCTTTGAACTAAATAGTATTATCATAACTCTGCACCATAAACAACTTGCTCTGTTTTGTCAAAAATTTGTTTTGATCAAAAATTTTCTTAACAGTTTTCATTTGAGCATAACTATTTGACACAAAAGCACATTTTGTCACAAACACAAGAATAACATAATCAAATCTCAATCAATCAATGACATCATCAAAACAAGCAGTCTTCACAAACTGCATAGTCTTACAAATCCTAACACATCATCAGATCGGATTATACTCATAATCATACAATCAATTATGACTTCATATAAGCATACATTCAATCATATCAATTCAAAAACACTTATCATGACATCCTAAGATTCAACTGACAGACAAGCATAAAAATCAAGGATACCTAATTTGCACAGTTAATCAATTAAGCACATATCAGTTAACATCAAAAAGTAACATATTCAAACACACACAACTATCACTTAGACAACCTATCCAAAATAGTCAATTAGCATATAGAGGCACAAATCATTAATCAGACTTCATCAGAGTTGATCATTCCCAGGGATTTCAAAAGAAAGTTGAACCTGGTTCTGTCAAGTGGTTTTGTGAATAGGTCAGCCAAATTATCACTTGTATCAACTCTTTTCATCTCAATTAGACCTTTTTCATTTCAATCCCTAATGAAATGATGTTTGATTTCAATGTGCTTGGTCTTAGAATGTTGTACTGGATTTTTAACAATAAAATATGCAGCAATATTATCAATGAAAATAGGAGTGTTCAAGAAATTCAGACCATAATCCAGCATTTGATTCTGAATCCAAAGAGCTTGTGCACAACAGGCAGATGTAGCAATGTACTCAGCTTCAGCAGTTGAGATGGACACTGTGGTTTTGTCACACCCCGACTAGGTAGTTGCGGAAGCGTAATACGGGAATGTAACAGATAACACTGGTATCAACCACATTGTTTATAAAGAAAATTCAACAACTAATTTACATCATATTACATGGGTAGGTACTATGTTTACAAACTAGGTGAAAAACACATAACCGGTTTACGAGCTTCTAAAACAGTATTATATCAGCGTCTATTCACAGCTATTCAACTTATCTTTCTAACACCAAGCATGTAAGCAAATCATTCCACTTTTGCTTTACCTGAAAAGCATGTTAAAACGGGTCAACTACGTCTAGTTGGTGAGTTTCAAGTTTCACGAGTTTCAATGAAATCAGTACACGAGTTCGTAAAGTTTACAGTGTGTATGTATATATGTCTGTGTATGATGCATTATACTAAGCCACAAGTGAAACCGAAACGAGCTATACTGCATGGCCTCTCCTGCCCATGCACTCCTGTTGGCATTTAACAGCCAATTTTGCCCCATGTATGTACTATGTCTAACACCACATAGCAGTATGTAAATATATAATGACAATGTGCAACTGGTTTTTACATATGTTCCGGCTTACCCCACCGGCTCTGTCACAGTTGGGTTTGTCAAACCGATAGTACTATCCACACGCCACCGGCACGAAGTTAATCACTTGTGTTTGTGGGGACTTGTCAAGTGTTAGTACTTAGATAATCCACATCATCACACGTTTTTAAGTATATCAGTTTATGTAAACATGCTTTTCACCCCAAAAGTTCGTAAAACAGTTTAGAAAGTGGGGGTCGTGAAACTCACCTTATCGTAGTTCGCACAGAAATCACGTATCAATAAGTCAGATGCCTCGTTTATAGCCTGATTCCTATAAACGGTATCGTATCGTTATTACTAGTACAGTGTTCAAGCTAAGTCGGGCTGTAGAGATAATCTGGGTATAGCTGTTAGGCCCAGAACATGACCATAGTCTTAGATTGTGACGTTGTATACTATGAAATGTTTAAAATTGGATTTGGCTCAGTTTCACCGTTTTCCGAGCCTAGCTCAGTTGATCGTTTATACGTTTCGGGATTAGGTAAGATCACATAAAACTTAAGTAAATATATTGATTGATAAAATGATTTGATTTATGAAAGAATTTTAAAGTTTCGGTATCTGGTTTGATTGCAGGGCTCGTTTCCGTTTTCACACGGGTTTGATTATACAAAACGCGCACAATCCACCCGAATTGTCCGGAATTTTCGTAAAAAGTTTGTTTTTATTAATATCATTCAAAAATATGATATTTGACCACTTTCGATATTTTGACATACCAGTCAGTCCGTTAAACACAAAACTGCCGGTTTCGTTAAAACAATTATAATTTAAATCTTTGATAAATCATAACTAAATATGTAATTATATATAAATTATGTAAATTTTTGTAAAAATACATTAAGACATGGAGAATTTTATAAAAATATTTCCAGAAATTTTATGATTAATTATTTATTTATAAAAATTCATTTAATAGGTTATAATCGTGTAATAAATAGCCCGTTTATATCAAACGACTTCCGAAAAATCCGATAATTTTTACCAATGGCCTTAATGTGATTACATAGCCCCTGTAAAATTTCCAGAACCCAACTCTTTTGACAAAATGCCTTTTTGTGCGTTTTTCGGCTGTTAAAACTCGGTTAAACCATGATTGCACAAACCATACTTAGGCATTTCCAATGATTCCCAAAATTTACCAGTGATCTTACCATCCCATATCAAACTCCAAAACCAAGTTTCATAATTTTTCAATATGTTTAGCTATTTTTCCCAAATAAACGCTCATAAACGGGAATAAATTCACCAAATATTCTCCGTTTATCGAAAAATTACCAAATTTGAACAGGGACTCATTTATATGATCCCTAATGTCCCTGAAAATTTTCACAAGCTAACAACAAGCACGTCACAACCTAATACTAAACAGCCCCTAAACGAGTATTACGGGTTTACCTTGTTGGTTTTCGATGAATTTTGCTAGCTTAAACGACTTTCCGGGTCTCGGGTTGCAAACTCAGTATATCTACATATCATATAACATCAAACCAAGCATAAATCATCCATGTAACAGCCTTGATAATTAGGGTTTCGGTTTTGGGTTCAAACCGAACTTTCTAACCGTAAAAACGTTGTATTCATGTTCTAATCCGCGTTTTTGACCAAAAAAGTATATGTTCCAGGTTTGTAAACATGTTTAACATCAAAAAATAATTTTACTTGATTTTTAGGGTTTTTGGATGGTTAAACATGTTTAAAACTAATTAAAACATGTTTATATATTAATCATATACATCAAACTTTGTTAAAACTTTGTAAAATTTGATCTTACCTTAGGGTTTTTGAAAGGAAGTTGAGAGAGCAGAGGTTTTGAGCTGCTGGACTTGAAAATTCAGTATGTTATAATGAATAAGAAGTCTTAGGATGTAAGTTATTAAAAGGTGTGATGTTTGGTGGGAACAATAGTTCCGTTCGGAATTATTTAGAGGCCCTTAATGGGCTGTTTTGGCCCATTTAATTATTCATACAAGCCCAAACATGAAAAGCCCATTTTAAATTTAGTTCGGGTCCGGTTTTTCGCAAGAAAATTAATTCGGGTGTAAGAAATAGCGTAAAAACGAGTGTTTTTCAGCTTATTTTTGTAAAATAAGAAAAACGTACTGACTCGTTGTAAAATTCCAAAATATTTTCACGGATTGCTTAGAACATGTCATATAAGTGTTTTATAAATCTTTTTCGGCTTAACGGATGCTACAATGCTTGTTTTGATATTAACGATTGCGTTTAAGCTTATAGCGTATCGATAAACGAAACCTTTTTCGTTTAAAGAGTTTTAAACGTACCGGGGCCTAAATATCAATATGTTAGCCTCTATAACATATATATAACTCGTATATGACCCCTCAGTATGTATACGGGTCATAATTAGTATCGGTCGGTTACTCGTTTAAGCACTACGAATTAACCGATTTATCGTTTTCTTGTTACGTAATGAATATAGTGTACCTCGTTTTATCATGAATGTCACATTCTCCCCCCGTTAAGAAATTTCGTCCCCGAAATTTAATGTGTCATCGGTTTTCTAGGGAACAGGTGTGGGTATTTCTTTCGGAATTCGTCCTTTCGTTCCCAAGTATATTCGGGTCCTTGTTTTGAATTCCACCGAACTTTTACCAATGAAATTTTGTTGTGTCGTAACTGTTTGGTTTTCCCGTCTATAATTTCTACCGGTTCCTCTACGAAGTTGAGTTTTTTTGTCGATCTGAACATCTTCCAGTGGTACTATTGTCGTTTCATCAGTCAAACACTTTTTCAGATTCGATACATGAAACACGTCGTGAATAGTGCTCAGTTCTAAGGGTAGTTTTAATCGGTATGCTACGGGACCAATTTTTGCAACAATGTCAAAAGGTCCGATATATCTCGGGGCTAGTTTCCCAGTCTTTCCAAATCTTATAACACCCTTCCATGGCGATACTTTTAAAAATACCTTATCACCTATTTCAAAAGATAACGGTTTTCTGCGAATATCGGCATAACTCTTTTGTCGGTCACGGGCAGCTTTCAATTTTTGTTTAACTTGGTGAATCTTATCGGTGGTTTCCTGAATTAAATCGGATCTTGAAATTTGAGTATCACCCACTTCTGTCCAACATAGTGGTGATCTACATTTTCGTCCGTATAGAGCTTCATAAGGTGCTGCTTGTATACTACTGTGATAACTGTTATTGTAAGAGAATTCAATGAGCGGGAGGTGTTGATCCCAATTCCCTTTGAAGTCCAGTACACAAGCACGAAGTAAATCTTCTAAGGTTTGGATGGTTCGTTCAGATTGACCATCGGTTTGGGGTGGTAAGTTGTATTTAGGTCGATTCGGGTTCCCAAGGCTTCTTGTACTGCTTGCCAGAAATGTGAAGTAAAGTGACTGTCTCGATCGGAAATAATCGAAAGAGGTACTCCATGTCGAGATACTATTTCATCGATGTAAATTTGAGCAAGTTTTTCGGTAGTGTAGTTGTTACGGATGGGAATAAAGTGTGCGGATTTGGTTAATCGGTCCACAATTACCCAAATTGCGTTGTGTCATCGAGAAGTTTTAGGAAGGTGTGTCACAAAGCCCATGGTAATTTGTTCTCATTTCCATTGTGGGATTTCGGGTTGTTGTAACATTCCCGAAGGTTTTTGATATTCCGCCTTTACCCTTGCACATGTTGCACATTTACTTACATACACGGCTATATCCTTTTTCATACCAGGCCACCAGTAAAATTCTTTGACATCCCTATACATCTTATCAGCACCTGGATGAATAGAATATTTGGATTTGTGTGCTTCATCAAGAATCAACTTTCGGAGTTTATAAAGTGTTGGAATCCAGACCCGGTTTTTTTGTAATAATATACTTCATCAATTTTCTTCTCAAAATTCCTTTCATTTCCATGTAGTTCTTCTTTTTCTAGCTGATCTGCCTTCAAGGCCTCATCTTGTGCAACGCGAACTTGTTCGGTTAGGCTACTTTGAACAATCATTCCGAGTGCTCGTACCCTTAATGGTTTGATTCTGTCTTTTCGGCTTAAAGCATCTGCTACTACGTTGGCTTTACCCGGATGGTATTTAATCTCACAGTCATAATCATTTAACAGTTCTACCCATCTCCTTTGTCTCATGTTTAGCTCTTTCTGATCGAATATGTGTTGTAGGCTTTTGTGATCAGTATAGATGGTACATTTAGTGTCATACAAGTAATGTCTCCAAATCTTCAATGCAAAGATAACTGCTCCCAATTCCAAATCATGGGTCGTATAATTCTTTTCATGTACCTTTAATTGTCGGGAAGCATATGCTATTACTTTCTTTCTTTGCATCAGTACGCATCCTAAACCTTTACGAGATGCGTCACAATATACCACCAATTCATCAGTTCCATCTGGAAGGCTTAATATTGGAGCCTCACATAACTTCTGTTTTAACATTTGGAAGGCCATTTCTTGTTCTTCTCCCCATTCATATGCTCGATCTTTTTGAGTTAGGAGGGTTAGAGGTTGTGCAATACTTGAAAAGTTTTCAATTAATCTTCTATAATACCCGGCTATTCCTAAGAATTGACGAATTTCTCTTGGTGACTTAGGCACTTGCCAATTCTTAATGGCCTCAATTTTATTTGGGTCTACATGGATCCCTTGATGGTTCACAATGTGTCCCAAAAACTGTACTTCTTGCAGCCAAAACTCACATTTGGACAACTTTGCGTATAACTTCTCTTGTCTCAATAATTTTAAGATTTCCCGCAAATGTTGTTCGTGTTCCTCTTTACTTCTCGAATATATCAAAATGTCATCGATAAACACTATCGCGAATTTGTCAAGGTAAGGTTTGCAATTTCGGTTCATGAGGTCCATAAACACTGCGGGTGCATTTGTCAACCCAAACGGCATAACCAAAAATTCATAGTGACCATACCGAGTTCGGAAGGCTGTTTTTGGTACTTCTTCTTCCTGAATTCTCACTTGATGATAACCAGATCTAAGATCAATTTTTGAAAAATACTTCGCACCTTGGAGCTGATCAAACAAGTCATCAATTCGAGGTAAGGGGTATCTATTCTTTACAGTCACTTTATTCAATTCCCGGTAATCAATACACATTCGAAAACTCACATCCTTCTTCTTTACAAACAACACTGGTGCTCCCCACGGTGAGTAACTAGGGCGAATAAAACCCCTGTCCAGTAATTCTTGTAACTGGTTGGACAGTTCTTGCATTTCAGAAGGCGCAAGTCTATAAGGTGCCTTAGCAATGGGTGCTGCTCCTGGTATCAAGTCAATACGGAATTCTACTTGTCGGGTCGGTGGTAAACCAGGCAACTCATCGGGGAATACATCTGAATACTCGTGTACCACTGGGATGTCTTCCATTCGTTTTTCCTCGGGTTTCTTAACTGTTACGCTCGCCAAGTATAAAGTACAACCTTGGCGTAAGTATCTCAATGCCTTAAGTTGAGATATGAGAGGCAGTACCGTACCAGATTTCTCACCTTGAACAATTATAGCCTCATCATTCGAAAGAGGTATTCTAACGGTCTTATCCTTACAGACAATTTCAGCTTTATACTTAGATAGCCAGTCCATACCGACTATAACATCGAAACTTCCCAATTCTACTGGAAGTAAATCAATAAGGAATGGGTGGTCGTTTAGGATAAGGGAACAGTCTCGGACTATTCGATTAACAAGTATAGGCTTACCGTTAGCGAGTTCTATAGTATATGGTTTTGTTAGTTCACTAACCGGCATATTTTCTAAAGGTAAGAAATTAACAGATACGAAACTTCTATCGGCACCCGTATCAAACAAAACTGAAGCATACTGACCCGAAACTAAGAATGTACCTGTCACCACATTCGGATCATGACGCGCTTCACCCGGTCCTAATACAAGCGCGCGTCCCTTAGCTGTGTTTGAGGTTGATGCTTGTGCTTGGTTCTGCCTTCTCACTGTACTCGGGTTCAAATTGGGGCAGTATCTCCGAAAATGTCCCGTACTGCCACATTTATAACATGTATGAGGGTTCATTGTAGATGGAGTTTGCTGATTAGATTGTTGTCGGATTGGTTGGTGACTAGGTGTTTGTGAACGACGGGGTTGGGTTGTTTGAAACTGTCGGTTTGAAGTATTCATTATTGTTCTACCACTTGGGGTATTATGCCCAATATTTCCGCTTCTCTGACATATGATCGTTTGACAATTTCCAGTATGATGAAAATTACACTTTCCACACTTCGGAAATGACTCCTTGTATGTATCATGTTTCATGTCGAAACTGGTTATAGCATAGTCCTGAGTTGTAGGGCATAATCGTTTATTCTGAGATTTCACTTGTGTTCTAGAGGTATAACTAGTTCGTTTCAAACTGGATGATTCTCCTGGAACTCTTAATACACCATTTCTTGTAAGGTCAAAAGTAGCGATGCTGGCTTGTAACACGGCACTCTCTAAAGTTGGGTGGGCTGCGGAATAGACTATACTTCTCACAGCTGGGGTTAGTCCCCAAATATAACGCTCAATGCGCTTGGATTCCGGAATAATTGACCATGGTACCAAACGAGTCAATTCAATGAAACGATTTATGTAACTTCGATGATCAGTGCCTCTCATTTCCAAATTCCAAAGTTCGTGTTCTAATTTCAGAATCTCATCTCTTGGGCTAAATTGTTCTAACATAAGGGTTTTTAATTCAGCCCATGACATACGATTAATGGCATCTTGTCCCCTTATTTGGACTACCGTGTTCCACCACATCAGCGCTTGGTCTAGAAACATACTGGTAACAAATTTGACCACGCGGTTCGGTGGACACTTACTGATATTAATTTCTAATTCGGTGTCTTCTATCCATTCGACCAGTCCACCAGGTCCTTCAATACCCTTAAACTCAATCGATTTACATGATGTAAATTGTTTGTATGAGTACTCCTGACGCGGGGGTTCTCGGTTATTATTATTATTATTATCGGTATTGGTCTGAGTATTATCATTGTTAGTTGTATTAACAACCGGTATAGGGTTCGGGATATTATCAGGGTGCACAACAGGTTCTGGGTTCCCAGTGACATTCATAGTTGGGAGAGTGTTATTATTATTTATGACATTATCAGTATTCACCGGGGTAGTAACACCCGGGGCTACATTAGTGTCCGGCGGAGGTGTATTAACAGTGGCCGTGGTGGTGCTCGTAGGTTGATTAACAGTATTGTTTGCACGTATGCCTGCAGTGACTTGTGCTACAATTGTTGGTATCACTGCTTGTAGTTGACGAGCAATCATTGCGGCCACTTCCGCCTCAGACAAAGGGTTTGTTTTCCTCGGGGCCATTCTATAGAATAATCAATTATATAATAATCAATATCGTTTCACTATGATCAACACAACTTTACGATATTACACCTTCACAACACATAACTATGCCAAAGAAAACACGTTTGTATTAATTATAATCATTACTGTACATATGCATCCAAAATTAGCGCATAGGCTTAACCTGGTATAGGCCAGCGCTTGTATATGCGTATCAAAATTTGTCACTAAGTGACATGTAGACTTAACCCGATAAGGGCCAGTGCTTGAGATAGTACAAAACCACAAACAACTCCCAAGCCAGCCCAACACGCTGTAACAAAATGCTGCTTGGGATATCAAAAGACTATATACATAAGACCAGACTACTAGGTCCTATCCATTCTTTGCAACATGGAACCACAACCAAATCACAGCAGCCACTAGGGCCGCATTAACCGCTAAACACGCCCCCAGTAGTATCATCGCTCGATCCTGACGCCCGTGGCTGTCAGCACTGGATCTTTGTACAATTCTGATTTCCTGCTGCATATACCTCATATGATCATACATATCGTGTCTATGCTGGTTTAGGCTATTTATCGTATGTGAGTGTTCTAAAAGCTGATCAGTCGCTAAACCAAACCATGCTGAATCAGAATGACGAGGTGGCTCGGGTACCGGGGCGGGTAAACCCCAAGTAGGAATAGGTATCTCTGTTACCCGGACACGCGATGTTTCTCCCCTATGGTACGTAGATCGAGGTGGGAAAGAAGTGTGCTCAGGTGGACGCACTGAAATACGAGCGGTCTGACGGTTTCTAATAGTGGGTGGGGGTACTGGTGCATGCTGTACAGGTGGAGTAGGGGATCTGGGTGCTCTAACAGGTGAACGATAAGCACTAGTAGCTCCCTGTTCTACTACATTCCTAGGGGATTCCCTAGGGGGATAGGTGTCACAACGATAACCCGATAAGTCGGGTTGATCCGCGGGTACCTCACGTGGAATTACCGCAGCTGCACCTTCTTCTATTTCCTCTGGCTCCTCCTCAGTTTCTTCTTCCGGATCCTCCTCCTCCTCTTCAGGCCTTGTTGGTAGGGTATTAGGTAAACGATCAGTAGTTCTTGACATATTCCTGCACAATTGTTAGTGATAAGAATAATATCCTTCTATATTAATCATAGTAAGATACGTGCAGGTATTTATACACATAAGCACAAATAATCGTTTATATACACAGATATTTATTTATTATTATATTTTATACACATATGTTGCTGTTTTTACCTACTCGATTGTTTATCGACTTCTTCTCGAATTTCCTCGTACAAACAAGTCCGTTATTACGTTCCGGACCATAATAACCCACTTGTCCATTCGCGTTCATCACGAGAATCATTCGTGTATATAATTTGATATTATTTTATTCCCAGAGTTAATCGAGCCTACGGTTATCTTAGGGTATCCTAAGGGACATCCTAATTCTTTATAACCAATGGCTCTGATACCAACTTCTGTCACACCCCGACTAGGTAGTTGCGGAAGCGTAATACGGGAATGTAACAGATAACACTGGTATCAACCACATTGTTTATAAAGAAAATTCAACAACTAATTTACATCATATTACATGGGTAGGTACTATGTTTACAAACTAGGTGAAAAACACATAACCGGTTTACGAGCTTCTAAAACAGTATTATATCAGCGTCTATTCACAGCTATTCAACTTATCTTTCTAACACCAAGCATGTAAGCAAATCATTCCACTTTTGCTTTACCTGAAAAGCATGTTAAAACGGGTCAACTACGTCTAGTTGGTGAGTTTCAAGTTTCACGAGTTTCAATGAAATCAGTACACGAGTTCGTAAAGTTTACAGTGTGTATGTATATATGTCTGTGTATGATGCATTATACTAAGCCACAAGTGAAACCGAAACGAGCTATACTGCATGGCCTCTCCTGCCCATGCACTCCTGTTGGCATTTAACAGCCAATTTTGCCCCATGTATGTACTATGTCTAACACCACATAGCAGTATGTAAATATATAATGACAATGTGCAACTGGTTTTTACATATGTTCCGGCTTACCCCACCGGCTCTGTCACAGTTGGGTTTGTCAAACCGATAGTACTATCCACACGCCACCGGCACGAAGTTAATCACTTGTGTTTGTGGGGACTTGTCAAGTGTTAGTACTTAGATAATCCACATCATCACACGTTTTTAAGTATATCAGTTTATGTAAACATGCTTTTCACCCCAAAAGTTCGTAAAACAGTTTAGAAAGTGGGGGTCGTGAAACTCACCTTATCGTAGTTCGCACAGAAATCACGTATCAATAAGTCAGATGCCTCGTTTATAGCCTGATTCCTATAAACGGTATCGTATCGTTATTACTAGTACAGTGTTCAAGCTAAGTCGGGCTGTATAGATAATCTGGGTATAGCTGTTAGGCCCAGAACATGACCATAGTCTTAGATTGTGACGTTGTATACTATGAAATGTTTAAAATTGGATTTGGCTCAGTTTCACCGTTTTCCGAGCCTAGCTCAGTTGATCGTTTATACGTTTCGGGATTAGGTAAGATCACATAAAACTTAAGTAAATATATTGATTGATAAAATGATTTGATTTATGAAAGAATTTTAAAGTTTCGGTATCTGGTTTGATTGCAGGGCTCGTTTCCGTTTTCACACGGGTTTGATTATACAAAACGCGCACAATCCACCCGAATTGTCCGGAATTTTCGTAAAAAGTTTGTTTTTATTAATATCATTCAAAAATATGATATTTGACCACTTTCGATATTTTGACATACCAGTCAGTCCGTTAAACACAAAACTGCCGGTTTCGTTAAAACAATTATAATTTAAATCTTTGATAAATCATAACTAAATATGTAATTATATATAAATTATGTAAATTTTTGTAAAAATACATTAAGACATGGAGAATTTTATAAAAATATTTCCAGAAATTTTATGATTAATTATTTATTTATAAAAATTCATTTAATAGGTTATAATCGTGTAATAAATAGCCCGTTTATATCAAACGACTTCCGAAAAATCCGATAATTTTTACCAATGGCCTTAATGTGATTACATAGCCCCTGTAAAATTTCCAGAACCCAACTCTTTTGACAAAATGCCTTTTTGTGCGTTTTTCGGCTGTTAAAACTCGGTTAAACCATGATTGCACAAACCATACTTAGGCATTTCCAATGATTCCCAAAATTTACCAGTGATCTTACCATCCCATATCAAACTCCAAAACCAAGTTTCATAATTTTTCAATATGTTTAGCTATTTTTCCCAAATAAACGCTCATAAACGGGAATAAATTCACCAAATATTCTCCGTTTATCGAAAAATTACCAAATTTGAACAGGGACTCATTTATATGATCCCTAATGTCCCTGAAAATTTTCACAAGCTAACAACAAGCACGTCACAACCTAATACTAAACAGCCCCTAAACGAGTATTACGGGTTTACCTTGTTGGTTTTCGATGAATTTTGCTAGCTTAAACGACTTTCCGGGTCTCGGGTTGCAAACTCAGTATATCTACATATCATATAACATCAAACCAAGCATAAATCATCCATGTAACAGCCTTGATAATTAGGGTTTCGGTTTTGGGTTCAAACCGAACTTTCTAACCGTAAAAACGTTGTATTCATGTTCTAATCCGCGTTTTTGACCAAAAAAGTATATGTTCCAGGTTTGTAAACATGTTTAACATCAAAAAATAATTTTACTTGATTTTTAGGGTTTTTGGATGGTTAAACATGTTTAAAACTAATTAAAACATGTTTATATATTAATCATATACATCAAACTTTGTTAAAACTTTGTAAAATTTGATCTTACCTTAGGGTTTTTGAAAGGAAGTTGAGAGAGCAGAGGTTTTGAGCTGCTGGACTTGAAAATTCAGTATGTTATAATGAATAAGAAGTCTTAGGATGTAAGTTATTAAAAGGTGTGATGTTTGGTGGGAACAATAGTTCCGTTCGGAATTATTTAGAGGCCCTTAATGGGATGTTTTGGCCCATTTAATTATTCATACAAGCCCAAACATGAAAAGCCCATTTTAAATTTAGTTCGGGTCCGGTTTTTCGCAAGAAAATTAATTCGGGTGTAAGAAATAGCGTAAAAACGAGTGTTTTTCAGCTTATTTTTGTAAAATAAGAAAAACGTACTGACTCGTTGTAAAATTCCAAAATATTTTCACGGATTGCTTAGAACATGTCATATAAGTGTTTTATAAATCTTTTTCGGCTTAACGGATGCTACAATGCTTGTTTTGATATTAACGATTGCGTTTAAGCTTATAGCGTATCGATAAACGAAACCTTTTTCGTTTAAAGAGTTTTAAACGTACCGGGGCCTAAATATCAATATGTTAGCCTCTATAACATATATATAACTCGTATATGACCCCTCAGTATGTATACGGGTCATAATTAGTATCGGTCGGTTACTCGTTTAAGCACTACGAATTAACCGATTTATCGTTTTCTTGTTACGTAATGAATATAGTGTACCTCGTTTTATCATGAATGTCACAGGTTTGCTTCTTGCACTGCCAAGACACTAGCCTGTCTCCCAAGAATTGACATCCACCAGAGGTTGACTTCCTGCTCATGTTGCACCTATCATAGTCACTGTCTGTATAAGCAATCAGATCAAAGGATTGGTTCTTTGGGTACCAAATCCCCAAATCAGGCTTTCCCTTCAAGTATCTAAAACTCCTCTTGATTGCTATCATGTGAGATACCTTAGGACTTGATTGAAATCTTGCACACACACATACAGCAAACATGATATCAGGTCTTGAAGCAGTTAGGTACATCAAAGACCCAATTTTTGCTCTGTATTCATGCTCATCTACTGGCTCGCCTTTTTCATCAGCTATCATCTTCTCATGAGTGTCCATAGGTGTTGAAGCTGTTTTGAAGTTCTGACACTTAAACTTGTTCAAAATATCGTGTGCATATTTGGATTGACATATGAAAATCTCATCAGCCTTCTGTTGAACTTGCAGTCCAAGAAAGAAGTTCATTTCTCCCATTGAGCTCACGTTGTAGTTAGACTTCATTACATCTTCAAATTCATGGCACATCTGTTCATTGGTTGATCCAAAATGATGTCATCAACATAGACTTGTAACATAAGCAAATCTTTTCCTCTTTTTCTTGTAAAAGAGGGTCTTGTCAATAGTTACCCTTGAGAAACCATTTTCAAGCAAGTGGTTTGATAACTCGTCATACCAAGCTCTTAGAGCTTGATGTAGTCCATACAAAGCTTTGTTTAGTTTGTAAATTTGTTAGGATAATCAGGGTCCTCAAATCCTGGTGGCTGAGTCACATACACTTACTCTTCTTTTTTGCCATTTAAGAAAGCATATTTGACATCTAATTGGAATACCCTTATATTCTTTGAGGCATCATAAGAAAGAAATATTCTTATGGCTTCAAGTCTTGCTACAGGAGCAAAGACTTCCTCAAAGTCTATCCCTTCTTTATGTAGGCATCCTAAAGCAATAAGTCTTGCTTTATTCTTAATCACAATACCTCTTTCATCCCTTTTGTTTCCGAAAACCCATTTGGTTCCATTGGCATATATGTTTCTTGGCCTATCTACAAGTTTCCATACATGTAAATCTCTGAATTAGGCCAACTCCTCTTGCATTGCTTCTACCCGACTGTTGTCTTTTAATGCTTGAACTATGTTCTTGGGTTCAATTTGGGATACAAAGCAGGAGTACAAACAAATGTTTGCAAATTCATAATGACTTCCTGGAACTCTTTCATTTATATCTCCAATGATGTTCTCATAAGGATGATTTCTTTAAAGATAAGAGGATTGAACTATTACATCAGTAGACACAGTAAAGTCAAGATTTGATTCATTGATATCTGGTTCATCAATGATCGAATTTGTTGTATCATGAAACTCTGGTGCATTTTCATTGTTCTGTTGTGAGGTAGAAACACCATTGTATCCCAAATCTATTCTTTCAAACAAATCTTCAAACCTTGCTCTTCTAGCAGCCTCCTCTTCACTGGTTTGGTTGCTTGGATCTTCCCCATTTAGAACTTGATCATCTTGCACTACTTCATTGTCTTGATTACCATTTCCTTGATTTTGTTCTGGACTCTGATTGTGTTCTTGATCATTATCTTGAACTTGTTCAACATTTGCACTTGAGGGATCTTTAATGAATGTATATTCACTTTCTTTTCCAGCAACCTTGGACCATAACTTTTCCAAATCTAAAGTTTTCTGATTTGTCTTTTCAATCTCACTAGTCTTGTAAAATGATTCATCAAAGTCTTTAGGATAAATATCGAAAAACTTGATCAATTTCTCAAGATCAAACAGCCATGCTGCACCATCAACTTGTTGAACTGATTTTCATTAAATATTACATTAGAAGATTCAATCACACTCAAATGATCTTTGACATACACTCTGTAAGCTTTTGAGTGTGTAGAGTTGCCAACAAAGAAGCAATCCAAGGATTTTGCTTCAAACTTGTCCAAATGGCTTGAGAAACCTTATGTAGGGCTTTCTCTTAAACAAGATTTCATAAGGAGTCTTGTCTTGGCTTTTATTGAGAAGTACTCTATTCTGAAAATAGAAAGCAATGTTAATTGCTTCTGCCCAACATGTGACAGGTCGAAAAGCATATGCTAGCATGGTTCTTGCAGCTTCTATAAGTGTTCTGTTTCTTCTTCCTGCAACACCATTTTGTTCAGGAGTTCTAGGAGCTGAGAATTATTGAAGTATTCCTTTTTTATTGCAGAATTCTTCCATGATTCCATTCTTGAACTCTGTTCCATTATCACTTCTCATTACCTTCACCCTTGTATCCAATTGATTCTCAATCCTGGTTACACAATTCTTAATCAACTCAGCAGTCTCATCCTTTGTACTTAGGAAATAAACCCAAGTATATCTTGAGAAGTCATCAATGATCACAAGGCAATATTTCTTCTTTCCAATACTTGGTACACTTACATGAACAAAGAAATCCATGTGAAACATTTCAACTACTTGATCAATTGTGTTGATGAGCTTAGTCTTGTGTGAAGACATGTGTTGCTTTCCCTTTTGGCATGAGATACAATTTTCATCCAACTTGAACTCCCTAGTAGGTAAACCAATAACATGCTCACCCTTAACTAGTTTGTTCATATTCTTCAAATTGACATCACAAAGATTTCTATGCCACAATTTAGATTCATTATCAGTGGCTTTTGATACAAAGCATGTACCACCCCTTGAAACAGCATTTTTCATGTTCTAAATTCAATAAAAATTGTCATTCATTGGGGCCATCATCATAATCATATCTGGTGGGATTACAAATTCAGGTCTTAAGATGAAACAGTGTGAGTCATCAAAACCAACCTTATAACCTTTATCACACATTTGTGATATGCACAAAAGGTTATATTGTAGCCCCTCCACATAGAAGACATTGTCAAATGTGACCTTTCCATTGGTCAAGATTCCTTTTCCAACTATTTTTTCACCATTTTCATCACTTCCAAATGCTACTGAACCCTCAAACTTCTCTTCATAGTTAACAAGTGACCTCTTGTCCAAGTCATGTGCCTGGAACATCCACTATCCATGTACCATAGTTTATTCAGTGGAGTGGACTGTTCCTACACAAATAAAGAAAGTTGTTAGTTGAGTGATTAATTGCAATTTGAATCAACTTGCAAATCATTCTTTTCATTGACAATTGTTACATTGGATGTGTTAACAGTAGGTTTAGGATCTTCATGTACAACTTCCCAGTACATATATACATGGTTTGGGTCAAATACAAATGAAATTAACGTGCTAATTGTGAGAATCAAGTAGAGTAATTATATATAAATATAAAGCAATTATGTAATCACATCATAGAATAATTATATAATTACTCTACTTGTATATATAATTACTCTACTTGATTCTCACAATTAGAATGTTAATTTCATTTGTACATAACTTTATCCTATGTGTGTGTGAGAGAGAGAGAGGGGAGCAGGGAATGGAGATTGTTAACGTAAAATAATTTTTCAGCGGTCATTAGGTACACGAGAAACATTTAAGTTTAAATAACCAATCATGCTCAATTAAAATCCAAACCCTAAATACCGTCAATATTTAAAAAGAAAAATGCTCAGGTCAAATTTTGATTCGATTGAAGATTCAGATGTGTTTGTTTAGATAAATTGACGATTCTTTGGAGACCCCTTCTTTCATCTGATCCTGAAGGGAACTCTGTAGATCAAACATACTATCGATCAATGATCGGACCCCTGATGTATCTTACCGCCAGTCGTCCAGACATCATTTTTGTAGTCTGTCAATGCGTATGTTTCAGGCTAATCCTAAACTTTCTCATTTAATTGTTGTTAAACGAATTTTTAGATATCCTAACGGGTAGTCGAAGCTAGGTCTTTGGTATCCCAAAAATTCAGAATTTGATTTATATGCTTTTCCTGACAGCAATTATGAATGTGTAAGTATAACTTGTTTCCTGTTAAAACTAGAAGTCACTCAGCGTAGCTGACTTTTAGTATTCACGCAAGTAGTAGATAAAAGAAAATAAAGGAGCTTGGGGTGTACGCAAGGCTATCCACTCGGTGTTGGCTTCCAAAGAGTCATTTTAGAAAGAAAGTATTATGTAAATGTAATAATATTCCGTGAATGGCTTTGTAAACTCTAATATTTAAGTTGTGTTCAAGTGTAAATCCAAACGTTAGTAAGGTACCCGGGTCCGAGGCCTTACAATGTGAGGATCGTTATATTTTATTGAAGATGTGATATGTCTATTATTAACATCAAACTAATTGACTATGACTAAAAGTTATACTTAAACAAAAAATCATTTACTTGACATAACTAAAATTTATTTAAGTACGTGTGCAAAACAATTGTAACACACCACATTTGGACAAAAGCGAGAAATTAGGTTTATATTAGGCAAAACCAACAAAAGCTTTTAGTTACACTTGGATGATAAGGTAGATGTAACACGTCACCTGTAGGCAGAAGTGATACATCAAAAGTGTCACACCCCAACCTACTGTTGAATATGCCGAGGCACGATAAAATTTTATCATAGCCAAAAAGGCATTAAAGTAATTACACATGTCAATATCTAAATTATTCATTTCATATATCAAACACGCAAAGCACAAACATTGTCCCAAAAGAAAATAACTTTACAATAAAAAAAAACTTGACAAAATAAAAATTGTTGTTTATTCAACATGCAACCTAAGGTATCAGTCTATTCTTTAACTTCTTTCTTGATCCTAAAAAGCTACATGCTTCATTCGTGAAAATATATATATTCTTAACCTAAAGTTGAGCAAGTAATCACGTTTTTTGTATATACATAATAAAAAGACAAATCCTTGCAATAAACATGAACTACTACAACCATCATAAACAATAATATAAAAAGGCCATTTCTCTCATCCCAAACAGGCTGAGTTACATTCGGCGGCGTATGATCATACTAATGAGGATGAGAATGAGATACCAACAATCATAAGTTAAAAACAAATACATAGTCATATTCACACGTATCAGCAAATTGAGCAATCGCATATCTACACAAATAGTGGAATTGTAGTGAAAATTATAATATGTTAAACTTGTGAACGCATGACTCCCCCAACATATAAAAACGGCAAAAAGGGGAAGTGAATTACTCACCTTAACAAGAGGATTAATGAGGCTGAAACAATGATAAAAGTTAGGATTAAACGGTCAAACTCTTTGAGATACGTCAATCAAAGTCCCTAGAGGTTAACGATAATATGAATAAATTATAAATGAAATATTAACAAGACTTACAACGGCTTTAGGTTTCAATTGGGTTTAACTAAGATAAATATGTTATTGACTTAATTATCATAATTATGTGGTTAGCATTATTATTATTATAAATTTGCATTTATGTTTTATAAATAAGATGTTAATTATTGATAAATAATAAATATTATATATTACGTACATGTATATTAACGGGAAAGTTAAATGAAAAATAAGTTTTGATCAAGGACCAAAGTCCGGTTTATAGTTGGTAAAGGACTTTACTATTATATATATATATTTTTGTCTTATTTGAATAAATAAAATAAATATTATATATAATAATCTATACATGTTAACGGAAAAGTTAAAACGAAAAAATTTATATTGAACTTTTAACATGGTTTGGTTCGTTAAGCGGGTGGTAAGAAAAGTATTAGTTCTTTATTATCTTTATATATATATATATAATACATGTATATATGCAACTTAGTAAAGAAGTAAAATAAAAGAAGAAGAAATAATAACAAAAAAAACGTCCAGGGGGCTCGAACCCGCGCTTGACCAGTTCTCTATGTATTAAACAAGATGCACCTACCACCAGGGGCAAGTGTCTAACATGAGTAAGGAATGGAAACACTCATTTACAAAAATTTACGACCTAACCCCATTTTCATTTTACAAAACCCTAGCATGAATCTGTTACAATTTATCGAATTTAAATTAATATTGATTCAAATTGGTATGGGGATGTTGATTGTTGATTAAAACCGAAGTAAAATCATAATTCAATTACCAGAAACGGTCACGAAATGAGGCTCAACGGCCAAATATTCTTCATGGATTGAGTTTGAGATTGATATGGGTATGGGTAGCTTTGTATGTTTAAATTATGATAGGGGTTTGAATCGTGAGGTTGAGAGGAAGGTATGGTGGGTTTAATTGTATTAGAGACGTGTATTTATAGTGTTTTGGAGGGTGATTCAGCCGTGGTTTGATATAATTCAAAATAGCTGTCAACTGTAATGTTTTCCACGACTAGTGTGTCAGTTGAGCGTGTTATGATTTAAGGATTGATTTGGTATAATCAATTTCGCGATTCCATCTGAGAATTAAGGATCAATAAAGATGGTTTTAGGGGTTAGTGACGGAATGAAAAAGAATCGTTGGAAAGAAATTTGGTTCTTAGTCTTGGGATGTGGGTGCAAAATATGTTTAAAGCTTAGTTAGGGGCTATTATTGCACATAATTCATAGTTTTAACAATAAATAAATAGATAACAGAAATAAATATACTTAAACAGATGCGAGATTTTTATTTTCCAAAATACCAGAGTAAGAACTGGGTCGGGTGACGATTACAAAAACTAGAAGCGGAAAACCCGAAATGTTACAACATTCCCTACTTTTGGAAATTCCGTAACAAAATTTGAGATTAAGTCATAACGAAGAAGTGTGGGTACTTGGTCTTCATTTTGTCTTCTCTTTTCCAAGTGAACTCACGGCCACGCTTAGATTCCCATCGATCTTTGACAAGCAGAATACGGCTATGCTTGGTTTCTTTGTCCATACGGTCCATGATTTTAACAGATTGCTCGATAGCACGCATAGATTCGTCAATTTGTACTTCGTCAAGGGGTATGTATAGATTCACTTCGGCTAAGCACTTCTTGAGATTGGAAACGTGAAAATTCGGATGAACATTTGATAGTTCATAAGGGAGATCAAGACATTATGCGACTCTGCAACCCTTTCAACGATCTCAAACGAGTCAACGAAACGAGGAGATAACTTATATCTTTTACCAAAGTGGACTAGCCCCTTCCATGGGGATACTTTAGGGAGAACTCGATCACCAACATTGAGCTCGAGTGGTTTAAGGCGCTTATCAGCGTATCTCTTTTAATGGCTATGAGCGACGAGAAGATTTTAAAGAATAAGAGTGATCCGATAGGGAACCGGTGATTTGCGATTCAACAATCTTGTTCTAACTAAACGTGGAATGACATTTTCGGTCATAGAGAGCTTCAAAGGGTTTCATGCCAATACTAGTGTCAAAAATATTATTGTAGGAAAACTCTACAAGTGGTAAATGAGTATCCCAATTTCCATCAAAATCTAGTATGCAAGAGTGGAGCATATCTTCGAGAGTTTGAATTGTTCCCTTGGATTGGCCATCGATTTGCGGGTAATAAGCGGTGCTTAGATCAATACTATTACCCAAGGCGGTTTGCATCGAACTCCCAAAAAGAGAGGTAAACCGACCATCACGGATGGAGATAATGGTAAAAGGCGTTCCATTGCAACAGATGATGTTCTTAACATAGAGTCGGGCTAAATCATTTACGAATGATTTTTCTTAAATCGGTTTGAAGTGAGCCGACTTGGTAAAACGATCAACAATCACCAAAATACTATCATTGTAGCTTTGAGTAGTGGGGAGTTTGGTAACGAAATCCATGGCTATGTCTTCCCAATTCCAAATGGGGATCGGAGGTTGTTCGAGCAAACCAAAATCTTTTGATGCTTGGCTTTATCCTTAGAAAAAGTGAGGCATTTAGAAACATACACCGCGATATCTTTCTTCATTCCCGGCTAGGGGTGTTCTTCGGGTTTCGGATTTGTTGTTACCCGGTATATCAATCTAATAACAATAACAGATCTCAGATCAGTATATATATATGATTAATATCTTAATAATAGATCTAGCTCATAATTACTTTAGATTAAGTGTTATATATGTATATGTATTATCAGTATGTATATATCAATAGTTTGTATAATATTAGGATGAAGATCGAGAGAGGATTTTGACAGGGTTTCATTAATTAACTCTCAAAACTTAAATTAAATGTGAACAGTGTTCACTATATATAGAAGATAGGTCTGGTTCGCTAACATCCCCTAGCGAACCAGACGCTACTTCGTTACATACATTAATAAGACGAAACACCCCCTGATTCGTTAACACCCATAACGAATCAGGAGGAAATAAGCTTAAGTCTTAGTTCGCTAGCATCCCCTAGCGAACTAGACCTTAAACATAACGAACTAGACAATAATTAAACTAAATATCACATTAAATATAAAAATACTATAACGATAATTACAAAGACTCAAGATGCAAAACTGTGCGCTAACAGACACCCCCTCGTCTTAAGCTCTTTGTCTTTAAATTACTTGAAGCGCTTGGACTGCCAGTCTCTGCAACTATGAATTCCATTTTCATGAGAAACGCGCACAACACGTTGGAATTGCATAGCCAGATCGTAGTCTTCATTGCGCTCGATCAGAATCTGTTTCCTGTGTAGCACGTCATTGTCGGTCTCTGATAATTTAACCAACCACATCGGGTCGATTATCTTGATAAGTTCAGTCTTCAGACCTTTACCAAGTACAATGACGGCCTTGCCAGTACGATTGTTATAGAACCAGCGGTTGAATGAGAGATGCATATGTTGGGGCATCGTCTTCACAGGAACCCGCTTCATCGTCTTTGGCGGCTTTACCTTAAGAACAAGTTTCCTCCAGCCAGTCCTTGGATCAATCTCATCAATGCGTTTGCTTCTCGGGACCTGGGGCTTGAAGAATTTGAAGCCATGATTGACCTCGAACAGTAAGTGTTGATGAAACCACTCAGCTGTCCGGTAACCACCATGATTGATAAAAGGACGTCTCGTGAGGGTACGAACATCCCAACGCGGTAAAGTAACTACATCCTTCATCGTTTCGTAGTACTGGATCCCCTTCTCCCACTTAATTATACATACTTTAAGCTCAGGATCATAAATCCATGAGATAATATCACCATGTACCTTGGAAACTGTCTTGAAGGAGGTCATTTGGTTTTTTTTAACCCATGCAGCAGCAGTGTCTTTCCGTTCTTGATCAACATATCGATACACACTGATAATTTTACCCACCTTCTGGCGTTTGAACCATCTTGCAATATCATTATCAGTTATAACTTCAAGTGAATGAACTGTCCGCTTACACTTCAATACTTTTTCCAATTCGTCTCCTGCCGCTTTAACCGTATGTTCATCAAATATCGGAGTACCTTGATCAACGTTAGTGTGTTGAAACAAGTCCGTATACTCCTCAGCAGTTACATCTTCCATCTCAACATCCTCATCTTTATAAATAAAGTCTGTATTCATCTGAATTGATGGATCATCCGATATACCTTCCTCATTCACCACCTCGACATCAGGCTCAGTCTCTAAAGCAGTCAACTGATCGTCATTCAGCTCAAGCAGTATAGAAATCTGCTCTCGTGTCAGAGACCTATCCACAAACTCACCAACCTCTATCTCATCTCTGTTCACCACACTTCTAACCACCCCCGAACCATCCATAAATATCACAGTATTAGCCGCAATCATCTCAATTGGCTTGGCGGCAGTTGGATCTTGGTATATAATAATCTGTTTCCCAGAGTCTTCACCGCCACTTGTACCAGCACTGGAAGATGAACCATGCGATTTTTTAGGCTCACTTCCTGCACCAGACTCATCAAGATCTTGATCATCGTCTTTGAGTTTCTTTAGGGCATCTTCTTTGCAAGTCAACTGCAAAATTAATTCTTCTTGTTCTTTCATTTTCACCCCCTGAGACTCAAAAATCGCACGCAGCGCTTTAGTCTCCTTCTAACAAAATAAGATATAACTCATCATCCGTCTTTGATTCTCCATAAGACATTCTTGATTCTGACGGTCAGCTGCCATTTGGTTTTCATAAAGATGTAGAAGATTCAGAAGCATCTCATTCTGACGGTTTGGTGGCAAGTTGTATAGTGAGGGATGAACAGGTTGAATCGGTCCCTTAGGCTGAGTGATTCTTATAAACAAGACATCACTTAGAGGATGTGGAGTAGGACGAGGAGGAGGAGGCCCATCGATGGTGTTGAAGGGACAATAGATAATGTAGCAGGAGGCCATGGTATCTCGGATAACGCCATTTGAGGGATTAAGCCAAGCCTTTCATGTGACACCATCGTCGTAGTCAATGTAAGTACCGGAGTGCTAGTAGTAGGCGGCACTACTGAGCGTTGAGGCGTTGATTGACGAGGTGATGATCCACCAATAATTAGCCCTGCCCAAGTAGAAACACGTCTTTTCTTCGATGGCTCTCCAGTTGCCACCGCTTTCCCTTTCCTCTTTCGTTCTTGTTGAGCTGCAATGGTGGCAGCTAACGCAGCTTCGACTGCAGCTTGTTGTTCTCTAAGAGCTGCATCACCAGCTCCACTATCACCATCATTACCGTCATCATTCCCATCATCATCTTCATCGTTCCCACCTTCTCTCCCTTCACTCTCGGAATCCGAGTCGTCATGGATTCAGCGTTCATCTGGAGGACATACATAATTAGGATTAATTATATGACTATTCATTCGTCTATCCCGAGGCTTCTCTTTACGATACAATTTCATTCGACGTACCGTGTCTGCCTTTATGTGTTCAAAAGAAAGCACATCATCCCTCAAAGCTTGATTAATTACCAAGTTTGGAATCAAATCTTGAATAATCAATTGTAGAAATCGGGGATACATTAGAAACCTCTTCGACTGATTTGTCTATTGAACTTGTTCTTTCAAATAATCAAAAACCAGCTCGGAATAGTTAAATGGCTTGTTGAGTATAAGAGCAACAAAAGCCGATTGTATACTACTTCTACATTCATCAAATCCTCCATGACGACCACTCATACAATGAATTAGAACATGAAGAAGATACTTGTATGGTGGGCATAAACCATTCTTGTTCAACATAGATTTATCAATATCACCACCATAATGTAGACGAGTAAACAAACCCTTGATCAACTGCTTGTCAAACTCACTAGGGTTGTCATCATTATCACCAAATTGAAGTACGTGGAAAACCACTCCCACATTAATTGTAATAGCAGTTTGATTAATTGTGGCTCGAATATGATTTACCACCTCAACAACTTCAGCAGTATCCTAAAACTGCCTAATAATATTTAGAGACACTCTGGGTCGAGCAGTGATTGCATAACGTATCACTGAACGTCTTAAGAATGCTAACATGTCTCCAAATACGTCAATGTCAGCAATATCTTGATCAACATATGCACATATGTTGTGTTTCGTGTCATATGGTAACAAAATAACATCCTCTTGAGGTGGTTGCTCCTGTGGTGGTTGTCCTTGTTGCCCTTGATCGGCAACTGGTGGATCTGGATTTACTTGATCAGCCATTTGAACTGTATAAATATGGACGAATGTAAGGAATGTGAATATGTAGAATACGTTTAGCACACACACACACATATATATATATATCTAATTATTTATAAATGATGTATTTAATTTCAAATAATATGTGTAATTAATGTATATACGCGTTTAGACGGTTGAAATACTTTAATCAATTTAAATGTTAATTTTAAATTTAATTAAATAAATAAAAATGAATGTCATTCGTGTAAATATCACTCTGATTCGTTACCATTTAGTAACGAATCAAGCGATTCGCTATCAGGTAAATAAGCTAACGAAGTAGGCTTAGCGAATTACTATTCAAAATGATGAACTAGGGATCTAGTTCGTTATACTTTTAACGAATCCACATCTGATTCGTGAAGTAATTTATTCGCTGAGCTAGTTCGTGTATTTCTGTAACGAATTGGACACGAATTAGTTCCAATTCGCTAAAGATAACGAATGGTCTATAAAATTAGACTTGATCTTTGACTCGCATAGTCAAGGTCAAAATTAATAAGAACACCGAAGGTCAACAACATAAACCCAGCTACAATTAGCGCATGATTATCGTCGAACAATCAAAATAGCAAGTCTATGTGACTCGGAATTGCAATACGAAGCTCACGATGTTAAGATTAAGACTTAACATCATAATATAAACAAGAAAAATCAGTTCAGGAAACAGAGTCTAAGCCGTCAAACATATAAACATTCAATCAACCTAGCAAACTATAATCGAACACCGATAAAAGTCTACCCAAGGTCTCGGAATCACATTCCGGTGACATTGAATCACACATAAGCAATTTTAACATGATACATCACAAATAAATCAGTTTTTATAAACTCGGAAAACCCTTAGATCACAAAAATCCGTAAATAGTCTATCAAAACACAGTCATTTTTGACGAAAATCACATCGCGGTGATCATCGATACCTTAGAAATACAATGGTATCCTTGAAATGTCGAAACTTGAAGATCGAATTTAAGAGAAAATTTTGAATAGGGTGTCATTAGGGTGAAGGAAAAGATGAACAATGAAGGATTGTTCGTCTTTTTCTGTCTTATAGTCTAGCACGCTACCCGAGGTACTCGTTGTACGTATTACTCAATTCGTTTGAATTATAAATAACAAATTAGATAATTCTCTATTCCAGTTCGTTACCTTAGAATAGCGAATAAAACATGACTTATGTCTTGATTCGTTAAATATGTATAACGAAGAAGGGATGATTCATTACAGAGTGCGGAAGCGAATTAGGTGAGCGAACTAGAAACCAGTTCGCTAAAGAATTACCTAGTTCGTTATCCATAATTAACGAAGTAGCTTTTTCTGAATTAAAACTTCATTTAATTTTAACATAAATAATTAAATGAATTAAATAAATTTCAATAAATAACTAAAGATTTTAACTTAAATTAATTACCGAGAACCGTTTATCCCGATAACTAAATAACTTAAAAACATTTCATTTTTACAAAACATAACTTAAAATCATTAAATAATAAGTAAAATACGAAAGATAAAAATATTTTTGGTATTTTGTTGAGTTTGAGCAGAGAACCATATTGACTAAAATGCCCTTCCATCACAGTTTTATATTTCAGCGATATAATGACTGGCGTTAAGTTGGTCATTGATATTCTTTTCCACTTAAATCTTATAACAAACCTTCAAGCCTTTTTGTGATATGATTAATGGTTCAATTTGCGCACAGAATATCAGAAACTATCAGCCCCCAATCTCGGTTCAAGCATAATTTGATTTTTGCCAAATCACCCCAACTTGACTTAAACCGTTATAGTGTTGATCAAAATTTTGAGAATTCAATAACTTTGAGCAATGCATCAAATTTCCTTTACTGTAAGTGAATATGCACGAGGCTATCTGTCGGCTTACATATATTGTATCCCCTGGGGTTCGTTTCTTATTGGTAATGAGACGCACGCAAGGGAGGAACAGTTGTATGACTAACAGCGGATTTTGATCAAGTCAGTAATTTAGATTGTACAAAGTACAGTGGTGATCAAGTTTAATGACTTTGGGTTTGCTCTAAAATCGAGTGAAATATTCATGCTTATGAATACCCAGATGATTAAGCCGCATAAAGACTCAAAGTGTCCAGAATCCTAACGCTTGTTATTTGCTTTATTATATTTTTGGGTGATCAACAACTATAAGGCTTGAGTATGATCGGTTATTGCATTTCTGCCATCTTCACCGAGACATTTCCTAGAGACTAACACCTCTTTCAATTTGGCTTTTCTTTAAGTTTATAGAACTTACTTTACTCTAACAGCTTGTTTAAGACCTATCAATGCACCAATGATTAAGCACATAGTCTTTTAAGCTTAATTCTTTCTGGATTTGGGGTCAAATAATCAATGTACTATCATATTCTCTTTTTGCTTCAAAAAAACTCAAAATTTTGAGGAGCATAAAATAAAATGATTTAAATTGCCCCAGTTAATTTAATTTCACAAATTAATGGCTATCCTATCCATCTACAAGTAGAGAACAGGACCAAAACATGCAAGCACGATTCACAAACTTAGATAACTGACTAAATTTTCAGCTAAAAATAAAATAGGAAGTTTAAAGAACGCCCCAAGTACTATCCATTCGTCAGGTAAATGGCTAACCCGAAGATTTACAAAAAATTATCAGGACCAAACATATACAAGTATATGTCCTTCAAAATATAAGCAAATGACATAATTTTCAGCGAACATAAGCAAAAGATATTTTTGGTTTTTCTCTTTACAAACTAAAAACACAATCTTTTTGTCTTTTCGGATTTTTCTTTACAAAATAAGAAATTCACATTCTTTTTGACTTTTTCAGAATTTATCTGTACAAGAAAAAACACAATATTTTTAATTTTCAATGTTTTCTAATGTTTTTGGGTTTTATCTATACAAACTAAAAACACAATATTTTTGTATTTTCTAAAATTCACCCCTTAAAACCTAAAAACAAAATAAAATTTAAACTAGACCAAAACTAAAAAAAAAATAATTATCCTAATTTTAGGATCTCAGCAAGGGTCTTCAATCAATTTAAACCAAGCAAAAAAATTAAAACGTGTTTATCAAACGCTTTGGTAAATAGATCGGCTTTTGAAAATTAGTGTGCACTTTCTCAATATCAATTAATTTCTTTTCATATCAATCCCGTAAAAAATGATATCGAATTTCGATATGTTTCGTTTTAGAATGTTGTACGGGATTCTTGGTGATACTAATGGCAGCAGAATTATCAATCAAAATGAGAGTAGTAAGAAACTTCAAACAGTAGTCGCGAAGATGTTGTTGTATCCACAAAACCTGGGATCAGCAACTCGAGGCTGCAACATACTCAGCTTCAGCGGTTGAAGTGGAGACCGTTGTTTGCTTCTTACACTTCCAGGAAACAAGCCGGCTTCCTAAGAATTGACATCCTACTGTAGTAGACTTGAAATTAATCTTGCATCCTCCATAATCTGATTCTGAGTAAGCGGTAAAATCGAACGTATCATCTTTGGGATACCATAACCCGATGTCAGGATTTCCCCGTAGATATTGCAGAATACGCTTGACCGCTTCCAGGTGAGTCACTCGGGGACTTGCTTGGTACCTAGCACATAAATAAACAGCAAACATTATGTCGGGTCGAGAAGCAGTTAAATACATCAAAGAACCAATCATGGCACGATAGAGGGTCGGATCAACGGTATCCTCCAATTCATCCGGTGTTAAATTGTGACCCACGGGAAGAAGAGTAGTAGGGATTTTTCTGGCAGTAATCTTGAATCGGCTCAAGACGTCGTTCACATATTTTTTCTGATGAATGAAGATTCCCTTCGCAGACTGATGAACCTGCAACCCTAAAAAGAAATTCATCTCTCCCATCGAACTCATCTCGAACTTGGTTTGCATAGATTTCGCGAACTCCTTACACAACATATCGTTCGTAGACCCAAAAATTATGTCATCAACATAAATTTGAACGAGCAGAAGATCATCACCAATATTCTTATAAAACAATGTGCAGTCGACAGTCCCTCGTTTGAAACCATTATCCGTCAAATGGTCGGCGAGCGTGTCATACCAACCTCTCGGGGCTTGATGTAGACCATATAATGCCTTGTTTAAACGGTAAACACGGTCAGGATAGTCAGGATCTTCGAAACCTGGAGGCTGTAAACAAACACTTCTACGTGAGGTTCACCATTGAGAAAAGCACTCTTAACATCCATTTGATACACCTTGATATTCTTGTAAGCAGCATATGCCAGGAAGATTCGAATCGACTCTAATCTTGCAACTGGAGCATAAACCTCAGTGTAATCAATACCCTCTTGCTGATGAAAACCTTGCACCACTAAACGTGCCTTGTTTCTCACATTTACCCCACGATCATCTTTCTTACACTTATATTCCCACTTAGTCGGAATTGCCTTCTTGACTCTAGCAGGTTTGTCAATAAGATCCCAAACACCTAAACATGCAAATTGCTGTAATTCTTCTTGCATGGCTTCTACCCAAGATGGATCTTGCAGAGCCACACGAGGATTTGTAGGCTCAACTTGGGATAGAAAGCAAGTGAATTTAGCGATAGTTGCAATTTCAGATGAGTGTAAGTCAACATAAACACATAGAGCATTATTGTCACTTGAGGAAGCAACTTGATGTCGTGTCTGAACCCCTCTACATCAAGATCTCCAATAATGTTTTCTTGTGGATGGTAATTATGAATCCTGAGAGTAGGATTTTCAGAAACAGCAACGTTTTCAAATAAATTAGTGTAATGTTCACCCAATTCAGGAGATGAAACATCACTGTCAAGTGTAATAACTTGATCCACAACTGTATTATCATCAGATGAAGTAGACGCATTATCATCATGAGCAGAAAATTTTTCAATTGGAGCAGCAATTGGAGCTTCAATATCATTTGAACTTACAAACCTTGGAATATCCAAATGTTCTTCGACTTTCGTCTTAGATACGCAGCTTGAACCACATTTGAATTAACATTTTTGCATAATGGTTCAGTAGGAATAAACTTAGGTTTAACAGAACCATGAGTTTCATTCACAAGAACAACTTTTCGAGGATGTACGTTCGAAAACATAATATAAGTATCATCAGCACACGACACAGGTCTTTTCAGAATCTCCTTTACCACTGGAACCGGTTTGGGATGGTCCTTGATAAAAGGATGAAGATTCTGACAGTTCTTCTGGCCACAGTTTCTTACTACATGACCTTGTTGACCGCAAATAAAACAACTTCGCATGTCAACATGATGATGTTGAAAATTTGTTGGAACGTGTGACACAGATGATGTCTGGTGACTAACATTTTTGGTCATGCTCTTAGCAAAATCATCGGATAATTCAGATTTCTTTTTTAAGTAAAAATCTAAATTAGAACAGTTCGAAAAACTTTTCAACATATCTGTCCCAGTTGACTTCACAAATTGAATTTTCTTAGCTTGTTTTAAAACTTGCTTTGCTTTAGTCAATGAATCAGATGAAACTGATGTTTTCGCTTGAGCATATTGACGTTCAAGTTCATGAACTTTGGAGGTTTCATTGTAAAACACACTCTCAATCAGTTCAGGTTTAATGATACTTATTGGAATATCTTTCTCAGTGAACATTGTATCCATCCCCTTTAACTTAAACACACGAGCAGATGACGGCTTAAGTGCATTAGGATTTATAAAACACAACAAATCCTCATCAGAAATTTTGGGTTTTTATGGTTTCTTAGCCTTCACTGGTTTGACAAAAACATCTTGTTTCATCTTAGTTGTGTGCGAACCATACACAGCCTCCTCAAATTCATGAGGTTCACACAGTATGTGATTAGAACTTGGAATGTTCTTGTTCTTGTGTATAATTTAAGGTTCAAACACATCCTCAATGATAACTTTGTCAACATTTTCAACAAAAACTTTGTTGCTTTGAACATGAGGTTTCTGAGAAACAGATTGGGTTTAAACAGTTTCAGACTTACTTGGTTTAGAATTTTCTGAAATCACAGGCTCTTTAAGAATAACATCTTCTTCAGTTGGAGCAAAAGGATTAATTTTATAATCATTGTGAAATGGTGGTGGAATTTCAACAAAACCTATACCTTTCTTTGAATCCTTTTGTTTTCCAGAAACTTCATTAATTTCATTCAACGGAAAACATGAATTTCAAAATTTACCCAAATTGTTCTTTAACTCAAGAACCTCATTCTCAAGCTCGGTTATCTTTGAACGGTGTTTCAAAATCTCTTGAAACTTTTGATCATTAATTGTCATTTTCAAAGATAACTCAGCTTTAAGATCATGATTACTGATAGTCAACGCCTCAATTTTCTCTCTCGAGTTTATTTGAGAAGTCAAGGATTGCCTATAAGTATCTTTTAAGGACACAATCTCTTTTAGCAAATTATCATTTTGAAGTTTTAATGAATCAATTTTAGATTTATTATAATCACAATCAACACATGATACCTTAGAAGCAGAATTACTAACCTCTCTTTGTTTGGCCATGCAAGCAGATGTGGTAGACTCACTGATCTTAGCCATACAAGCAAAATTAATTGGAACTTTTTCACTTGAATCATCAGACTCATATCCAGAATCATTATCAGAAGATAGCTCGCTTCCACTAGCATCTTGAAATTTTTAGTAGATCCAAACATTGCCAGATTTGCTTGAGTATCATTACATAGTAGTCGTTGTGACCAATCATCTCCATTAGCTAACATTGCTTGTGATCCAGAACTTGAAGGTTTCTTCTCAGCATCATTACCTCGTGGTGTTGAAGAATTTGAATTTTGACCACAAGGACCAGTATATTCCTTTTTCGGTTTGTCACATTCTTTTGCAAAATGACCGAATTCTTGATAATTGTAACATTTCACTTTCAACTTGTCAAATCCCAACTTCTTGTTTAGAGCAGGAAGATCTTTTCCAGTTATTTGCATGAATCTTCACCTTTCGAACAATAATTGCCATAATCCACTTTAAATCCATGATTTCTAAGTCATCTGGATCAATCTGATTATAGTCTTCATCAGTTAAATCACTAGTGGAATTTTGCTACTAATCAGATTTTCATAAGACGTCATGAAAGCGGATAGAAAGGAAAAGTTTTGTTCAGCTTCTTTAATATTGACGTTTGAAGGTGTTGAATGTTGATTTGTAGTGGATGAACTACCCGACATTCCAGATGATCCAGAAATACCAGAAGATCCAGTATTTCCCGCTGTGTAAAAACAAGCTCGTGGATCACTATACAACGTAGTTGCATTCTCACTTGCAACTTGAGTAAGAAAAGCAGTCAGTGGAGAGATGGTTGAACTAAGAGGCATACTACCACCATAGAAAGAAGGATCTTGACTTTCCTTTGAAGATTTTTGACACTTAAGATCATATTCTCTGGCTTCAATCTTTTGCAAAAATTCAATTGCTGTCAAATTTATTCAAGAAATAATTGTTTTCCTTAAGAACCATTAAGAACGTGGAATAAGAACTTGGAAGTATACTCTTAATAGTGTCAATTTTATCCCTCTCGGAAACATCTAATTTCATCTTGTCCATCTCAGAAATCAAGTGATTGAATCTTATTGTCATTTCTTAAACCGTCTCACCTTTCAATAAATTAAAGTTTCTGAATTGAAACTTAAGCATCACCTTTTTGCTCTAAGCCGTGTTACCCATACTTCTCATTCGAATATGTTGAAACGAAGAAGCACATATTTTTATACTACCCACTTGGTGAAAAATATTCTCAGGCAAAGCCATAGTTAGAGTAGAATAAGCTTTTGTCTCTATCTCTAATGCTTTCTTTTCTTCAACAGAATACTGTGAAATAGCTGTCGGTGTAAAACCAATAGTCTCATCTCCAATTATAGGAACAGTATAGATTTCATCTAAGCAGTATGAACAATCAGGATGAACTGATCCTAAATGAGCACGAAACCGAGGTTCCCACTTGGCAAAGTCACTGAACTTCATCAATCTTGGACATTTCGAATGTGAACCTATCTCGGTATCAAGTTGCAACATTTGTTGCATCAACATGTTTTGAGATGCCAATGCATACATACCAGCCATTTTTGACAAGTTTCAAAAATTTAAGAGTGTAATGAATCAACCAGCGAATAAGATTAATGAACTGTAAACAGTTGTAGCGAACTGTGAACAGTAAAATAATGAATCAAATCTTAACGAAGTTAAGATGAATAAGGCAACGAATCACAATTGAGTTTAACGAATCAATCTAACTAATCAGAAATTTAACGAATCAGAAAGTCAAACTAACGAATTGACTAGCGAACTGGCCAACGAATTAGCTATCAAACTAATAAGAAAAAAACTTAACGAATTAGAGAGTCTTCGGTAGCGAATCACTAAGAAAGACTTAGCAAAATAGATAACGAACTAGCTACAGTTGATTAGCGAATCAACTATAACGAATCAGGTTGTTACAACTGTTTGTAACAATCTCTGACACCATATGCCACGTGGCAAAGGTTGTTATGACACAAATTCCAAAGTGAACACGTGTCACACGGATCAGTTAATCCCAAATAACGAATTAGATCACACGAATCAACTATTTTAGCGAACCGGTTAGCAAATCACTTGAAATGAATGACGAATCATCTTCATCTTTGAATCTTCAAATCTTCAACACAAGATTTCCAGAAATCTGGAAATGATGAACATCAATCCAGAAACCCAGAAACTCAGAATTTGTAATACACTCTCGATACTAAACCAAATCACACAAATGACCAACCAAAACACTCGGAACACAATCACGAAACCAATACGCTAATCCTCGATACCAAACATCTATGATTACCAATCCAATTTTACCAAAACACTAACCCTGTTTCGGCCTTAAACAAAAACTGATACTAATCCACTCAAAACCAATCCAAAACTCAATTCCAATTCACAAAACCATTCCAATACTTTAACCAACTCGGATTCATTCCAATTCGTCCATAATTCAATCAATTCAACTTAAAATTTATTCAAATTCACTCAAAACAGAATATTAACAATATCAAAAACTAATTAAACACCAAATCAAGTGTAATTGAGCTCCAACAGCTCTGATACCACTTTTTGTTACCCGGTATATCAATCTAAAAACAATAACAGATCTCAGATCTATATATATATATGATTAATATCTTAATAATAGATCTAGCTCATAATTACTTTAGATTAAGTGTTATATATGTATATGTATTATCAGTATGTGTATATCAATAGTTCGTATAATATTAGGATGAAGATCGAGAGAGGATTTTGACAGGGTTTCATTAATTAACTCTCAAAACTTAAATTAAACGTGAACAGTGTTCACTATATATAGAAGATATGTCTGGTTGGCTAACATCCCCTAGCGAACAAGACGCTACTTCGTTACATACATTAATAAGACGAAACACCCCCTGATTCGTTAACATCCCCTAACGAATCAGGAGGAAATAAGCTTAAGTCTTAGTTCGCTAACATCCCCTAGCGAACTAGAACTTAAACATAACGAACTAGACAATTAAACTAAATGTTACATTAAATATAAAAAAAATACTTTAACGATAATTACAAAGACTCAAGACGCAAAACCGTGCACTAACAGGATTTTTCGGGTCGGGTTATTCGGGTTTCAAAGTTTTAAATCTTGACCCGAAACCCGACCCAAATCTCTCACCGGTTTTTCGGGTTCGGGTTTTTTCGGGTTGGGTTAATCGGGTTTCGTTTATCCTAGAAAAAAACAAAAAACTAAAATAATTTTAAAAACTATAATGCGAAAATTAAAACAAAATATTACTCTTTACATATAACATATATAATCAAATAATAAATTAACTTGACTTGATAAACCAATTCAAAAAAAAGAGTAAAACTAACTCGAACCATAATCGTATTAAATCGGGCGTGATTTGGTTATTCGATTATGGTTGCTATTAGTAATTAACGGAATTCATAAATTAATAATAAGAAATCGATCCATAATAGTTAGAATGAAAACAATCGATTAGAGCCATATTCTGATAATTTTAGTGACTAACACTTAGCCTATTATATATAAAAATATATTTAATTTCAAAACTAAAAGTTTATTCGGGTTGACCCAAATCTTATAAATCAAACCCGAGAACCAACCCGAATTATTTTGGTTCGGGTTCGGGTTAGTCTTTTCTCGGGTTCGAGTTCTTCGAGTTGGGTTAGTTCGGGTACGGGTTTTTTCGGGTCAGGTTTCGGGTTTTGGGTAAAAGTGACAGCCCTATTCTCGGCCACCAAAACATGGAACAAAGATTGGCATACATTTTATCCGCACCGTGATGAATAGAGTATCGTGACTTAAGAGCTTCATCGAGGATGAACATGTGAAGACCATCACAATCAGTAACCCATAAACGGTTCAAATAATTGAGTAAGTCATTACGTTTGGTTTCAAATTGGAGTTCAGCGCCACACGACATCTCTTCGTATAATCTACCTTCGGTGACGTAGATGTGTTGTGCATCGAAGATGCTGTATTGAAGGTCAGATTGTATGGTGACACAGTTGAGCATGAAGGATTTAATGTGACTCTTACGACTAAGAGCATCGGCCACGACATCTGTTTTACCTAGGTGGTAGCGAATTTTGAAGTCGTTATCGCTTAATAATTCGGCACATCGTCTTTGTCTCATATTGAAGTCCTTTTGGTCGAAACGATAGTGTCTCCAAATTTTCAAGGCAAACATGACCGCACCAAGTTCAAGATCGTACTTCGTGTATTTTTTTCTCGTGAACCTTGAGTTGACGTGAAGCGAAAGCAATGGCATTGCTTCGTTGCATAAGACCACAACTGAGACCTCCACATCCGGGTATTTATATTAACCTATTTTATTATAGGTTAGTCATCATTCATTCACAAAGGTTTTCAAACGAGATCACCACATCATTCAGAACAGACAATCACAGGTGAATACGTTAAACCTTTTTCAGACAAGATAAACGGGTTGTTTATCTTAAACAAAGGTAGTCAAATAAAGATTTATGGGATTACGTGATCCCTATTAAAGTACAAGATAGAAAATAAAAGCAACTCAGACCGAGTACACATGTGTATGGATCCAAACATAACTAACTTTGTCTTTCAATCAAGGCTACGTGGCCGTATACTAGAGATCATAATAAAAGTTCTCCAATGGGCGTTAGTTCCCGGAGAACTGTAATTGTGTGTGTATGGCAGTGGCAAATCTCATAAATAAGAGATGTTTCTGTTGAGATTGTTCAAGAAAACTATATTGTCAGTCAAAGAAAGATTTATAAAATGTTTTTAGAGTCAACGGTTCACCAGCATATCGCTGACGTATTTCCCCCCCATATTTCATGGAAACATATTAGTACAGGTAGCAAGGAATTAGAGCCATTCAAGAAGATAGACGCTCGCAAGGTAAAGATGACTCAGTTTTTAGATTATTAAAAGATTGTAAACAATATGATTTGTAAAATCAAACGAGGTTATAAATTAAACACTCGGGTATTTATTATCTGAGAAGCTTATCAATTTAATTAGTATTTTATTATAAATTAACGTTTCAAACTATATATATATATATTAAGGTTTAAAAATTTAACACTCGGATATTTAATATCCGAGAATTTTTCCAAGTAAATTAAATATTATATTATTATAAATAAAAGTTTACAAATAAATTAAAATTTCAAAATATATTAATACTTTTTAAAAGACTTCCGCTAAATAACCATAACTCTGATATATTTACAAAACAGGTACCAACTATTGGTCACACGCTTAGGCCCTATGTCGGGGTGTGACAGGTTGGTATCAGAGTCATCGATCTTAGAGAATTAGGTATATAATTATACCTAGGCTTCGATCAGAAATAAGATTATAATAATCATTAGTATCCAAATAAGGATATCAAATAAATAATCATCGAATGATAAAAAATAATACAGATAAGATATAAAACAAGTACGGATAAAATAGGAAAGCACACTTCTATCCTAAATATTACATCGTACAGATGTCCGATCGTCAATCTAGCCAAGAATCAGTTCAACCTCGATCCGGTAAAGGGAAAGACTATATGGGAACATCTTTTCTGACAATTCTTATATCTAGTGATGAAAATTCATACCAAATAGCAATGGAGGAAGATTCAGATTCGTTTGATTCTGACATCCCATTAGCTCAGATAATTCCAAAACAGAACACGTATGGAACCGGATCAAGTAGATCCAAGAAAACAATGATGTCAAAAGGAAAAGAAGTAATAACTTATCAAGAAGAAAATCCTCAGGGACATGAATACTTTAATTATTCAACAATTCAAGATCCTTTCTTTACTCACACTGAAGGTGAACGTCAAAACATGGATTATAAAGGAATGTATGACATTGAAGATGATTCAACTCATTATGAAATCAATGCCACTAAAATAGCTTAAGCAATGCTCAAGGAAGAAACGGATACTAAGGAAAGGCGAAAAGAAAAGGAGAAAGGAGAAAACAACAAGAAGGACAACAAGATCAAGAAGTTGATTATTCGATGGAGGAAACAATGAAATTGTAATAAATGTCGTGCAATCTTGTAACAACATAAATAAGAGATATATTTAAATTTCCTCGAAATTAGTAATGTATCTTTTAAAGAATTATGTCAAGAAAAGATTTCTGTAACACCCCGTAACCGCAGCGGAAACGTAAACGGGATGCGACAGACACCTCTGATATCAACCACATTGTTTATAAAGAAAACTGAATGCATTAATATACTTCAAAATTTCATTATCTCGTATTTCATTACCGTCTAGGTGATACACACATCATACAATATGATACATAATTCTATCTGTTATAATGTTTCCTAACATCCCGCACGCAAATCTTACACACATCAAGCACTTAGCACGTAAGCAATCACTTCATCTTAATTGTACCTGAAAAGCATGTGAGAAAACGGGTCAACTACGAATAGTTGGTGAGTTTCAAAATTTTAGTAAACCATGATAAATCCATATCATAATATAATATTATCTGGGGACACTGTTAACCCAGTACTGTACTCACTCCGGGGGCAATGTTAACCCGGAAACACTTCTAGGAACCCCTGGGGACACTGTTAACCCAGTACTGTACTCCCTCCGGGGGCAATGTTAACCCGGAAACACTTCCAAAGACATCTGGGGACACTGTTAACCCAGTCCTGTACCCATTCCGTACGATTCCCGTACAATCAAATATTTATAAACACACGCAAGTCCATGCGTTCAGTATGTACTTAAACATTTTAATAGAAACATGCTTCCGCCCCGGGAAAATATTTGAAAACAATTCAGAAAAAGGGGCTCGTGAAACTCACCTTAGCACATGCAAGCAGGTAACAACAATCATTATCAATTAACGCGTCCAATCTGTAATATGATCCCTAAGATCGTTATTATACACTTATTGTTTATATAATCTTTTAACCGTATCGACTGGTACATCTGGGGACACTGTTAACCCAGCACTGTACCCGTTCTGGGGGCAAGGTTAACCCAGAAACACTTCTCCGGACTCAGATTGTGATGTCGTTTAGAGTTCCATGGTCACAACTACTATTAGTCGTTTTTCTCGTTTTGTGTGCCTAGCACGGTTATCCGTTTTTATGTTTCAAAAATGAGTTTGGTCACACACGACCCGAAAATAGTGGTTAACTGATAATTTAATCAAAGATGTGAAATTATAGCTCGGTTTAGACCTCCTGATTGGCCTCGGGACCCGATTCCGTCTTTGGCGTACCGGAAATTGTTAAAATAGGTTAAAATTACTCAAATCATCCGAATTATTTTCGGATGATTTATTTTTACTTGTCTAACTCATTTATATGAAAATAGTTCATTTTTAGGGTTTTTATACACCCGTCAGCTCGCTTAAGCGAACTTCACCGGTTTACGCGTTTTAACTTTAAAAGTTTGATAATTAGCACAATTAATTATCCGTTTACTCTCGGATCTTGAAATTTTGCACAAATCACTTTTTAACAGTGGGAAATTTTATAAAAATATTTCCAGAATTAATTCTTATATTTAAAATTTATTTATCTATTTTTAAACACCATTTAAACACTAAATATGTCGTAAATACCAAACGATCTTAGAAAAATCCCAAATTTTTCTTGGATGTCCCCTGTCATCCACATAGTCCTCTGTAATTTTTCCAGAACCAAAATCTTCTTTTACATGCCATTTTTACTAAAACCGAGCTAGAACACCCTAGAACTCGTTTAACCGAAAAGCCTACTTAGACTTCTCCAACTGAACTCAAATTTTGTGTGTGACTTATACATGATATAAAAAGCTTATCTGCAATTTTCCAGAATTTTTCATGATATTTAACTATTTTTCACCATTTTTGGCCAAAACCGAGCATTAAATTCACCAAATATTCATCCTTTATCCAAAAATTACCAACAATTCACAGAACTCATATTTTCATGTGTTTAACACCTCTGTAAAATTTCATGACCTAACTCTAAACGACCAACAATCTGTCCAAAAACACATACACCGATATAAACCGAATATACCTTTCGTTTTCCGCCACTACAAGCTACAAACTCGTCTTTCCGCCTTATCTACCACTAAACACAGAGCCTACAAACAACATACCACAATACCAAGCATGTTACACTCACGATCAAGCCATTTCTCTCATGGTTTCGGTTATGATTCAAAAACAAAGATTTAAACCGTAAAAATTCGTTTTTGGTTCGTTTAACTCCTTTCTTGGACCAAGATCCCTTGTATAACCCGTATACATCACTTGATCACGCAAGAATCGGTTTTCATCTTTGAAACCTCATTTTCTTGCAAACAAACTCAAGAAACGAAGATGAACACGTGATTAACTCGATTCCTTACCTTGTTTTCTTGCTACAAACTCTCGGTTTTTGATCATCAAGTGGAGAGGATTCATGGATTGTTGAGTGTGTTTGTAAAAAAAGAAATGGAAAGGGTTTACACCCCTATGTATTCCGATCGGTTTAGATGAGGGGTGGGGTGGGACCCACTTCTTCATTCTAGGCCACATGTTTGGATTTCGGATATCCGGATAATGTTTTGGATAATCTGGTTCATTTCGTTTTTCGTTTAAATGTTAAAGTCGGCTTAAAAACGAGGCTAAAATGGTCTTTTTCGTCTTAAAAATGAAATTTATATAAAACCGATTTAAAAACTTAAACCATGACATTTATTAACTTAAAACGTCATATTATTAGTTATTACGCATCTTTTTCGGCTTGATCGATCGTCTCTTGCTCGGTTTGGTATTAAAGGTTTCGTTTAACGTACCGACGTACTATTAAATCGAAATCCTTTTTCTGTGCTTTAATCCACTTATCCCGAAGCTTTAATACTTCGTAACATCACTAAATATCATATATCTCGTCTATAATTGAACCCTCGATTCATTCGGGTTTCAATAACTATCGATCGTTTGATCGCATATTCAATACGGTGAATTATATATTCACGTACAATCAATACAATGAACCATGTATTCTCGTATAATTACCATGGTAACTCATGTACCCGACATTACATATGACGTAACTAACGTCTATCGGTTAGGGTATACCTGGTTTCGTCGGAATCGTTACATTCTCCCCCCGTTAAGAAATTTCGTCCTCGAAATTTTACACGCCCTCTATCTCCCTTCGAGAGAAAAGTGGGGGGTTTTTCCTTCAGAATTCACCCTCGCGTTACAAAGTATAATCTGGTCCTCGCTGTGAATTCCACTTAATCTTAATTAATAAAGCTTGGTATGTCCAAACTGTTTAGTTTTCCCGTCTACTATCTCTACGGAATTAGTTATGATATCAAGCATGTCTTCTATGAGTACCTCTATTACTAGTACTTTCGTTGCCTCATCGCTTAGGCACTTTTCAATCCGTATACATGGCAAAATATCCTGTATAGTACTTAGCCCCTAGAGTACTTTAATCGATAAACTAAATGACCAACCATGGAGATAGTTCTCATGGGGTCCAATTTATTAAGAAGCTATTTTCGGTTTTGCCAAACCTCATATCACCTCTCTCTAAGGTGATGCCTTAAAATGCCTTGTCACCTCTATTCAGGGACAATGGTTTCCTTTGAACGTTGGCATAAACCCTTTGCCAATCACGCGCTGCTTTCAACTTGTCTTAAATATTATAAATCCGATTGGTTGTTTCTCGAATCAATTCAAATCTTATGGCTTGATTGACGCCCATTTTCAATTTAACAAATTGGTGATAATTACTTCACCCATAAAAAGATTCAAGCTCTCGATGCTTCCTTCCCCGCCTTCCAATAATGGAAGTAGGGTGACTATTTTGATCTGAGATAATTGAAAATGGCACTCCACGACGAGATACCATTTCACCATCAGAATTTGGGCAAGAATTCATTGTAATTTATTCCCACTATCATTGGCGAATTTTCTGTCGTTGTGGCGTTCCCTAGGGTTTTCGGTGTGCAGCTTTATCTCTTGCATAACTCAATATTCACCAACACACGTAACCACATCTTTCTCCAAACTCGACCATTAATAAAAATCCTTTCAGATATCCGTATCATCAATAGTCAAATCCGATCCCGGATGTATGGATTATTTCGATCTATGCGCTTCGTCAATGATTAATTCACGAAGGTCATGGAGGGTCGTGATCCTAACCCGATTTTTGAAGTAGAGAATTTAGTCCACGCGCTGTTCGAAATTCTCCTCATTGCCGTAAGATTCCTTCTTTTCCAATTGTTCCTCTTTCAACGCCTCACGTTGAGCGACTCGAATCAGGTTCGAAGGTTCGACTGGACTATCATCCCCAGCACTCGCACTCGCAATGGCTTAACCCGATCTTTCTTACTCAAGGCATCGGCTACGACGTTAGCCTTGCCAGGGTGATAACGGATGTCACAGTCATAATCGCTTAACAACTCGACCCATCTTCGTTGCCTCATATTCAGTTCCTTCTGATCAAATATTTGCTGCAAACTTTTATGATCGGTGAAGATGGTGCACTTCGTATCGTAGAGGCAATGTCTCCACATTTTAAGTGCGTAGATAACCGCTCCCAGTTCACGTCGTGAGTAGTGTAATTTTACTCGTGTACTTTTAACTGTCGGGAAGCATAGGCTATAACCTTAATATACTGCGTCAACACGCATCCTAACCCTTTACGCGATGCGTCACAATACGCGACAAAACCATCGTCTCCATCGGGGAGACTTAAAATCGGCGCTTGGCACAATTTTAATGGTTTCTATCTTATTTGGATCTTTGTGAAATCTTTGTTGCTTTACAACATGACCAAGGGATTATGCCTTCTTTATTCAAAATCACATTTTGAAAACTTCGCGTATAGCTCTTCTTGCTTTAACACTTCCACAATTTTCCTTAATCGTCGTTCGTGCTCTTCTTTACGTTGCGAATATATCAAAATATCATCTATGAATGCTATGACAAATTTGTCAAAGTAAGGTTTACAGACTCGATTCATGAGTTCCATGAATACTGCCTGCGCATTTGTTAACCCGAACGGCATGAATAAGAATTCATAATGGCCGTAGCGAGTCCGCAACGCTGTTGCTGCAACGTCCTCCTCTTGGATTTTTCATTTGGTGATAACTATATATAAGATCAATTTTCTAAAGATAAATCGCCCTTTGCAGTTGGTTAAACAGATCATTTACTTCGAAGAGGTGAATACCTATTCTTGATCGTCACTTTATTCAATTCTCCCTAATCAACACATATCCTAACACTTTCGTCCTTCATTTCCCAATTAAAACTGGTGCACCCCATGGTGACTAACTAGGTCGTATAAAATCTTATCCAACAATTCTTGTAACTGATTGGGTAATTCTTGCATCTCGGACGGTGCAAGTCGGTAGGGTGCTTTAGCAACAGGGCCAGCTTGAGACATTAAATCGATTCTGAATTCGACCTGTTGGGTTGGCGTAATCCAGGAAGTTCTTCTGGAAAACTTGTGGAAATTTGCGTACCACCGGGATATCTTCTATATGTTTTCTTTTAAATACTTTAGCAATCACGTTTGTTAAATACACCACGTCTTCTTGTCGTAAATATTATAACATCTCAAGATGAGATTAGAGTGGCAACATAATACCGTACACTTTTCTCTGTATTTAATCGCTTCATCGTCCGAAAGAGAGCTTCTAATCATCTTCTTTTCATATTTGATTTCTGCTTCATGTTGAGTTAGCCAATCCATGCTAACTATTACGTCAAAACTTCTTTGCTTTACTGGTCGTAGGTCAATAAGGAAAGGTTAATCGTTCAGAATAATAGGACAATTCCGTACAATTTAGTTAACCATTAGGGATTTACCGTTAGCGATTCTACAGTGTAGGGTTCTATAGTTTCACTTAATCGGTATCTTTCCAAATGATAGGAGGTTAACGGGAACTAACTTCTATCGACGACCGTAAAAATTATTACTGAAGTCTATTGATTTAAAACTACCACATACTTAACACCACCTTTGGATCATGACGTGCTTTATTCTAATTACTCACAAAAGCACGGCTCTTTGCTTGATCAGAAGTTGATGCTTGTCATGAGGTTCGTCTTCCAACGACACCTTGGTTCAACTTTGGGCAATTTCTTTTGAAACGTTCTGTACTGCCACATTCATAGCAAGTACAACTGTTTGGCATAATTTGGTTTCTTTGGATGGATTGTTATTGAAGTTGTTGGGTTCGGAGTGGTTGTACACGAATGGGTTGGGGTTGCCGGTTCACATGGCTTCAATTGGTTCTACAATTGGGGCATTACGCCCATCTTTACCACACCTGTGGCCTACTATCACTCGACATTCTTCTTCCTACCGATAACCATATTTTCCACATTTAGGGAAGGACCCTTCATGCGGTTCATGTTTTCAAACCAGAACTAGTCTTAGTATAATTCTGGGTTGTAGGACATGCCTGCTTATTCACAAGTCTATCTTGCACTATACCTTTATCATTTCTCCTCTTTAATACTCGACGTCTCTCCTAACGTCCTTCCAGTCCGCTTCCCATAGAGTCAAATATATCAATGCTGACTGGTGACACAACCCTTCCAAAGGTTATATATTTTACAGGATTGACTATACTCCTTATCGATGGAGTTAGTCCCCAATATTGCGCTCACTTCGCTTAGTTTCAGGAGTAATTAGCCATGTTACCAGACATGACAATTCCTTCAAACGATTAGCGTTTTCTAAGTGATCAGCATACAACATTTCTATCTTCCATAGTTCAGTTTCCAACCTCTGAACTTAATTACTCGAATAAAAGTGCTCTAGCACAAGAATTTTAATTTCCGACCATATCATCTGAGCAAAAATTTTCTAACTATTATTTTGTACCATCGTGTTCCATCACGATACAACATAATCTACCAACATATCTGTAGCATACTTCACTACACAATGTTCTAGACTCTTACCAATATCCTTAACCATTTCGATCTTTTCTATCCACTCGCTAATCTATTCCTCCCTTTACCATCAGTAAACTATTAATAATCCCCTTAACACAACCGATAAACATATCCTTCATACCGGATCTAATTCATTACGACTACTATTCATGTTTAGTTTATAACTAATACTTGTAGTCATAATAGCATTCGGTGGGACATTATCACTCTTAGTAATACCACTAAGAATTGAAATATTCATAATCATGTGATTGCTCGATCTATAATTCTGCGATCACATTTGCATCAACACTAGCAGTGATCTGTGATACTACATTCGGTATCATCATCTGCTATCTTTGAGCAATCAACCGAATCATATCAATCTCCATCATTAGAGTTACTCTTTTTATGTCATTCTGCCGTACTCATCCCGTACGCAGTAATCAATACTAATCTCACCATATAACTCGTTACCAGTTCAATCATAACAGCAGGTACACATACACACCAAATACTATCATACATATTACACATACCAGTATCTAGTATATATGTACCACAAGTATAATAACATATGGACTTAACCTGACGTCGGTTAACGTTCAAATATGTTTCATAGTCCTTGTCACCAACCGACGTATAGATCTTTCTCAACAAAGATTAATGTTTAACAGGCTTGATTTCAATATCCTTCTGCATGTCATCATAACCGATACATGCTCACCGTGAGCACCAAACGATTACGTACCACGGAGTTATAATATCCGTGTCTATTTGTATATCAGGCATACATGGTATACCATCTACGAACGAACAACCAACTATGCTATAATGACTCCAACACCTCTTTGTGTATGGGTAATCATTCTATTCGAGCATACATGGGCGTAGGCATCTAACGGATATAAGGATAACATAGGGAGTTGCAAGGTTCAAGGTAATCGCGTAACATGGGTTGCCTTCAAATATTATTAATTACTATTATGGGAATCTCTATCACTTACTCAGTCAATGTCCTCAGGCGTTCTAGGTTCGTTGAAATCGGTAATTCTCGATCTGGAGGTGGTATGACTCATATGTTTGAGAGTGAGAAATACATATATATTCCTATATATTATTTTTATTTGCTGATTTATTATCAAATTTATTATTACTATTATTTTATTTATTTATTTACCTTAATGGAATAAGAATGGGTTCAGGTACGGATCCGTCTGTACGTGAGGGTCGACGGTTCGGGTGAACATCTGGGGTTATTAGGATATACGGTACCGGTGTTGGTAGGGTAAGGGATTCATCAATTTTGGTTGGGAGTGACGGTTACTAAATATTTCTGGTTAATGTCAAACGGGAGATCTAACTTGGTACTATCATAATTATGACCCGATAAGTCAGACTCATCATCAACCGATGCTCTTAGAAATTTCGGCATCCTCGGTACTTTTATTACTTCATCCCCCGGTTCCTTATCCGGATCCCATTTCTCAATACATGTACCCACAAGATATGCACGTATATATATATACACACATTAGCACACATAAATAATATTATATACTTTACACATATGTTGCCATTTTTACCTATTAATGTACCCCGTGACTTCCCCTGAATTCCCTCGTGCGGACAAGTCTGTTATTATGTTCCGGACCATAACAACTCACTTGTCCATCCAAGTTCATCCAGACCTCGTCACTATAAATTATTAGTTGATATTCTGATCCTATAATACTTGAGCTACTGGTTATATTTTAGGTATCTTTTAAAGACATCCTAATTCTTTTATAACCAATGGCTCTGATACCAAGTTCTGTAACACCCCGTAACCGCAGCGGAAACGTAAACGGGATGCGACAGACACCTCTGATATCAACCACATTGTTTATAAAGAAAACTGAATGCATTAATATACTTCAAAATTTCATTATCTCGTATTTCATTACCGTCTAGGTGATACACACATCATACAATATGATACATAATTCTATCTGTTATAATGTTTCCTAACATCCCGCACGCAAATCTTACACACATCAAGCACTTAGCACGTAAGCAATCACTTCATCTTAATTGTACCTGAAAAGCATGTGAGAAAACGGGTCAACTACGAATAGTTGGTGAGTTTCACAATTTTAGTAAACCATGATAAATCCATATCATAATATAATATTATCTGGGGACACTGTTAACCCAGTACTGTACTCACTCCGGGGGCAATGTTAACCCGGAAACACTTCTAGGAACCCCTGGGGACACTGTTAACCCAGTACTGTACTCCCTCCGGGGGCAATGTTAACCCGGAAACACTTCCAAATACATCTGGGGACACTGTTAACCCAGTCCTGTACCCATTCCGTACGATTCCCGTACAATCAAATATTTATAAACACACGCAAGTCCATGCGTTCAGTATGTACTTAAACATTTTAATAGAAACATGCTTCCGCCCCGGGAAAATATTTGAAAACAATTCAGAAAAAGGGGCTCGTGAAACTCACCTTAGCACATGCAAGCAGGTAACAACAATCATTATCAATTAACGCGTCCAATCTGTAATATGATCCCTAAGATCGTTATTATACACTTGTTGTTTATATAATCTTTTAACCGTATCGACTGGTACACCTGGGGACACTGTTAACCCAGCACTGTACCCGTTCTGGCGGCAAGGTTAACCCAGAAACACTTCTCCGGACTCAGATTGTGATGTCGTTTAGAGTTCCATGGTCACAACTACTATTAGTCGTTTTTCTCGTTTTGCGTGCCTAGCACGGTTATCCGTTTTTATGTTTCAAAAATGAGTTTAGTCACACACGACCCGAAAATAGTGGTTGACTGATAATTTAATCAAAGATGTGAAATTATAGCTCGGTTTAGACCTCCCGATTGGCCTCGGGACCCGATTCCGTCTTTGGCGTACCGGAAATTGTTAAAATAGGTTAAAATTACTCAAATCATCCGAATTATTTTCGGATGATTTATTTTTACTTGTCTAACTCATTTATATGAAAATAGTTCATTTTTAGGGTTTTTATACACCCGTCAGCTCGCTTAAGCGAACTTCACCGGTTTACGCGTTTTAACTTTAAAAGTTTGATAATTAGCACAATTAATTATCCGTTTACTCTCGGATCTTGAAATTTTTCACAAATCACTTTTTAACAGTGAGAAATTTTATAAAAAGATTTCCAGAATTAATTCTTATATTTAAAATTTATTTATCTATTTTTAAACACCATTTAAACACTAAATATGTCGTAAATACCAAACGATCTTAGAAAAATCCCAAATTTTTCCTAGATGTCCCCTGTCATCCACATAGTCCCCTGTAATTTTTCCAGAACCAAAATCTTCTTTTACATGCCATTTTTACTAAAACCAAGCTAGAACACCCTAGAACTCGTTTAACCGAAAAGCCTACTTAGACTTCTCCAACTGAACTCAAATTTTGTGTGTGACTTATACATGATATAAAAAGCTTATCTGAAATTTTCCAGAATTTTTCATGATATTTAACTATTTTTCACCATTTTTGGCCAAAACCGAGCATTAAATTCACCAAATATTCATCCTTTATCCAAAAATTACCAACAATTCACAAAACTCATATTTTCATGTGTTTAACACCTCTGTAAAACTTCATGACCTAACTCCAAACGACCAACAATCTGTCCAAAAACACATACACCGACATAAACCGAATATACATTTCGTTTTCCGCCACTACAAGCTACAAACTCGTCTTTCCGCCTTATCTACCACTAAACACAGAGCCTACAAACAACATACCACAATACCAAGCAAGTTACACTCACGATCAAGCCATTTCTCTCATGGTTTCGGTTATGATTCAAAAACAAAGATTTAAACCGTAAAAATTCGTTTTTGGTTCGTTTAACTCCTTTCTTGGACCAAGATCCCTTGTATAACCCGTATACATCACTTGATCACGCAAGAATCGGTTTTCATCTTTGAAACCTCATTTTCTTGCAAACAAACTCAAGAAACGAAGATGAACACGTGATTAACTCGATTCCTTACCTTGTTTTCTTGCTACAAACTCTCGGTTTTTGATCATCAAGTGGAGAGGATTCATGGATTGTTGAGTGTGTTTGTAAAAAAAAGAAATGGAAAGGGTTTACACCCCTATGTATTCCGATCGGTTTAGATGAGGGGTGGGGTGGGACCCACTTCTTCATTCTAGGCCACATGTTTGGATTTCGGATATCCGGATAATGTTTTGGATAATCTGGTTCAGTTCGTTTTTCGTTTAAATGTTTAAGTCGGCTTAAAATCGAGGCTAAAACGGTCTTTTTCGTCTTAAAAATGAAATTTATATAAAACCGATTTAAAAACTTAAACCATGACATTTATTAACTTAAAACGTCATATTATTAGTTATTACGCATCTTTTTCGGCTTGATCGATCGTCTCTTGCTCGGTTTGGTATTAAAGGTTTCGTTTAACGTACCGACGTACTATTAAATTGAAATCCTTTTTCTGTGCTTTAATCCACTTATCCCGAAGATTTAATACTTCGTAACATCACTAAATATCATATATCTCGTCTATAATTGAACCCTCGATTCATTCGGGTTTCAATAACTATCGATCGTTTGATCGCATATTCAATACGGTGAATTATATATTCACGTACAATCAATACAATGAACCATGTGTTCTCGTATAATTACCATGGTAACTCATGTACCCGACATTACATATGACGTAACTAACGTCTATCGGTTAGGGTATACCTGGTTTCGTCGGAATCGTTACAATTTCACAAACTCTCAAGATAATTCTTTCAGTACATCTGGAAGTGACAGATTAATAGCTAGAAAATAAAGGAAAGATCCAGGTGGACAAAGTCTAAAAAGATGACTAACCTCAAGTCAACGCTACATGAAATAACTAACGAGGATTAAATGAAATAGACTTAGAAAAGGAATTATAGAAATTCTCGTGGTCTATTTGTACACAAGGTATGTACTAACTATTTCAAGAATACACAACAAGAAATTATTGATGCCTCTCAAGAACCCCATTGACTATCATCATTAAGATACTTGGAAAATAATATAAAATAATACGATCATTTCAAACATCAAATTCTCAAACAAAGAATAAACTGTTAGATTGTGTCATTACTAGACGAACAACCTCAAGAAAGATTAGAAAGAAAGAAATATCATCGAAACACGACAGTCTTAATTAAACATTCTATAAACAAATAAATCTTTTGTGCTTGTATCAATTGTTCAGTGTCACACATCTGTTACAAACATTCAGTCATTAGTATATAAATAAGAATTTCGTTTATACTAAAATCTATTCTGTTTACAGAATGTCGAACCCAAACAATCAAGAGAATAATGACGAAGCTTCAATTCATAGAGGTAACAAGGATATGACAAAACCTGCACAAGAGATTCCTGAGCAGTATCTTGTCAAAATTCAAGAAATGATTCATAATGCATTCACTCCTCTCATCGATGCAATGAAATGGGAAGCACGTAAAAGTATATCTCAACATTCAAACAATAGTGTTATAACACATCCATGCCGAAATCCTTCTCATCATGAAGAAAGTGTTCATAGCTCCAACATTGAGAGCAAATTCAATCCTAAATTCAAGAAACAATTAGCAATTCAAGCCTGTAGTTTCAAGAACTTCAAGGCCTATGGGCCAAAAGAATTCTATGGCGATAAAGGTGCCATGTCAAATTTACGATGGCTTGAAGAAATCGGGTCCATTATTATCATCAGTCAATGTACTGAGATTCAAGAGATTCAATAATCCTCTCAAAACTTCAAAGGTAAAGCTTCAGAATGGTGGAACACCCTAATCATGTCAAAGGGTAGAGAAACTATGTACCAATTGAAGTGGGAAGCATTCAAAGAACTTGTGCTACAAAAGTTTTGTCCCATGCATGAAACCGATCTTATTCAAACTAAGTTTTTGAACCACAAGGTGGAAGGCACTAATCTCAAGGAATACAATATTAAGTTTCATGAGTATTGTAGATTGGTACCACACTTGGTAACTCCCGAATTCAATAAAGTAACCCGCTATATTTGGGGTTTGCCTCGGGAAATTATAGACATGGTGAGATCTCATTTGCCTCAAACCGCTGATTCAGCCATGGAATTAGCCGGTTATCTTATGAATGGTCCTATCAGAAACCAAGATGAAAATAAGAATGGCAAATGAAAGAAAGAAGAAATCGAGGAAAAGAAAACGATGAAAAACAATGAAAAGGAAGAAAGGTCGTTTAGATTCACAAGACCAATCTGCCATAGCTGTGGCAGAAGACATAACGGGAAGTGTTTAAGACCAATCAAAAATATTCCGTTAGTAACATGTACCTTATGCAAGAAGCTCGGTCATTCAGAAGATGATTGCAGGAGAAAAATAGTAGTATGTTTCAGTTGTGGAGAAAACGGACACTTCAGCTCAGAATGTCCGAATAAAACAAACAATGCAAGTGAAAGCGGTGCTAAGAAAGGAAAAGCTAAAATAAATATATTGAACGCACAAGGATCGTCCGACAATCAATAATAGAAGTATACAAGAGTATGCTAAATGAATGTTTAAGATCCAAAGGCATTAGAAATAACTAATAGTCTAGTTAACCCTTGTAAATTGTTTGTAATCTCGTTTTAAACAATAAATTTTGTAATTGTATAAGGGTATTTAAATCCCTAATGTATATAAAGAAATATATTGCATAAAGATCATGTCTTTACATAAGTATGTTGATACCTATGAAAAGAGATAGTTAAATTTAGACTATGTTATTCAAAATACTTCATCAACTATAGAAAGATGAACTAAAGATGAAACGAATGAATTAAACTAAGACATAAAAACTTGTCTACTCAAAGAAAAATCAATTATCTGAACTTTGAAAGTTCAAGGGTATAATTGATGGAAATAAACGAAAGAAATCCGTCAAAATCATGAAGTAAAAGAATATCATTACTCAAGTATGAATATCTTGAAAGGTATCAAGATGAGTAAGTTAAAAGGATTCGATATACTGAATCCAAGAAGCAATCTTGTTAACATCAGTAAATGTTTATAATAAAAAAGGTAAGGTAAATAGTTAAACACAACTTGCCACACTGCTTAGCAATTTACAATTACTTATGATGTTCTGAACTATTAACTGAATACATCATCCAAAAATGCAGGTTAACAACAAAACATAAATTGCAACCTTTCAAATAGTTCAAGTTAAGCTCAAGTAGCAGATTAGAAAGAGTCTGATAGCAAATAAATAAGCAAGGAATCACTCAAAACGAATCTCTAGGACGGAATTCATTCCAAGGTGGGGAGGATGTAACATCCCCAAAATTTTGATCCAAATTTGACAACTTAGAAAAGTTGAAAGATCAAAAATAAACTCAAAGATATAAAAATTTAAATAAGGAAATATAATTATTTCATGTTAAGTAAATAAGGAAATAAAAAAATTTCATAAAGAAATCCATCCCATGTAAAGAAAACAGGAAAAAGAATCCATCCCACATGGAAAGATGGAAGAAAGTGGAAGCATTCCACATGGATATAAATAAGAAAAATAAAACCCAACCCACATGGAAAGTGGGAAAGAAATGGAAGCTCTTTATAAGAGATGGAGTTTCCATCGTTATATTCTTTTATGCTTAGCATGAACCAAGTGGTCCTAGAATAGGGTGCGGAGTACCCGACGTGCACGCGCACGGGCTCGGACGAGAACAAGGACAATGGCGAAGGCGAAGGGCGATGAGCGCAATGTGGCGCTTTGATGGCGCGCATCGCTGCGAGCCGCTTGAAAGGCACCTTAGTATTTTTTGGACAATGGGAGTTAGACTCAGACTTGACAAGCTACCAAAAGACAAGGGACCAAAAATGAAAAATTGTATCCAGGAACCCATCGCGATACGCGATGAGTCCAAGAACAAGGACATCGCGATACCCGAAGGTTCGCTATGACTCAGCGACACGTGTCGCATCCGGGTGACACGTGGCATATGTGTTAGGCCACGTGGCGACACGTGGCACTCTCTGACCTACATGAGTCATCGCGATACACGATGACCATAAGAAAGGGTCCATCACGTATCACGATGGGACCCAATTTCAGCCTATAAATAGGAGGGTCACGGCTCATTCATTCTTCACACCAAAAACTCCTCTCTCTAGAATTACTTTCTCTCACTACATCGTTTTACGTGCCGAGTATCGTTTGGCGTGCCGAACCTCGTAATCCGTGCCAAATACCCGACATTTACTTGAAGTGCGTACCACCCAAAAGTAACCCGGCATTCTTCCCCAAAGTATATGAACAACTTGGCGACCCTTGAACGTTGCCTCGATTTGTGTGCCAAAAAAAGTAGATCAAGAATACCACTAAATTCGTGCGAGTGTGGTAGTGATGCCGAAAGTCTTGGTAATTATTAATCTAAGCAAGGTGGGGGTTCTACCCAAATAAAATATTATTATTTCAAGGCTTAGACCCAATTCGGGGATATAGCCTAGACCTTGATCAAAATTAAAAGGTAACAATTAAATAAGATTTCTTTATGATTAAGAAATATAAAGTTAAATAAACAAAGGTTATAGCTAAATATAGTTTCTTGATAATCAAGAAAGATAAGCTTTTTCCTACAAGAGGTATAGTCAAATATAGTGTTTCTTTATGATTAGGAAACATAAGAATTTATATATCAAGGTTTATAAATTTAACACTCGAGTATTTATTATCTAAGAATTTTTCCAAGTAAATTTAATATTATATTATTATAAATAAAAGTTTACAAATAAATAAATATTTCAAAATATATTAATACTTTTAAAAAGACTTCCACTAAATAACCGCAACTCTGATATATTTACAAAACAGGTACCGACTATTGGTCACGCGCTTATGCTCTAAGTCGGGGTGTAACATTATCTACGGATGATCTTGATTGACTGAAGGGGCTTGAAGGACGTAAGGTTGGTAGGTTTGGACTTGATAATCATGGGTAGTGTAGTAAAGTGTGGGTATAACTTGAGCTTGGTGATCATGGATGAGTTGAGGACACACATTGCGGAGATGATTAGGGTCTCCACAATTGTAGCAAGCACGTATTGCAGATGCATTGAGTTGAGTAGATGACATAACATGGGATTCAGGAGCAGGCGGCATAGTCCGTTGTGGGACGGCTTGTGAACTGGGTGGTGTAGGCAAGTATTGGCAAGATGACCGTAACGATTGCATTGGGTGCAAAAATGACACGGAGATTGAGTCGAATGGTGATAGTTATATGTGGGGCCTAATGGGTAAGAACATGTGTTAGGTTTCTTCTTTGGTGACATTTTGGTTATGTTGGGGTTGATGATTGGATTGATTAACAACATAGTTTTGATGGTTGGTTTATGGTTCTTGTTGTGGTGGGAAGTGTTGTAGCGGGATGAGGTTGTGTTGTCTTGAGTGGGTTTTAATAGTTAAACATATACAAAAACTGGAATCGAAATCTTTTAACAGATTTCAAAAATATTAGGGTTTATAAAATATGAATTTTAGTGATTTTAAACAATTTCATATCTTGTTTCCGTAATAGAACATGAAAAAGAAACCAAAAAATTAAGGTTTATTATGTTTTAGTCCATGTCTTCTGATTCGATTTAGGGAACATGAAAACTGATTAATCAACATCGCTCTAATATCACATGTTACTGAGGGGGGGAGTAGAGACCGCAACATAGTATGATGTAGTCGACATGTTTATCATCTTGATCGAATTCCCCTTTAGGATGTACAGTTAAGGATGATGTTAGGGTTCTTGAGAGGAACCTGGTTTAAGATAAACGAGACACATAAAATTGTATGTGATCTATTATATAATAAGGGTGATATGACACATCAACAATTATCAAGCTAATATATAATAAGGTATATTAATAATTTTGATCTATTATAACATAAATGATAACGATGGCTTAATAAATATATATAATATATATTTATTCTTACAATATATATATATATATATATATGGGTAGGTTATAATAAAAAGAAATAGTTTTCTATGAAGAGTAAGAATCAATCTAGGCCATTGGATTTATGATCTAATGGTTGAGATTGGTAGTTTTTAAACTACCAAATAGTTTCCTATGATTGAGGATTTATGCTACATAGTTTTTTAACTATAAATTTTGTGTTATTTTTACTCTTCCTACAAAACTATGTATTTTTATTTTAACCATTTTCTACATATATATATATATATATGTATTGAAAGATTTTTTAATTTGAACAAGACAAAAGTCAAGTTTGCTTTAGCTCAAACTTGATTCATTTTCAAATCCAACAATGAACAAGTTTTTTTCAAACGTGTCCCCTCTTTTTTTATACATCCCTACCTTATTGTAATATTTTTAATGATTGACACACTTAAAAGTTAAATATCAAAAGGTCTTTGGTCCGGCAGTATACAAATGTTGGGTAGATATGATATTTATTAAATGGCGATTATGCAAATCTCATTGTCAACATAAATGTGAAGATTTAGAGTTAGTTAAGATACTGTAAGTTTGTCGTTTTGAAAAGGTAAAAAATTAAATTAAAAAATTAATTACACATAACACAATAATGGTGTATCTTGGTAAAATAAATTAAACAAAATTAAAAATTAATTTTCTACCTCTCACCAAAATCAAGTCTTTATATCAAAGATAACTAGCTTGATACATTTGTACTACTCATGTATTGATGAAAGGATAATATTTAATAATTAAACAAAATACAAAAAACAATAAACTTATTATACATTGGTAAGAGACAACCATTGTACAGTAGTGCTTAAAACAATTGAAAAATTAAACAATATACTAATTTATACTATATTATAAAGTATTTGGGAAGTGCATGCAAGGAGTTTTTGTCACAGCTCCCGACCCCTATACCCTGTGAGGGAAGCCGTGTACATTGATTGGTGGTATCGGTGTTGATTAAATTATTTTGCAGCGGAAAATTTCATCAAAACCGTAGTTAGGAAAAATGATCAGAGTATAAAAACACCATGATTATTATTATGATAAGCCGGGAATTTAATCCCTTTTTATACAAACATAAGTTTTATAGGATTAAACCCTAATTTACAAAACACGTTTCTTTATTCTGGTGATAAGCCACTTATTCAAGCTGAAAGCCCGCAGGCATCATTCTTTTGTCTCTAACAAGTCACTTGAAACATGTTTAAAATATTTGATCAGCAAGAAATACTGATCAGTACATTCATTTGTAAATGACACATTTTACAGTTACAACATTAAGATGTTTTTACATCTGCCTACTTACAAATTACCGAAAGGTACTTGTCACTCGACCGTATCTATGACTGTGGTCATATTACTTATTGGCTAACACTTGTCCAATAAGTAACGTGTAATAGCCCAGTAGGCAAGCCTTGTATACATGTCACACCCTCAAAATCCACTAATGGAGTTTTACCGTCAGAGGGTGTGAACTAACAGGATCGGAATCACTAGTTATAATCAAACCATAAGTAAAGTTTTCAAACCACGAAACATTTGAGTGTAAAGTGCGGAAGCGTGAATTCATAAACCAAGTGTTGCGTCAAGCAGGACGACTTAAAACCCAATCAATGACAGTTTAAAAACAAGTTTGCAAAAACGATAGAGTTCAATGTAATGCATGTTCCTATACCGCGCGCCCGCCTACGCTACCTGAGAATAACATACTAAAAGTGTCAACACGGGTTTGGTGAGTTCACAAGTTTATATAAATAAAGCGTTTGCGTTTGTGTTTAGGTTTTGCGTTTGCGTTACCAGATAATGTTAAATCAATTATATATCGATATGTAGCTAACCTATACAACAAGTATTACTAAGTGTTCGACACGGAAGCTGACTGTTTAACAATTGCCTTGCCACCATGTCTATCCCGACCATGGAAAATGTGTTAGCCAAGATTACACCCACTCGACCTCCAGTCGAGTTTAGCGATGGGTGGGGTTTGTCAAACCCAGTAGTACTACTCAACAATGACTCGCTATTATACAAATACTAAACGGTTCGATGTTATGAAGGACTTTAGTTGTTTAGTTTGCCACTTAGCCTTTACAAGTGATATATAACTAATAACAAAATCTAAAGCGTTTTGGAGTATCTTATCTCCCCCAAGTAAAAAGCGTTTAAAAGAGTAAAAGGGGAACGTGAAACTCACTGTTTGCAAAGAATTCAAAAACAAGTCAACCAAGAGATGCGCGTCACAGAAAATCCTCACTAGCGTTCTAAAACAAGAATGAGATTTTCTAAGTGTTGGAACTATTATTGAGTCTCTAGACTCGGCACATAATACCTATGCATAAGATACGTTTCGTGTTTCGTTTGTGAATTGTGTGTGTCTCAACAAACATATTGGTGATACGTTATATGTGTGAACAACTACTTACGTGTCAAGTATTAATGTTGTACATTACTAGCAATTATTCCCCACAAGGGAAATTTAGTCAAAAACATAGCAATTATCTAGCAACAAGCACGTTTCATGTATTTTCATATAGTTCAGCAGCTAGTTCTATCAAGACAGATTTCTACTTGAAAGATTACTCTATTCAACAGATCATAACATATCAATTAATTCACCAAAAATTGTCACAAAAGCACACATGAGTTAGGTTTCCTGAACTATTTTTATTGTATTTTTATTCCACATAGATTTCTCACAATGGTCAAAACATTACAGTAAACTCACAGCAGTTAGAATCATGCGCAACAGAATGATATTTATTATTACCGTTAAATGGTAATTCCAATTAATGCAAGACCAATTGGGTTAGGTTCTTAATTCAATATGTTAACTTCCAGAAGTGAAACCAACCCATTTGGTCTTGTAGTTTATGAGATATGATAATTACAAAACAGCCTAACAGCAGACCTCACAATTCAGACTTGCACTTCAGTTTTGTAAAATAATAAAAGTTAACTTTTACACGTCCAAAAATTACAAACCTGGACTTTATAGAAACTAGACTCAACCTAGTACACTGTAGTGTTAATAATTTTGACCAATTACCAAATTAACATTCAGTTACAGTTGTCTAAACATAACTTACAATCTGTCCAGTACCAGTTTTGACCTTTAATCACATTTAAATCATTTGAGCAACCAAAACTCCTTCAAATCAGGCGTGGTTGGGTTTTCTGAAAACTAGACTCAGAGCACTACCTTTTAGACTCATAATTAGTCCAGTTTGGTTTTGTATTTAATAAGTTACACCTCGTTCAAGTTTAACTATCTCTGCTGTCAAAATTCAGCAAGCACACACAAACATCTAGCATGCATCCTAAGCATACGACATATCCCCAAACATGCAATAAACATAATATCCATAGAAATCAGTAGTAAACACTCTAGGGTTTACGAACAATCAATGATCTAAAAATCTTTCACCGTTCAAAATCACACATGATCATTTAAATCAATAACTGAAACATAATCAAGCATCATCTAATCCATACGAAGCATAAGAACACTTAACACATGATATTCAAGAATTAGGGTTTCATATTTATACCTTAAAAACGCAGAAACAACCAAGAGGAAGGTGAGAGATGACTAGAAACAAGTGCGGGATGCTCCGATTATGAAAAACAAGGTCAAAACGGAGGTGATATGGTGTTGGTGATGGCTGCCGTCGCAAGGGGGGGTGAGGGGGGCCGATCGGGTTGTAGGGAGAGGGAGTGAGTTAGGGTTTTGTTAATATTATTTAATAATAATGATATTACACTGTAACACCCCGTAACCGCAGCGGAAACGTACACGGGATGCAACAGACACATCTGATATCAACAGCATTGCTTATAAAGAAAATACCACTACATTAATTTATAACATATTACATTGTTGCGAGTTGCGTTACTGTCTAGGTGTTACACACATATATTACCAATAAAACATTAATAAATTCATTACAAAACATAGAGCAGCAAGCTTCCAACAGGTAGCACAGATAGTTAAGCACATATCAATCATTCCAACTTGGGCATACCTAGAAAACATGTAAAGAAAACGGGTCAACTACGAATAGTTGGTGAGTTTCACTAATTTAAATAAACACTGACAAATCATTTTTAATAATCATTTATTAACCATATAATCATGCTGGGAACTATGTTACCCCAGAACATTTCATTTAACTTCCTGGGAACTATGTTACCCCAGAACAATAATAACCCCTGGGAACTATGTTACCCCAGAACAATAACAACCCCTGGGAACTATGTTACCCCAGAATAATAATAACCCCTGGGAACTATGTTACCCCAGAACAACAATAACCCCTGGGAACTATGTTACCCCAGAACAATAATAACCCCTGGGAACTATGTTACCCCAGAACAATAATAACCCCTGGGAACTATGTTACCCCAGAACAATAATAACCCCTGGGAACTATGTTACCCCAGAACAATATAACCCCTGGGAACTATGTTACCCCAGAACAATAACACATTATAAACATTTTATATATTCTATGCATCAGTCCATATATATATAAATGTACAAGTATTTCCATACGATCGGTATGTACTTAAATACTTTAAATAAGACATGTTTTCCGCCCCGGGAAAATATAATTAAAACAATTCATTAAAAGGGGCTCGTGAAAACTCACATTTTTGTGAGTCGGTGAGTAATATAAGGAACAGCTACGTGCCTGGATCTGTAATATAATATCTAGTCGTTACTATATAATTCCCATAACTTAAATACGTATCAATTGGTACATCTGGGAACATTGTTAACCCAGTACTGTACTCGATTCGGGGACAATGTTAACCCCGTGACACTTCTAAGGACTCAGATTGACATTGCTTAGAGTTTGACAGTCAATTTAGTTAAGGTGATGAAATTATAGCTCGGTTTGACACCCCGTTTGGCCGTGGGGCCCGTTTCCGGTATTTCGGTGCCGGGAACGGTAAAATCGGGTAAAATTACCCAAATCATCCGAATTATTTTCGGATGATTTATTTTTACTTAATTTACTTAGATTTATGAAATAGTCCATTTTTAGAGTTTTCATGTACCAGTCAGCTCGCTTATGCGAACTTTGCCGGTTTACACGTTTTAAGCTTTAAAAACTTGTTTTTATGTTCTTTTTAGCACAAATAATTACCCGATTAGTCCCGGGTCTTGAAATTTTGCACAAAACTTAATTTGACAGTAAGGAATTTTGTAAAAATTTTCCAGATTTATTTTCTTATATTTACATTTATTTATCTATTTTTAAATCTTATTAAAACACTAAATATATCAAAAATACCAAAACACTTTAGAAAAATCCCAAATTTTTCTGGGATGATCTTTATCATCCTCATGACTTTCTGGAATTTTCCAGATTTATTTTCCTATATTTACATTCATCTATCTATTTTTAAATCTTATTAAAACACTAAATATATCAAAAATACCAAAACACTTTAGAAAAATCCCAAATTTTTCTGGGATGATCTTTTTCATCCTCATGACTTTCTGGAATTTTCCCAGATTTATTTTCCTATATTTACATTTATTTATCTATTTTTAAATCTTATTAAAATACTAAATATATCAAAAATACCAAAACACTTTAGAAAAATCCCAAATTTTTCTGGGATGATCTCTATCATCCTCATAACTTCCTGGAATTTTTCCAGAATTTAAAACTTATTTTTCAAGCCATTTTCACCCTAAACCGAGCTAGAAAGCCCTAGAACTCGTTTCACCGAAAAGCCTACTTAGACTTTTCCAACTAAGCTCAAATTTTGTGGGTGACTTTTATATGTTATAAAAAGCTTATCTTAAATTTTCCGGAATTTTTCATCATGTTTTGCTATTTTTCACTATTTTTGGCCAAAACCGAGCATTAAATTCACCAAATATTCATCTTTTATCCAAAAATTAACAAAAATTCACAGATCTCATATTTTCATGTGTAGATCATCTCTGTGAAATTTCGTGACCCGACTCTAAGCACACGTAAATCTGTCCATTTTTCATAAACACACGAAAACCGAACTATTTTGTGTTTTCTAGCTTTAGATCGCAAGGATCTCGGTTTCTAGCCTTTGCTAGCCGCTAGATACAACACTTACAAGCACATCAACACCACACCAAGCAAGTTATACCCACAATCAAGCCATTACTTTCCTAGTGTCGGTTAAAACATCAAAACAACGATTTTGACCGTAAAAATCCGTTCTCGACTCTTTCTACTCCTTTCTTGGACCAAGATCCCTTGTATAACATGTATACATCCCTTGATCATGCAAGAGTCGGTTCCATCTCGGGTTTTCACCCATCTTTCACATGAAAACTCATTTTCACAAGATTTTAACCGTAAAATTTCATTCTAAACTCTTTTAACTAATTACTTGGATCAAAATCCTTTGTATAACTTGTATACATCCTTTGATCACACGAGAATCGGTTTCATCTCGGGTTTTCACCCATTTTTCACATGAAACCTCCTTTTCTCAAGATCATGAAGTTAGAAAACAAAATTCAAGCTTAAAAACATATGTTATACCTTCAAATCTTGGTTAGAACTTGGGTTCTTTGGATTGAATGTTTGAAGGTTTGAAGGATTTGAGAGAGTTTGAGAGATTTTGTGATAGAGAAAAAAAGAAAATGAAAGATAATATGAACAAGGGGGGGTGGCCGGCCATATGTGGGGGTGTGGGGGGGCCCACATCTCAAATATTGTCCACACATTTGGATTACGCAATCCAGATAATGTTGTGGATAATCTGGTTCAGTTCGTTTCTCGTTTAAACTCGTAATTCGGCTTGAAACGAGCCTAAAATGGTTGTTTTTCGGGTTAAAATAAAATTTATATAAAACTGATTTAAAAACTTTAAAAACTTAACCCATGACATTAAAACATCATATTATTAATAATTACGCATCTTTTTCGGCTTGATTGATCGTCTCTTGCTTGGTTTGGTGTTAAAGGTTTCGTTTAGCGTACCGACGTACCATTAAATCGAAATCCTTTTTCTGTGCTATAATTTACTTATCCCGAAGCATTAATACTTCGTAAATATCACTAAACATTATATACTTCGTCTATAATGTAATTCCCGATTCGTTCGGGTTTCAATAACCGATCAATGATTAATTGTAATTCCAATACGATTCACTATATAATTGAGTATGATTCATACTGTGAACCATATATATTCGTATCAATGTGCTATAACTCATATAATCAATATTAAATAACACGTAAATAGTATATTCCGGCTAGGGTATACCTGGAGTTGCCGGAATCGTTACATTCTCCCCCCGTTATAAAAATTTCGTCCTCGAAATTTTATGCGTCAACTACTTCCTTTTGAGGAAATAGGTGGGGGTATTTCTTCCGAAATTCATCCTTTCGTTCCCAAGTAAATTCTGGGCCTCGTTGCGAATTCCATCTAACTTTGACCAACGAGATCTTATTGTGTCTAAGTTGCTTGATCTTACCGTCCACTATTTCGATGGGCTCCTCTACGAAGTTGAGCCTATCACTTATTTGAACACCCTCTAAGGGTAACACCGATGTCTCATCCGCCAGACATCTTTTCAAATTCGACACATGAAACACGTTATGAACTGCACTTAGTTCCTCAGGCAGTTCTAGTCGGTAAGCTACCGGACCGATCTTTGCAGTAATGATGAATGGTCCAATGTATCTAGGGGCCAACTTCCCCGCCTTTCCAAACCTGACCACTCCTTTCCAGGGTGATACTTTCAAATATACCTTTTCACCCTTCTCAAATGACAACGGTTTTCGACGGGTATCAGCATAACTCTTCTGCCGATCCCGCGCGGCTTTCAGGTTGTTCTTAATTTCAAGAATCTTGCTGGTCGTCTCCTGGACCAGATCCGATCTAATGATCTGCGGGTCACCCACTTCAGACCAGCAAAGTTGTGATCGGCACTTCCGCCCATACAATGCTTCATAAGGTGCTGCCTTTATACTGCTGTGATAACTGTTATTATAGGAAAATTCAACGAGTGGGAGATGTTGATCCCAATTTCCCTTAAAGTCCAGTACGCAAGCACGAAGCAAATCCTCCAAAGTTTGAATGGTCCTCTCAGACTGACCATCGGTCTGAGGGTGGTAAGCTGTGCTTAGGTCAATACGTGTTCCCAACGCTTCTTGGACAGCTTGCCAAAGTTTGGAGGTGAAATGGCTATCCCTATCGGAGATGATCGAGATGGGGATGCCATGACGAGACACTATTTCATTTATATAAATTTGCGCAAGTCTCTCAGTGTTAAAAGTATTCCTAATTGGAATAAAATGTGCCGATTTGGTTAATCGATCCACGATTACCCAAATCGCATCATGACCTCGGGGTGTCTTGGGGAGGTGTGTCACAAAATCCATTGTGATCTGCTCCCACTTCCATTCCGGAATTTCCGGTTGTTGCAACATTCCCGAAGGTTTCTGGTGTTCCGCCTTAACCCTCGCACACGTCGTACACTTGCCGACGTATGTGGCTATATCCTTTTTCATTCCTGGCCACCAGTAAAATTCTTTCACATCCTTGTACATTTTATCCGATCCCGGATGTATGGAATATTTCGATTTATGTGCTTCGTCCATGATTAATTCACGAAGGTCATGGAGGGTCGGGATCCAAATCCGATTTTTGAAATAAAGAATTTCGTCCACACGCTGTTCGAAATTCTTCTCATTCCCGTAAAGTCCTTCTTTATCCAATTGGCCCTCTTTCAACGCCTCGTGTTGAGCGACTCGAATCAAATCTGAAAGGTTCGACTGGACTATCATCCCCAACGCTCGCACACGTAGTGGCTTGACTCGATCCTTTCTACTCAAGGCATCGGCTACAACGTTAGCCTTGCCGGGGTGATATCGTATGTCACAGTCATAGTCACTCAGCAACTCGACCCATCTTCGTTGCCTCATATTCAGTTCTTTCTGATCGAATATGTGTTGCAAACTTTTATGATCAGTGAATATGGTGCACTTTGTACCGTAGAGATAGTGTCTCCAGATTTTAAGTGCAAAGATGACTGCTCCCAGTTCCAAGTCATGAGTAGTGTAGTTTTTCTCATGAACTTTTAACTGTCGAGACGCATAGGCTATGACCTTTTTATTTTGCATTAACACGCATCCTAACCCTCTACGGGATGCGTCACAATATACAACAAATCCATCGTCTCCGTCGGGGAGACTTAAGATTGGCGCTTGGCACAATCTTTGTTTTAGCGTTTGAAACGCCGTTTCCTGCTCTTCACCCCATTCATATTTCCGATCCTTTTGAGTCAGGAGGGTTAAAGGTTGGGCGATGCTGGAAAAATTCTCTATAAATCGACGATAGTATCCAGCTAAGCCTAAGAATTGGCGGATTTCTTTCGGAGATTTAGGCGCTTGCCAATTCTTAATAGCTTCAACCTTACTCGGATCAACGTGTATTCCTTGGTGGTTTATAACATGACCGAGGAATTGCACCTCTTGTAACCAGAAGTTACACTTGGAGAATTTTGCATATAACTTCTCCTGATCCAGGAGCTCTAAAACTAACTTTAAGTGTTGCTCGTGCTCCTCTTTACTCTTCGAGTATATCAAAATATCGTCAATAAATACAATGACGAACTTGTCAAGATAGGGTTTACAGACTCGGTTCATGAGATCCATGAACACCGCTGGCGCATTTGTTAGCCCAAAAGGCATAACTAAAAATTCGTAGTGGCCATAGCGAGTCCGAAACGCGGTTTTTGGGATATCCTCCTCTTGAATTCTAACTTGGTGGTATCCCGATCTAAGATCAATTTTTGAGAAATAGCTCGCACCTTGTAGTTGGTCGAATAAATCATCGATTCGGGGAAGAGGATATCTATTTTTGATGGTTAATTTGTTCAATTCCCTGTAGTCAATGCACATTCGAAGGCTTCCGTCCTTCTTTTCCACAAATAGTACAGGTGCACCCCACGGGGAATAACTGGGACGTATAAACCCCTTATCCAACAATTCCTGCAACTGGTTGGATAGTTCTTGCATCTCGGATGGTGCAAGTCTGTAAGGGGCCTTAGCAACAGGGCCGGCTTGAGGTAACAGATCGATTCTGAATTCGACCTGTCGGGTTGGCGGTAATCCAGGAAGTTCCTCTGGAAAAACTTGTGGAAATTCGCGTACCACGGGAATATCGTCCACCCGTTTTTCCTCAGAATCAGCGGCCGTCAGGCTCGCTAGATACGCCACACATCCCTGACGTATATATTTCAACACCTTGAGGTGGGATATAAATGGTACCATGGTGCCGGATTTTTCTCCCTGCACTAATACATCCTCGTCATCCGACACCCGGATCTTGACGGTTTTCTTTTCACAGTTTATTTCTACCCTATTACGAGCCAACCAATCCATTCCCACTATCACGTCAAAACTACCCAATTCTACCGGTAACAAGTCAATCAGGAAGGATTGTTCGCTCAGAATAAAAGGGCAATTCCGAACAATCCGATTAACTATCATGGTTTTACCGTTAGCGACCTCTACGGTGTAGGGTTCTATGGTTTCACCAATAGGAAGGTTTGCTATCGAAAGGAACCTAACGGAGACAAAACTTCTATCGGCGCCTGTATCAAATAATACAGAAGCGTAATGATCAGAGACGAGGAAGGTACCTGTCACTACGCTGGGGTCCTGGCGCGCCTCGTTCGCTCCCATCACAAATGCCCGGCCTCGCGCCGGATTGGACGCCGATGGCTGACCCGCGAGTTGTCTCCCGTTTCCTCCCTGATTCAGTTTCGGGCAGTTCCTTTTGAAGTGATCCGTGCTGCCGCATTCGTAGCAAGCACGGCTAGTGGTCACCATCTGGTTTCCTTGCGGGTTCTGCTGTCGGGCTGGTTGAGTTCTAAATGGTTGCGCCCGAATAGGTTGCGGTTGACGGTTCAGGTTGTTCAGATTTGTCTTACAATTTGGTGCGTAGTGTCCAACCCTGCCACACCGGTGGCACACCACCTCCTTGCACACGCCACTATGGTGGTAACCACATTTCCCACATTTAGGAAACGTTCCCCTCTGCGGTTCTTGCCTTCCGCCCGAACTAGTCATGGCATAGCTCTGGGCAGCGGGCCTAGCTCGTTTACCTTGCTGTTTCTCTCGGATCCTATTGTCATACGTACCTCGCTTTCCCCCGGCCGACTCTCCCGTCGCCTTTATCGATCCGCTCCTTAAGAAATCATACGTGACAATACCAGCCTGTGTCACTGCACCCTCATACGTCTGGTGCCCTCCCGCGTTAACTATACTCCTCACTACTGGAGTAAGTCCCCAAATATAACGTTCCACCCTCTTTGACTCTGGGGTGACCAACCACGGCACTAATCGTGACAGTTCATTAAACCGGTTGGTATATCCCAAGTGGTCCGCCCCATGCATCTCTAGGTTCCACAACTCATGTTCCAGTTTCTGCAATTCATTCTTTGGGCAGAAATGTTTCAAAACAAGATCCTTAAGCTCTGTCCAGGTCATGCGGTTTGTCGCCGCCTGACCTCGAGTCTGTACTATGGTGTTCCACCATGTCAAGGCATGGTCTGTGAACGTACAGGTGGCGTACTTAACGACACAATCCTCGGGACAGTTGCTGATATTTACCACTGATTCTATTTTCTCTAACCATTTCACTAACCCATTCGGTCCTTCCGACCCGTTAAATTCTAAAGGCTTGCATAACATAAAATCCTTGATTGAACAACCCCTGGATGGTCCAGTGCGGTTGGTCTCTACAGTAGGGATAGGGCCATTACTGTCGGTAGCGACCACCGTAGGCGGTGCGTCATTACTCGGCATAGTGTTGTCATTCCTTGGAGGATTAGCATTTTGTTCCCCGTCATTATTTATGGGCGTTTGATTGCTCGGAGGGGTTGGATTGGTCGAGTTACTAATACTGGCGGCGATGCGCGATACTATATCCGGTATCGCCGCCTCTAACTGTTGAGCAATCAAACGGCTCACATCTACTTCCGATATTTTCGTTGATCGTTTCGGTGCCATTCTACACAACATCAAGGAAACACATATAATTAATACCATTCCAAATTATGAAACACAAAACACATTCCATACATTAATAAACATTAGTACATATTACACAAACATCCATTTACATACTTCCCAGTCATCATTACATAACTAAGTTTTAATACAAAGGGCCTATGTTGGTATCATCCTCGACATAACCCGCAATGGGTCAGTGCTTGAATGATACCCAAAAGTATCGATAATGATATGCCCTACAAGAGACCCCCTATGGGCCAGTGGTTGTACAATAACTAAACAAGATTCACTCCGTGTTAGTATCACCACTAACTACTTACACGGAGTATCAAAAAGCGGTTCAAGATTCTACCATCCAACACATCTACACATGGTGGTAAACCAACCCCACCAACACCGCCACCAGCACCACCAACACCGCCATCATAACCCGCATTCGGGTTTCCATCTGGTCGATCAACCAGTGGGAGTATGAGCACTCCCTTTTTAACTGGTTAATAGCATACTGGTGGTCCAGTATGCTGTCCCCGAGGTACGCCCGCCTCTGTACCCCCACGACCAGGGCGGCAGAGTGCTCGTTCACCTGCTCGGTGAGAACACGTAGCCAAGCCGCCAAGTCCCGCTCCTGCCTTGGAAGACCCCACACAGGTAGGGTTGCAGGCTCGGGTTGGGGGCGGGAAGACTCGCCCCGGTGGTATGTGGATCTGGGTGGGGTAACAGTGGGCGGAACATACGGGGCACTGATCCGCGCCGTGAGGCGGGGACCGTGTCTGGGGGGAATCGGGGTGGTCTGTGGTGCGGGCGGGGTAGGAGACCTGGTAACCCTAGCAGGGGAGGGTACACTAGCACTCCTAGCTGGGGTGGTCTGTCTAGAAGTACTATGACTAGCCTCCGAAGGCTCGGAGCTGGGTGCTACACTTGGGCTTCCAGAGGCCCCGGAACTAGCCTCTTCCGGGTCCTCTTCCGTCGACACACTAGGTGTTCTTGCCATTATACCTGCACACAAGTTAACAAACATATAGTCCTTTTCGTAGTGTAATTCATAATTAAATTAACACATACTTATTTATACAACTTTACCACATAATAATATTATCATATATTTACACATATGTTGCCAATTTTACCTATTTAAGTCCCCCATGACTTCCCCTGAATTCCCTCGTGCAGACAAGTCTGTTATTATGTTCCGGACCATAATAACCCACTTGTCCATCCAAGTTCATCCCGATCTCGTCACTATATATTATTAGTTGATATTCAGATCCTATAATACTTGAGCTACTGGTTATATTTTAGGTATCTTTTTCAGACATCCTAATTCTTTATAACCAATGGCTCTGATACCAAGTTCTGTAACACCCCGTAACCGCAGCGGAAACGTACACGGGATGCAACAGACATATCTGATATCAACAGCATTGCTTATAAAGAAAATACCACTACATTAATTTATAACATATTACATTGTTGCGAGTTGCGTTACTGTCTAGGTGTTACACACATATATTACCAATAAAACATTAATAAATTCATTACAAAACATAGAGCAGCAAGCTTCCAACAGGTAGCACAGATAGTTAAGCACATATCAATCATTCCAACTTGGGCATACCTAGAAAACATGTAAAGAAAACGGGTCAACTACGAATAGTTGGTGAGTTTCACTAATTTAAATAAACACTGACAAATCATTTTTAATAATCATTTATTAACCATATAATCATGCTGGGAACTATGTTACCCCAGAACATTTCATTTAACTTCCTGGGAACTATGTTACCCCAGAACAATAATAACCCCTGGGAACTATGTTACCCCAGAACAATAACAACCCCTGGGAACTATGTTACCCCAGAATAATAATAACCCCTGGGAACTATGTTACCCCAGAACAACAATAACCCCTGGGAACTATGTTACCCCAGAACAATAATAACCCCTGGGAACTATGTTACCCCAGAACAATAATAACCCCTGGGAACTATGTTACCCCAGAACAATAATAACCCCTGGGAACTATGTTACCCCAGAACAATATAACCCCTGGGAACTATGTTACCCCAGAACAATAACACATTATAAACATTTTATATATTCTATGCATCAGTCCATATATATATAAATGTACAAGTATTTCCATACGATCGGTATGTACTTAAATACTTTAAATAAGACATGTTTTCCGCCCCGGGAAAATATAATTAAAACAATTCATTAAAAGGGGCTCGTGAAAACTCACATTTTTGTGAGTCGGTGAGTAATATAAGGAACAGCTACGTGCCTGGATCTGTAATATAATATCTAGTCGTTACTATATAATTCCCATAACTTAAATACGTATCAATTGGTACATCTGGGAACATTGTTAACCCAGTACTGTACTCGATTCGGGGTCAATGTTAACCCCGTGACACTTCTAAGGACTCAGATTGACATTGCTTAGAGTTTGACAGTCAATTTAGTTAAGGTGATGAAATTATAGCTCGGTTTGACACCCCGTTTGGCCGTGGGGCCCGTTTCCGGTATTTCGGTGCCGGGAACGGTAAAATCGGGTAAAATTACCCAAATCATCCGAATTATTTTCGGATGATTTATTTTTACTTAATTTACTTAGATTTATGAAATAGTCCATTTTTAGAGTTTTCATGTACCAGTCAGCTCGCTTATGCGAACTTTGCCGGTTTACACGTTTTAAGCTTTAAAAACTTGTTTTTATGTTCTTTTTAGCACAAATAATTACCCGATTAGTCCCGGGTCTTGAAATTTTGTACAAAACTTAATTTGACAGTAAGGAATTTTGTAAAAATTTTCCAGATTTATTTTCTTATATTTACATTTATTTATCTATTTTTAAATCTTATTAAAACACTAAATATATCAAAAATACCAAAACACTTTAGAAAAATCCCAAATTTTTCTGGGATGATCTTTATCATCCTCATGACTTTCTGGAATTTTCCAGATTTATTTTCCTATATTTACATTCATCTATCTATTTTTAAATCTTATTAAAACACTAAATATATCAAAAATACCAAAACACTTTATAAAAATCCCAAATTTTTCTGGGATGATCTTTATCATCCTCATGACTTTATGGAATTTTCCCAGATTTATTTTCCTATATTTACATTTATTTATCTATTTTTAAATCTTATTAAAATACTAAATATATCAAAAATACCAAAACACTTTAGAAAAATCCCAAATTTTTCTGGGATGATCTCTATCATCCTCATAACTTCCTGGAATTTTTCCAGAATTTAAAACTTATTTTTCAAGCCATTTTCACCCTAAACCGAGCTAGAAAGCCCTAGAACTCGTTTCACCGAAAAGCCTACTTAGACTTTTCCAACTGAGCTCAAATTTTGTGGGTGACTTTTATATGTTATAAAAAGCTTATCTTAAATTTTCCGGAATTTTTCATCATGTTTTGCTATTTTTCACCATTTTTGGCCAAAACCGAGCATTAAATTCACCAAATATTCATCTTTTATCCAAAAATTACCAAAAATTCACAGATCTCATATTTTCATGTGTAGATCATCTCTGTGAAATTTCGTGACCCGAATCTAAGCACACGTAAATCTGTCCATTTTTCATAAACACACGAAAACCGAACTATTTTGTGTTTTCTAGCTTTAGATCGCAAGGATCTCGGTTTCTAGCCTTTGCTAGCCGCTAGATACAACACTTACAAGCACATCAACACCACACCAAGCAAGTTATACCCACAATCAAGCCATTACTTTCCTAGTGTCGGTTAAAACATCAAAACAACGATTTTGACCGTAAAAATCCGTTCTCGACTCTTTCTACTCCTTTCTTGGACCAAGATCCCTTGTATAACATGTATACATCCCTTGATCATGCAAGAGTCGGTTCCATCTCGGGTTTTCACCCATCTTTCACATGAAAACTCATTTTCACAAGATTTTAACCGTAAAATTTCATTCTAAACTCTTTTAACTAATTACTTGGATCAAAATCCTTTGTATAACTTGTATACATCCTTTGATCACACGAGAATCGGTTTCATCTCGGGTTTTCACCCATTTTTCACATGAAACCTCCTTTTCTCAAGATCATGAAGTTAGAAAACAAAATTCAAGCTTAAAAACATATGTTATACCTTCAAATCTTGGTTAGAACTTGGGTTCTTTGGATTGAATGTTTGAAGGTTTGAAGGATTTGAGAGAGTTTGAGAGATTTTGTGATAGAAAAAAAAGAAAATGAAAGATAATATGAACAAGGGGGGGTGGCCGGCCATATGTGGGGGTGTGGGGGGGGCCCACATCTCAAATATTGTCCACACATTTGGATTACGCAATCCGGATAATGTTGTGGATAATCTGGTTCAGTTCGTTTCTCGTTTAAACTCGTAATTCGGCTTGAAACGAGCCTAAAATGGTTGTTTTTCGGGTTAAAATAAAATTTATATAAAACTGATTTAAAAACTTTAAAAACTTAACCCATGACATTAAAACATCATATTATTAATAATTACGCATCTTTTTCGGCTTGATTGATCGTCTCTTGCTTGGTTTGGTGTTAAAGGTTTCGTTTAGCGTACCGACGTACCATTAAATCGAAATCCTTTTTCTGTGCTATAATTTACTTATCCCGAAGCATTAATACTTCGTAAATATCACTAAACATTATATACTTCGTCTATAATGTAATTCCCGATTCGTTCGGGTTTCAATAACCGATCAATGATTAATTGTAATTCCAATACGATTCACTATATAATTGAGTATGATTCATACTGTGAACCATATATATTCGTATCAATGTGCTATAACTCATATAATCAATATTAAATAACACGTAAATAGTATATTCCGGCTAGGGTATACCTGGAGTTGCCGGAATCGTTACATTCTCCAAAGGCCCCTCAACTTTTAAATATTACTTTTCTAGCATAAAGTAACTTGTTTGCATCTTGAGTTAATGTTCTATACAATATTATCAAATAACACATAAGCCTAACACATAATTATCAAATAATTATTGTTTTGATGTTTGTCGTTTATTCACCAATGGTTTGCGTCAACTCGTTTGCGTTTCGGTGCAATCCCGAAAGACTACATGTGTAGTGATTGTCAAGCGTCATTTAAAACCCTAGTTTAAATGTAATGAGATGTGCGTTATAGATCAAGTGATCTTAAGTTTGAATTGACGAAGTTTGAATTAACGGAGTTAACCTGAATAGACGAGTGTCACATCATTCCCATGTTGAAAGAATTTTCGTCCCGAAAATTTGAGTTAAGTCGCGATGGGTGTCTCCGGTGATTTCTGACGGTTTGATGGCTTTCGCGGTTTTCGGTGTTTGGTCAACCCTTCAAAAAGGTGAGGATACTTTTTCATCATTTGATCCTCGCGTTCCCACGTGAACTCCGGTCCACGTTTCGAGTTCCAACGTGGACCTTAACGATTGGAATTTTGTTGTGCTTGAGTGTTTTGGTTTCCCAATCCAAAACTTCGACTGGTTCTTCGATGAAGCGTAGCTATTCATCATCTTGCAACTCGTCCAAAGGGACTGCTTGGGTTTCATCGGAAAGGCATTTCTTCAAATTGGATACATGGAATACATTGTGTACGCTACTGAGTTCCGTTGGTAGATCCAGTCGGTATGCTACCGGACCAATGCGCTCAGTTATCCGGTAGGGGCCAACGTATCGTGGATTGAGTTTGTTTCACTTTCCGAAGCGAACCACAGCTTTCCAAGGTGAGACTTTGAGTAATACTTGGTCGTTCACTTGAAATTCAAGAGGCTTTCGGCGCTTGTCGGCGTAGCTCTTTTGGCGATCTCGTGCTGCTGCCATGCGGTTTCGGATTTGAACAATCTTTTCAGAGGTTTCAAGTACTAGTTCTGGACCAGTGATTTGGCTATCACCCACCTCTGCCCAGCAGAGAGGTGATCGACACTCCGTCCGTACAACGCTTCAAACGGCGCTGCTTTAATGCTTGCGTGGTAGCTGTTATTATACGAAAACTCTACCAAAGGTAAGTGAGGTTCCCAACCTTTTCCGAAATCCAACACGCATGCACGCAACATGTCCTCCAAGGTCTGAATGGTGCGCTTACTTTGCCCATCCGTCTGAGGATGGTATGTTGTGCTCATATCAAGGCGGGTGCCTAGTGCACTCTGTAGTGACTTCCAAAAGTGCGAAGTGAAACGGGAATCTCGATCAGATATGATTGAGACAGGCACTCCGTTTCTAGACACTACTTCTTTCATGTAGACGCGAGTCAGTCTTTCCATTTTGTCCGATTCCTTGATTGCTAAGAAGTGTGCAGACTTAGTCAACCGGTCAACGATCACCCAGATGGTATCGCATCCCGTCGGTGTTTTGGGTAATCCCGTGATAAAATCCATTGAAATGTGTTCCCATTTCCACGTTGGAAGTTCCGGTTGCTGTAGCAGACCAGATGGTTTCTGATATTCTATTTTGACTCTTGCACAAGTCAAGCATTTGCTCACGTAGGTGGTAATGTCGGCTTTCATGTTTGGCCACCAGTAAAGTGCCTTTAGGTCATGGTACATTTTATCTGAGCCAGGGTGGATGGAATATCGGGACTTGTGTGCTTCGTCCATCACTAGAGTTCTCAACTCTTCGTATCGAGGGACCCAGATCCGGTTTTCGAAATATCGGACCCCGTCCGATTTGGTTTCATGTTGCTTGTTCATGCCCCGCATAAGTTCTGATGGGAGATTATCGTCTTTCAAGGCTTCGAGTTGTGCATCTCGAATCTGATCGGGTAAGTTGGCGTGAATCGTGAGTTGTAATGCTCGCACTTGCCTAGGTTTATCGGTTTCTTTCCTGCTGAGAGAATCGGCCACTACATTGGGCTTGCCAGGGTGGTACTTGATGGCACAATCATAATCCTTAAGCAGCTCGACCCAACGCCGCTGTCGCATGTTCAGCTCCTTCTGATCGTAGATATGTTGGAGACTCTTGTGGTCGGTGTAAATGGTAAACTTAGTACCGTACAAGTAATGTCTCCATATCTTAAGAGCAAACACCACAGCTCCGAGCTCCAAGTCATGGATCGTGTAGTTCTTCTCGTGAATCCGTAGTTGTCGAGAGGCATAGGCTATAACCTTCTCGAGTTGTATCAGCACGCAACCGAGACCTTGTATCGATGCGTCACAATGTACCTCAAAATTTTATGTTCCCTCGGGAAGGGCTAGGATAGGGGCGCTACAGAGTCTGGTTTTCAACAGTTGGAAAGCGGATTCTTGCGCGTCACCCCAATTGTACTTAGTATCCTTGTGAGTCAAAGCGGTGAGGGGTTGAGAAATCTTTGAAAATCCCTCGATAAAACGCCGGTAGTAGCCAGCCAGTCCTAGGAATTGTCGCACCTCAGTCGGAGTCTTAGGTGCTTCCCAGTTTTTGATGGCCTCTACTTTGCCGAGATCGACATGGATACCATTCTCATTGATCACATGTCCTAAGAAGTGAACCTCGCGAAGCCAAAATTCGCATTTCGAGAGTTTAGCGTACAGTTGTTCCTTCTTCAGCAATTCTAGGATCAACTTCAGGTGTTCTTCGTGGTCGGCCTTGTTCTTGGAGTAGACGAGGATATCATCAATAAAAACGATCACAAACTTGTTGAGGTACGCCTTGCATACTCGATTCATGAGATCCATAAATATGGCTGGTGCGTTGGTTAAGCCAAAAGGCATAAACCAAAACTCGTACTGACCGTACCGAGTTCTGAATGCCGTCTTTGAAATATCTTCTTCGCACACTCTTAATTGATGGTAACCAGATCTCATATCGATCTTCGAGTAGTAACTCGATCCTTGCAGCTGGTCGAACAGATCATCAATTCGGGGTAGGGATAACGGTTCTTGATCGTCACCTTGTTCAGCTCTCGGTAGTCGATGCACATGCGGAAAGTCCCGTCCTTCTTTCAGACAAATAAGACAGGGGCTCCCCATGGTGATGAGCTAGTTCGGATAAAACCTTTATCCAACAAATCTTGCAATTGAGTAGACAACTCCTGAAGCTCTGCCGGTGCGAGCCGATACGGGGCTCGTGCTATGGGTGCTGCACCGGGGGTCAATTCGATTTGGAACTCGACTTGTCGAATATGTGGGAGTCCAGGAAAAGCCTCCGGGAAGACTTCCGGAAAATCTCGCACAATCGGTATGTCTTCGATTCGCTTCTCCTCCGCGGATTTCTCGACAATATGGGCTAAAATTGCCGGATGACCCTTTCGTAGATATTTCTGCGCCTTCATGAGGGTGATGACGCTGGTGGTCATGCCACTCTTCTCGCCCTGGATCGAAATGATCTCGCCGGAAGGGGTAGTGATGTGGTCTATCTTGTCGTGACATATAATCTCCGCTCGGTTCTTGGATAGCCAGTCCATGCCGACAACGACATCGAAACTACCAAGTGTAAAAGGTATGAGGTCGATATCAAAAGTATGACCCGACAGTTTCAACTTACATCCCGCAAGTACATGAGTTGTTTCTATAGACTTACCGTCAACTAATTCAACAGGAAACTTAGCATCTAACGGGGTTGAAGTTAAGTCTAAAAGTTTACTAAAGGCTTTCGATACAAAACTCTTATCAGCTCCAGTGTCAAACAAAACAGAAGCAAAACAGTCGTTCACAGGAAACTTACCGGTCACCACATTCGGATCGTTGCAGCCTGGCCCGACCCAATGACGAAAGCTCTACCTTTACCACTGCTTCCGCCCCCGCTGCTGCCTCCATTGTTCTCATTCTGTGTAACACCCCGTAACCGCAGCGGAAACGTAAACGGGATGCAACAGACACGTCTGATATCAACAGCATGCTTATAAAGAAAACACCACTACATTAATTCACATCATATTACATCGTTCCGAGTTTAGTTACCGTCTAGGCGTTAACACATAAGTTTTACCAACAATACATTAACTTATTTAATACAAAATGATCACTAAGCTTCCAAAAAATGCACGCATCGTCAAGCATGTAGCACTTATTCCAGTTTGGGAGTACCTAGAAAGCATGTAAAGAAAACGGGTCAACTACGAATAGTTGGTGAGTTTCACTAATTTAAGCAACTGTGACAAATCATTATAATAATCTAGGGACATCTGGGGACACTGTTAACCCAGTACAGTACCCACTCCGGGGGCAATGTTAACCCAGAATCACTTCTAGGGACACTGTTAATCCAGTACAGTACCCATTCCGGGGGCAATGTTAACCCAGAAACACTTCTAGGGACATCTGAGGACACTGTTAACCCAGTACAGTACCCATTCCGTATGATTCCCGTACAATCAAATACTTATAAATACACGCAAATCCATGCGTTCAGTATGTACTTAAACATTTAAATAGTAACATGCTTTCCGCCCCGGGAAAATATTTAAAAACAATTCAGAAAAAGGGGCTCGTGAAACTCACCTTATCGTAAGCAACTAAGTAACACAATACTCCAGCTACTAGTCCAAATCTGTAATAAGATCCCTAAGTTCGTTACTATACAATCACTATTAACATAACTTTAACCGTGTTAACCGGTACATCTGGGGACACCGTTAACCCAGTACTGTACCCGTTCTGGGGGCAATGTTAACCAAGAAACACTTTTCCGGACTCAGATTGTGATATCGTTTAGAGTTCAACAGTCAAATTTACTATAGTTTGTTTTCCCCGTTTTGCGTGCTTAGCACGGTTATCCATTTTTACGTTTCAAAAATGAGTTTGGTCACACACAACCCGAAAATAGTTTTTGATTGATGATTTAATTATAGTTGTGAAGTTAGAACTCGGTTTAGACGCCCCGATTGGCCGCGGGGCCCGTTTCCGTCATTAGCGTACCGGAAACTGTTAAATCGGTTAAAATTATTCAAATCATCCGAATTATTTTCGGATGATTCATTTTTACTTGTTTAACTCAATTATATGAAAATAGTTCATTTTTAGGGTTTTTATACACCAGTCAGCTCGCTTAGGCGAACTTTACCGGTTTACGCGTTTTAAGCTTTAAAAGTTTGTTTTTGCACAAATAATTATCCGTTTAGTCTCGGATCTTGAAATTTTGCACAAATCACTTTTTGACAGTGGGGAATTTTATAAAAATATTTCCAGAATTAATTTTTATATTTTAAATTTATTTATCTATTTTTAAACACCATTTAAACACTAAATATGTCGTAAATACCAAACGATCTTAGAAAAATCCCAAATTTTTCCTGGATGTCCCCTGCCATCCACATAGTTCCCTGTAATTTTTCCAGAACCAAAATCTCTTTTTACATGCCATTTTCACTAAAACCGAGCTAGAAAACCCTAGAACTCGTTTAACCGAAAAGCCTACTTAGACTTCTCCAGTGAACCTAAAATTTTGTGTGTGACTTATACATGTCATAAAAAGCTTATCTGGAATTTTCCAGAATTTTTCATGATATTTAAGTATTTTTCACCATTTTTGGCCAAAACCGAGCTAGAAAACCCTAGAACTCGTTTAACCGAAAAGCCTACTTAGACTTCTCCAGTGAACCTAAAATTTTGTGTGTGACTTATACATGTCATAAAAAGCTTATCTGGAATTTTCCAGAATTTTTCATGATATTTAAGTATTTTTCACCATTTTTGGCCAAAACCGAGCTAGAAAACCCTAGAACTCGTTTAACCGAAAAGCCAACTTAGACTTCTCCAGTGAACCTAAAATTTTGTGTGTGACTTATACATGTCATAAAAAGCTTATCTGGAATTTTCCAGAATTTTTCATGATATTTATGTATTTTTCACCATTTTTGGCCAAAACCGAGCATTAAATTCACCAAATATTCATCCTTTGACCAAAAATTCACAGAACTCATATTTTCATATATCTAACACCTCTGTAATATTTCATGACCTAACTCTACACGTATCATAATCTGTCCAAATCCCAAACATTAAACAAAAACCAAACTACCTTGTGTTTCTAGCTTCAACTCGCAAGAATCTCGCTTTCTAGCCTTTGCTAACAACTAGATACAACACCTACAAGCACAATAACACCACACCAAGCAAGTTACACCCACAATCAAGCCATTTCTTTCATGGTTTCGGTTATGATATAAAAACAAAGATTTAACCGTAAAAATTCGTTTTTGGTTCGTTTAACTCCTTTCTTGGACCAAGATCCCTTGTATAACCCGTATACATCACTTGATCATGCAAGAATCGGTTTTCATCTTTGAAACCTCATTTTCTTGCAAATACACTCAAGAAACAAAGACAAACACGTACATAACACGATCTTTACCTCGGTTTTCTTGCTAGAATCTCGGGTTTTAGTTCATAGGTTGAGAGGAAATGAAGATTGTTGAGTTGTGTTGGATGAAAAAAAGAAAATAATAAGGGAATGAGGACCTAAGGTCTGATCGGATGGGTAAAGGGGTGGGGTGGGACCCACCTCTCCATTCTTGGCCACTCATTCCGATTCCCGTAATCTGGATAATGTTTTGGATAATCTGGTTCAGTTCGTTTTTCGGTTAAACGTTTAATTCGGCTTAAAACGAGGCTAAAACGGTCGTTTTTCGGCTTAAAAATGAAGTTTATATAAAACCGATTTAAAAACTTTAAAAACTTAAACCATGACTTTCATTAACTTAAAACATCATATTATTAATAGTTGTGCATCTTTTTCGGCTTGATCGATCGTCTCTTGCTCGGTTTGGAATTAAAGGTTTCGTTTAACGTACCGACGTATCATTAAATCGAAATCCTTTTTCTGTGCTTTAATTCACTTATCCCGAAGCTTTAATACTTCGTAAACATCACTAAATATTATATATTTCGTCTCCCGATCGTTCGGGCTTCAATAACATTTAATCGGCTAATCGTATTTCCAATACGATTAACGGTATAATCGAGTATAATCCGTAAAGTGAATCTTACATACTCGTATAAACGCATTATAATTCATATATTCATTATTAAATAACACATAAATAGTATATACCGGCTAGGGTATACCTGAATTTGCCGGGATCGTTACATTCTGCTTTAGTTTGGGACAATCCTTCTTGAAATGACCCTCTTGACCACATTCGAAACACCCTTTAGTCGCCGTAGGCTGTTTAGGAGCACCCTTTGCCGCTAGGTCTCCCCTACATTCCTTGGCCTGATGACCAATTTTTCCGCATCTCAGACATTTGATACGGTCGCGTGGCCCAGCATGGTGATAGTTGCACTTGTTGCATTTCGGGTATTTCCCAGCATAGCCACTCGAAACCTGTCCGCCACCGTTGTTGTTAATGTTGGAACCCTGATTATTAAAGCTTCGAGTGATTTCGGGCTTACGGTAGTGTTGTTGCTGTGAGGGGTTCGATGATGAGTACCTGGTGTTGTCAAATTTCCTCTTTCCATTACTCGGGTTGTTGTTGTTGTTGTCAGTGCTCAAGTTGTCACGGGTTTTAGAGGTTGAACCTCTAGGTGGTAACGCACCTTGTGTCACTGCCTGATCCGTCAGTTTGTGAGCTAACCGGATCGCTTGTTGAATTGTAGCCGGTTTCGAAGACGTCACCATACCCTGAATTTGTGGTACCAGCCCATCGATATACATCTCGATTCTCTTACTCGGCATGTCTACCATCCGTGGACACATTACTGCTAGCTCGTGGGAACGGGTGGTGTAGGCTTCAATCTCGGAACCCACCATTTTCAACGACCAAAACTCATATTCCAACTTCGCGATTTCCTCTCTAGGACAATACTCTTCCCGCATCATATTCTTGAACTCTTCCCAGTTCATAGCGTTCGTCAATTCCAACCCAAGAATTCGCACATTGGAGTTCCACCAAGTGAGAGCAGAATCTTCCAGTGTTCCAGCAGCAAATTTGACCCTCCTGGCGGGTGGACAGTTACACATTTCGAAAGCTGACTCGGCCTTCTCAGCCCAACGCAGGAAACCTATAGCTCCCTCCGTGCCCTTAAACGAAGTGGGCTTGCAATCCAGGTAGTTCTTGAAAGTACACGCTCCAGCTGGACCTCCGGCTTGATTCTGAACATGTGCGGCAAGAGCTGCCGCTGCATGGTCATTCAATAGGGTTTGGAGTTCTGTTGCGGTTAAGTTGATGTTACCGCGACCATGCCCAGCGTTTCTTCCAGCCATCTCCTAGAATCACAGCATAAAATGTTAGACATGAATTCTCGGTTTCATATGCAACACACCATACATGTAATAAAAAGATAGGTAAGAAAGAAAATAAAAGAAGCAAACATCACATCACAACCATAATATAATCCAAATAATAATTCATGATTAAAACCATTGTATTCGCTACAAAGTATTTAAAACCAACCCTTAAAATCATAGAAAATAATAGTTTGGATGGAGTCAACCCCTCCATCTAGGTGTTATCATCCTTAGATGTCATCGTCTGAGGACACCTCTGAGTGTGCCTCTGGCTCAGCCGGTTTTTCCTCCGGTTCCTCTTCGGGTTCCTCCTCGGGATCTTCCTCGGGTTCCTCCTCAGGTTCTTCCTCGGGTTATTCCTCAGGTTCTGCTGCATTCTGAGCAATTTGTGTCTGTAAGATATCGCAACGCTCTAGAGCTATCTCTATCCGGGATCTCGCCACACGAAGCTGCTCTTGCAAATCTATCATCTCTGCTTGCATTTTTCTCATAATCTTCATCTGCAGATCATTTGTATCCTGCATTTCCTTCATAGCCGTTGTCAGGTGAGAAATTTCCTCCCTAGCCTCGGTTCCATCTCTTAATAATCCGGAAACGTTCGCTCTCGCCGAGCGCATAAAACCCGCGTCACGCTCAAAACAGGAAACAACAGCTGCGAGAACTCGCTCTATAGGTTCGGTTATGGGTGGTAGGGTGTTGGGGTAAGCAGGGTGTCAGTCCCTTGGATTTCAGCTGGATCTTAATCAATCAAGTCATAACTCACACAGATTAATCGTGTTGACAAGAGAGTTAATGACGGGTTGCTATATTTAGAAAGATATCCGTTTGTTAAAGGCGGAATCAATAACAAACATACGGTTGCAATAAATAATCACAGGTAGAAGGCACACTCAAGATTCACTCCAAAGATTTCCATTTATATAATGTTAATCATACAAAGTGGATAATCGATTTAGGGTTTTCTAGGAATCCTAAGACAGCCGTCACACAATATTCTCTCAATAAATGAGTCAGTCTTATCCGTATTGTGTGTTCTTCCTCCCTCTGCCTCTCTCTCTGGCGGCGTGCCCTAAATATTCTATTTATAGGCCTGCCAACCTGGGACAGCTGTCATTCCTTCTAGAAACCCTATCCGATAATACATATTCAAAATAAACTAAGTGTAAAACAAGTCTTCCGGGTAGGCTTTGCATCAATCTTGTCTTTCCGAGTATGCTCGGCCATCCTTCATAACTTGGTAACATAGAAGTGTGCTCGGGATCAGTTTCCGGGTAGACTTTACCTAAAGAATATTTTACCAAGTAAAATATTCACCGAGTAGACTTCAGTCTTCTTGACTTTGCCAGACTTTGCCCGACAATCCCTTACGAGCAACCTTGTTCTTCGATGATCCAATTCAACTTTTTGCCATAAATAACTTATTAGCAAAGCGTACTCGGGAGTACAGTTCGTTGCTTGAGTTGAACCTTGACTGATGTTACTTAGAGATATATTCCATTTATACATCAAGCTTGTTCGGACCTTAATTATTAAAGAATACCTTGCCCGGTCTTCCAATCACTTGGCTTCATGGACTTGGTTGACCAAACCTTACTCAGAAGAGTAAAATACTTGGTCTTGAAGAACAAACCTGCTTAACAAAGTGAACCTTGCTCGGAGATACCAAATCAGTGATCCTTACTCGGAAATACACTGATTAGCATACCTTGCCCGGATATCCACTTAAGAAGACTATTTGAAGTAAACATTGCCCGGGAGGCAAAATCTTATACCCGGCTAAGTAAAAGCTTGCTCGGCTCCCAAGGTGTGCTCGGATTCAATACTTAGCAGTTTCTGAGGAGGTTGAGAAGATTCCAATCTTCCATAATCTTCATTTAGGTCAAATCTCCTCATTTGGGTCAAACTCTTGACCCAACAATCTCCCCCTAGATTGGAACACCTCAGCTGGCCCAAAACACTCTATGGTTATTTACACTCAGCAAAATACACATCAAATTAAAAGTCAAATTTCATAATCAAATTACATAAACAAAATTACATATTCAAAAGTGTCCGAAGACATTACAAAGCAAAGCCTATTCTATCTATTCTGTCTTTTCCTTTCATTGTAGGCTGCTTGTCTTCTTAGCTGTATTACTGATGCAGCTCTTTCTCTGAAGATATTGAGCACTTGGTAGTGAGTGTGTTCTTCTGGTATCACCAAGTCTCTTATATCTATGAGATCATCATTGTGTAAGCATGTCAAATCTGCATCCTTTTTTATTATGGCCAAGACTTTTCCATCAGAGTTCCTCAGCACATAATGACCAGTGTCTTCTTTGTACTCCACCTCAGCAATGACACCATTCTTCTGTAATGTGTAGTTTGGCCTTCTCATTCTTCTTCCCAAATTTATACACGTATTCATGTTGGACAGTGGGTTTTCATCTCGGACATACATTTGGTAGTTCAGTTCAGCTCTGTCCATTCTCTTTAACTTCTCTGACCTTTTTGATCTGTGGACTTGTATCATTCTCCAACTTCTCTTTTCTTTTAAAAACTTGAATCCTTTATCAGCTTCTTCATGCAAGTACTTTGATAAATCATTCATTTGTCTACCTGCAGATCTGTCCCTGTTTCTGTAGTCATTCAAATGGAGTGTGGCCATCCTTCTCAACTGTTCTTCATTAAACTCACGGAAGTCACTTCTCACTACTATTTCCCTTAGCTGTCTGCTCTCCATAATAACTCTTAGAGAGTCAGTGACAGAATCATAGTAAAGCTCTCTTGGTAGATCCACACCAGACTGTGGTCCATATGATCTTTGTTGTGCAGAGCTACTTGATTCTCCTCTTCCACCTTGACCTCTTCCTCTAGGAAATCTTTGATGAAATGGAGGTCTGAGAAGAATAGACTTTCTGGGCTTCTGAGGACCCAAGTTAAACTTATTAACATAAACAACCTCTACCATTTCAGTAGGAAGACCACCAAGTTCATCAACATTGCAGCCTGCCTTATGCAGCTCATTCAACATTTTGGCCATGCCAGGGGTGTTTGCTGATCTAGCAGGTACAAACCTGCCATCTGCATAGTATCTTGGATTTTCACCCTCCCTTAAGGCCTTCTCCCATTCTGCCTTCTGGATATAGAATAAAGTTTTCAAATCAACTTTCTCCAAGGCATTGAAATCAGCTTCAGTCATGCCTCTTTGATTTATCATTATGTCCTGAGAATATTTATCATTTCTTCATTCTCCCAAGGTAAAAACTGTTCTTCATCAGATTCTTGTTCTGGCTGTTCTGGCTGGGAGATAGGAGTTTCATCAGTTTGCTCTTGTTCTTTCTCCTTCTCCCTTACAGTCCTGATTCTTCTTCTCTTCTTTGGTGGCTCATTAGGTGTTTCAGTCTGAATTAAGCTCTCAGCTTGGACCCTTTTAGATTTTTCTTTTCTTTTCCTTCTGTTATACTGATCCACAACTGACCGTTTGTCCAAATTCTTAACAATTTCAGGCTTCATGCCTTTTTCCAGTAAGTATCCACACATTCCATTAAATTTTCTTTTCAATTCTTCTAGCTCAAGTTCCTCATTTTCTTTAACACACCTCTCTACAACTTTCTCTCTTTCACTATTGTACAAATCTTGCAATTTGTCAATAGAGAAATGTGCCAAATCTTTCTCAGAGTAACCATGTCTTCTCAGATAATCTTTGTATTTCTTGGCATCTCTACTCTTTTGTTCCATCAGCCTTTTGGCTTCCAACATACTCAACTTAATGTTGCCCTGTGTACATCAGTCATTTCAACTTGTGGGGACATAACATTAGTGCTTGTACCAACTCTCTCTTCATCCTTATCAGGATTATCATCATCTTCATCATCAGACTCTTCAGATCCATCCTTCTCCTCAGATAGATCATTCATGGCATCTATTCTTGGTTCATCAGAGGCAGGATGATCTGGTTCATCACTAGTTGGCACATCAGGGACACCTTGCCTATATTCATCAGGTCTTAGACTTTGCAAAGGTGTTGCCCTTATGGGACTTGCTTCATTATCAGGGGTCTTAACAAAATACTTATTTTTCTCATCCCGCTTTCCCTTCTTAGCAGTCTTTTCTTGCTCAGTTTGTTCAGCTGCCCTTTTTCTTCTCTGATATATCTTGGCAAATCTTGGATCTTGAGTTTCAGGTATTTTTATCCTTTCTGACCAGTTGTCAGTAGGGTTCTTCCTCATATCCTCTTTCACCTGTTCAGCCCATTTCTTGGCAGCCATTGAGGCAATTGACTCACCAATTTCCTCTTCATTAATCATACCAGTATTCAAAATGGCTGGTTCAGCAGCAGTTTCAGATGTTTGACTTTTAGGTTGAAACATGCTGACTACCAATGCCAAAGAGTTGTCTACTTCCTCAACTCTTCTCATCTTAATCTGTTCTTCTATAACCTCTTGATCAGCCACATATTCAAGTATTTCTTTTGCTACATTGGCTTCATTGATCAAGATCTCCTGCTCTGCCAATTCTTCATGAGTTAAGGATTGGGCAATTTTCTCCCTTTCCATTGCCTCTTTGATAATTCTTTCTTGTTCTTCTAAGGCAGCAGCAGCAGCATCATCTCTGAATAAAACATCCTTTTCATGATATGCCTTAAGAGGCTCTTCTTCTGTTAATATATCCTTTCCCTTATCCATCCTCTTCTTTAATTCTTCTTCAGTTTCAGGAGGACTTATTGGAGGAAAATTATCAATTTCATCATTTAGTGCTTCCAGTTCTGAGTCATGCTCTACCCTCTTGGAACTAACTTCTTGATCATCTTCAGGCTCAGTGTTTACCAGTTCCTCAGTAGCAGCATTCATGTCAGCATTCTTAACACTCATTTCCTCATCTACAATCTCAGTTAATTCTTCTGTAAGCACAACCTCTTCATCATTTGACTTTTCATTTTCAGCATTATTGGTTTCTTCTCCACTCACTTCCCCTTCATTCTCATCACTATCATCATAATTATTCATGATCATCTTCAAAGCATCAACATTATCAAGACTTACAACTTCAGTTATGCCCACATCAGTATCATTCATATTATCCCCCTGTTTTGGGGCAGCTGAGGTCTTCTCAACCTCCTGCACCAGGGTTTGAATCTTTATTTCAGCCTCAGTTAATCTTTTCAATAACATCACATTTTCATTTGTTACCTCCTCATTCCTTCTTCTCAACACAACATTCTCATCCATAACCTCCTTAACCTTTCTTCTCAACTCATCATTTTCCAACATCAACTCAAGATTTCTTTGGAATGTATCAATATGTGGACTAGTAGGTTCAGATGTAGGAAATGGTTCAAATTCAGGTTGGTTTGTGGTAGGTGTTTGAGGTGGGCTAGAAATGATTGGTTCTGATTGGTTTAGGCTATGAGTTGGTGGTGTCTGTGGTGGTGGTGATTGATGTGTGGAAATTTCAGGTTGGTCTAGGGTAAGGGTTTGAGGTGGTGTTTGATGTGGTGGGGTTGGTGGTGGTGACTGTGGTGGTGTTGTAATTGATTGTTCAAGTTCTTCTCTGTGATCCCCCTGTTCAGGTGCTATTATCTCCATTTCTAAACCATCTCCACCTTCATCTCCATCAACATCATCATCATCAGACTCACCTTCATCACTCTCATCATCACCCCCTGCTTCCTCCTCTGAGCTCAGCTCAGGCACAGGCATTATAGCCAAATCATGGTTCAATAACCAAGGTAAAATTTCAAAAGATACATTTGAATTAAAGGTATTGGAGACACCATATTTATTGATTCTTTTGTAAGCATCAGAGTCTTGCAACTGATGTGTGTCTCCAATTGTTGGTAAATCTTATAGTTCTCTATTGAATATGATCTGCAGGAATCTTGGATATTTCAAAAATCTCTTTCTTTCTGGTTTCTTTAGATTCCCTACTAATCCCTCAAAAATCATCTTGGAAAAGTTAAAGGGCAGATCAAAGATTATCCCAACTGTGGCATTTGCTAGATCATGACTCATCAGAGTCCATGATCCCTTCCTTTTGTAGAAGAGTGTCTTGTCAATGGCTCCCCGTGTGAAACCATTTTCAAGTAGATGAGTTTATAGCTCATCATACCATGCTCTAGGAGCCTGATCCAATCCATAAAGGGCTTTGTTTAACTTATACACCCTGTTTGGATACATTGGATCCTCAAAACCTGGTGGTTGAGCAACATACACCTCTTCATCAATCTTTCCATTTAGAAATGCAGACTTAACATCAAGCTGGAACACTTTAATGTTCTTTGAGGCAGCATATGCAAGAAAAATCCTGATAGCTTCAAGTCTTGCAACTGGTGCAAAGACTTCCTCAAAGTTTATTCCTTCTTCTTGAAGACATCCCAAGTCTAGCTTTGTTTTTAATCACTAAACCCCTTTCATCCCTTTTTTTTTCTGAAACTCACTTGGTTCCAATTGCATATCTGTCATATGGCTTGTCTACAAGATCCCACACATGTAGATCTCTAAACTGTGCCAATTCCTCTTGCATTGCCTCTACCCAACTATTGTCTTTTAAAGCTTGAGCAATGTTCTTTGGTTCTATTTGAGATAGAAAGCAAGAGTACAGACAGATGTTTGCAATCTCAGAATGACTCCTTGTAACTCTTTCATGCAAGTCACCAATGATATTTTCAGCAGGATGATTCTTTTCAACAGTAGGAGTTTGTATTATCATATTTGTAGACAAATTTGTGTCAAGATTTGTTTCATTGAGTTCAGGTTCTTCAATGATCAAATCAGCTTCTGCATCATGAATCTGTGGTGCTTCCTCATTGTTTTGTCCTGAAGTAGATGCACCATTGTTTCCCAGATTCAAATTTTGGAATAAGTCTTGAAATCTTTCTGTGGTGACAGCTTTCATTTGATTGGTTGCTTGTGTCACTCTCATTCTGAACTTGATCATTCTGTACATTTAGACTGTCTTGATTGTTCATAGCCTGATCCTGTTTAATGACCTTGCTTGAGGAGCTGTTCACAAAAGTGTATTCCTTTTCTTTTCTAGCAACCTTTTTCCACAATTCTTCTAAGTCCAATTCTTTCTTCTTATTCTCTGCAAGTACACTGGTCTTGTAGAATGAATCATCAAAGTCTTCAGAATAAATCTTGAATGACTTTATTAACTTCTCATGATCAAACAGCCATTCTTCACCACTAACTGTGTTGAACTGATTCTCATTAAAAATGATATCAGAAGACTCTATCACACTCATGTGATCTTTCACATATACTCTGTATGCCTTTGAGTGAGTAGAATATCCAACAAAGAAACAATCTAGTGACTTAGTTTGAAACTAGTTCAAATAATCTCTAGTGTTCAAAAGAAAACATTTGCAACCAAAGGGCTTGAAAAACTTGATGTAAGGCTTTCTATTATTGAAAATTTCATATGGAGTCTTGTTATGCCTTTTGTTTACAAGCACCCTGTTTTGAACATAACATGTTGTATTGATTGCTTCTATCAAAGTTTTGTTTCTTCTTTCTGCCACTCCATTTTGTTCAGGAGTTCTAGGAGCTGAAAATTGTTGAAATATCCCTTTCTGTGTGCAAAATTCTTCCATAACTCCATTCTTGAACTATGTACCATTGTCACTTCTCATCATCTTGACTTTCTTATTCAGCTTGTTCGCAATCATTTTGACACAACCTTTAATCAACTCAGCAGTCTCATCTTTGGTACTTACGAAATAAACCCAAGTATATCTTGAATAGTCATCAATGATCACCAGACAGTATCTCTTCTTTCCAATACTTGGCACACTCACAGGACTAAAGAGATCCATGTGAAGTAACATAAGTGGTTGATCAATTGAATTGATGATCTTTGTCTTATGAGTAGACTTGTGTTGTTTTCCCTTTTGACATGAGTCACAATGATCATCTAACTTGAATTCTCTTGTAGGTAATCCAATCACATGCTCACCTTTGACCAGTCTATTCATGTTCTTCAAGTTTACATGACATAGTTTCCTATGCCACAATTTAGATTCATTTTCAGTGGCTTTGGAAACAAAACATGCACCTCCTCTTGAAATGGCTTCTTTCATATTCAACTCATACAAGTTTCCATTTCTTGGTGCCATCATCATAATCATTTCAGGTGGAATTACAAACTCAGGTTTTAAAATGAAACAGTGTGAATCATCAAAACTGACTTTGTAACCTTTATCACACATTTGTGATATGCTCAGCAGATTGTACTGAAGACCTTCAACATGAAATACATTATCAAATGAGACTTTCCCATTTGTTAAGATTCCTTTTCCAACAATCTTTCCACCATTCTCATCACTCCCAAAAGCTACTGGACCATCATACTTCTCTTCATGGTTGACAAGAGATCTCTTGTCACAAGTCATGTGCCTAGAACAACCACTATCCATATACCATATGTCATTAAGAGGAGTGGACTGTTCCTGCACATACAGAGAAAATTTGATTATTTATGTGATGAAGTGCAAGTCTTATCAACTTGCAGCTCATCAGATTCAGTTTTAGTCACAGCTTAGGAAGTAAGTGTTGCTGGTTTAGGATCTTCATGAGCTAATTCTAATTTGTCTGAATGATCAGTTTCATAATCACACTCTCTTGGAGTTTTGACAAGTGAGGTTGAACACTGGTATTCAGCTGAGTCAGTGACATACTCCTGTATCACATAATCATTCATCTCAGAGTAGTCTCTTACATCAGCAATTTGTTCAGCCTTACTCTCAGTCTTAGGTTTCCAAAGGAAACCATGTGGTTCATATCCATGTCTTAGTAGAAACTTCTCATCACCAGTGAGTTCTGTTGGTTTAATTCTAGAATGTGCATCTTTTCTTCTTGTCTTTTCACTGCTTGATGATTCTTGAGAACCATCAGATTTGACAGATTGAGTATCTTGCTTGATTCTCACAGACTGATAGTTCTTTTTGGTCAATTTCTCATGCCTTTTAGGAGATTTGCTTCTTCTTTCTAGTTCAGTCATTTTCTTGTCAACCCTTGTCTCCTTTTCAGATTTCTTCTTTTCTTTGTTCATGGTTTTATTGCCACACACCTTTCCTTTTCCCAAATATTCATCATACTTCTGTTTGTACAGGACAAAGTCTTGACCATACTTTGTTCTATCTGGTACATGAAATGGTTTGAATTTGGATCTTTCATTACATGAATCTGTGTGGTGACCATATTCATCACACCTTTTGCACCAAACCTTGCCCTTGAAGACTTCATGTTCTTTTGGTTTCTTGTATCTTTCACTTGGCTTAGGTGTCTTGACTCCTAGAGTCTTCTGATTCTTTAAACCATCAAAATCAATTGAAAAATGAACAAATTCCTCAATCTTGATGTCCTGTCTTTCAACTTTACTTTAAACAAAGACAATTTTCTTCATAATCATAGATTCTTCATCACTGCTTTCTCTAACCCTTGTCAGTCTTTTTTCATATTCTTCCATAGTTTCCACTTCTCCAACATCAAGCACCTCATGACTAGAAAAGATTGGATAAACTGGGATAAAATTTTCTGTATCAACTTTTTCATTCACCTTCTTCTTCTTGTTGTTCAGTTTTATCCTTCTCAATACAGCCTTGCTTGGAGGTCTGACTGCATTGTAGTCTATCTTCCTCCTTTCACAAATATCAAAAGAAACATGTTCTCTTTTCATTTTGTCATTCTGTTTCTTCAATTTTGGTGGGACTGGTGGATACTTTGGAAGTTTATCAACAGATTCAGGTTTCTTATATTTTCTTCCTCTTTCAGCAGCTTTGATTTCCTTTTCAGTAATTTGATCACTCAAATCACTCAAATCATCTTGATCCAATTCAACTGAATCAAAGTCATCCTCAGAGACTTGAACTCCAATTGACTTATCCTCTTTTACTTCTTTCTTAATCACAAATTCTCCTCTTCATTCACTTCTAACTTTTTGTACAAATCAATAACTTCTTCCCTGTCTTGAAAGACATCTTTGAATTGTTGCAAGTATGCATCTCTTTTCTCTTTGTCAACTTTTGGCATAAAATTGTTGTTGAATGAAGGTGGAACTGTTTTGTATTTGTCTTGTTCTTTCACCTGATTCAGTATACCACATATGTTACCAGTTGAGACTAAATTCTTCAGAAATTCAGTTTCAACCTTTAGTCTTGTGTTTTGCACCTTTTCTTCAACTAACATCTTCTTTAATCCATCAATCTCAGTGATGTATCTGGTTTGAGTTCTGTAAATGATCATGCAATCATCTTCAAGGCTTTTAATCTTTTCATCACTGATCATCTCACTTGCCTCATACTCATTTATGGTACTTTGTTTTCTGAAACACTCACTTTCCAGCTTGCCTACTTTTGTTTTCAATTCAATGATAAGTTCATTTAAATCAACTGTAGGAGCAGAGTGTACCTGAGATGATGATCCCTTTTCTTTCTCAATTATGGCCATGAATGCCACATTTTCTTTCCTGATGTCATCTGCAATGTCCTCTTCATGATTGCTCCAATCAAAATTTCCTTCATGTTGTATAGTCACTGCCACATTTCCTTGATTTCTGATTTGATTTTGATTTGCTGGAACAATGGTGTTTGGTAAATTTTGAGCTGCTTGAAGGTTTTGATTGTTATTCATTTGAAAACCTTGATTCTGTTGCATACTTTGTTGTTGACTATTCATGTGAGGCTGAAAGTTGTTGAAGTTTGGGTTGTAGTTGTTGTTATTGAAGTTGTTCATTTGATTGCTGTTGTAGTTGAATCTTGGCTGATTTTGTTGGTAATTCTGCTGACCTCTTGGTTGATTTTGTTGATATTGGTGCTGACCTCCTGGTTGATTCTGGAATTGATTCATTTGAAAGTTTCTTGGTTGATTGCATTCTCTTGCAAAATGACCAGGTTGTTGACAACTGTAGCATATTGCTTTTGACTTGTCAAAACCAATTCTGTCATTAGGACCAGAAACCAGAGACCTACCAGTTCTGTTATACAGCCTTCTACTTCTCAAACCCAACATGGCAGCTTGCCATTTCAAATCCATGTCTTCCAAATCATCTGCATCAATTTGTTCCAAATCATCTTGTACCACACTTGTGTGAATTAGGTTCTTTGCAACAAATGCATTATATGACTCAGTAAACATAGACAACAAGGCTTGTGTTTCATTGCTTTGACCATGTCCTGTTCTAGTGTTAGGAACATTTCCACTTGACATAGAGGCAGAATCAGAATCATCAATCAGTTGCACATTGAACCTCTGCTGATTTCCTTGATTACTTGTGCTACCTCCAATGAAAGATTTTGGAGTGACAGCATTATGTTCAGCTAGTTCTTCAATAATAGCAGTTTGCTGTTGGTTCTTGGTGGAAAGATTTCCCATTGGTGCAATCAATGCATTTGAAACATTGAAACATGGTCTATCTTCCTTGATCATCTCATTCTCAATCATTTCAAGTTCAGCAGCCTGAAGAAAGCATACTACATCATCCAACTTCAATTCATTGAAATTTTGCTTCTGAAGGATGAATTTGCAAGCAGTATACCATTCTTTTGGCATTGAGTTGAGTAACTTTGTATTCAAATCAAAGTCAGTCATTACATGATCAGTTGTTCTCAACTTATTCACAATACTTAGAAATCGTTCTAGTATTGATTTCAACCTTTCTCCATCTCTATACTTGAACCTTTCCAACTGTTGCTTCAATCTTTGCTTCTTTATGTTCTTTAGTTCAGTATTCCCTTCATACATTTCAAGAATGGCATCATACATTTGCTTGGCTGTTGTGTGATGAGCCACCTTGGTCAGAATCTCCCAAGACAAACCTAGCTTAATCATAGCTAAGGCTTTGTCATCCACCTTTCTCATTTTTTCCCTTACAGCAGCAGTTGCAGTAGCATTTGCACCTTCTTCAACAGCAGTTTGTGGACCATTCTTGATGGAGTTCCACATATCAATATCATTGTAGCATACGGCTGCTTCAAAAAGTACCTTCCATTTGATAAAGTTTTCCTGTCCATACAACCTAGGTATCTTGTTAGTAGACACCTCTTGTTCCTCATATCCAGATATTTTGAGAAATCAAAAATCAGTTTCTTTAAAAAGAGTTTCAAAATAATCAGATCTGAAAACAGAATTCTTAGATCTGATGTGTCTGATGTGATTAGAACAAGATTTAGATATAAATATTAGAACTTTAATTGAAATAAGGAAGAGAAAACACCGGTAGATTGTAGATCTGGAAGAAAAAATGAAAAACAGAGTTGCTGACGTCACAAATCAATCGAACAGTGGTCTGCTTACGTCATTCTTCTTCAAATCTTCAATCAGCAACAATCTTTCTAAAATAGCAGTAAACAAGCTCTGATACCACTTGTCAGTCCCTTGGATTTCAGCTGGATCTTAATCAAACAAGTCATAACTCACACAGATTAATCGTTTTGACAAGAGAGTTAATGACGGGTTGCTATATTTAGAAAGATATCCGTTTGTTAAAGGCGGAATCAATAACAAACATACGGTTGCAATAAATAATCACAGGTAAAAGGCACACTCAAGATTCACTCAAAAGATTTCTATTTATATAATGTTAATCATACAAAAGGATAATCGATTTAGGGTTTTCTAGGAATCCTAAGATAGCCGTCACAAAATATTCTCTCAATAAATGAGTCAGTCTTATCCGTATTGTGTGTTCTGCCTCCCTCTGCCTCTCGCTCTGGCGGCGTGCCCTTTTGAATCAGTACAAAATAGGGAACATGCCCATTTTGAATTTCTTTTTGTGTACGTCTCCTTGGTACCCCATTGTCTCATGGAAAATGCTCAACAATCGTTGGGTAGTAAAAGATATCGGATCATCTGCATCATCGTTCAATTGAAGACTTTCCTTTATCAGGTTTTCAGTGATCTTGATCTCATGTCTAGCAACGGTGGCTTCTGTTCGTCTGCCATGTTCATCATCTTCTAATTGAGCAGAATTCCAGAAATCCAAGTGGTGGTTTCTATATATAATAGGGCTTTCAGTAAGAGAGAAACGAAGATTCGAGCGAAGGAGCCATCGAATCAATAACTCCACCAGCCTGTTCTCCTTTGTTATTTGGAAAAAGGCGCACATATAATGCTTCTTCTGGAATGGATACACCATTTCTGCACAATCACAAACAAGAGTATATTCAAAGTAAAAGTTAGTCATTAAAGTTCAAAACTTTATCATATAGTAAGTTATATTTGAAGAAGAAATAAAAACAGTCTTTAAGAACCTGTTCTTCGACAAATTAGTAACCTACGCAGAAAACAGAGATGTCGGTAATAATGAAATTGAAGCCCTACACCCGTACAATGAGTGTCGGAAATCTTTCAAATTAAACTTACCGAGTCGGATTTAGTTCGATGACCAATTTAGGTTAGGAATTTTAGTAAACGATTGAGATTCTGGGTAAAGAGAAAATCGACAATAATGCAAGAGAGAAAGAGGGAAAAATGTGAAATGAAAAGTTTTCTAAGTCCCTCTTTTATAGTGTACTCTGTGCATATTTGAAAGTCAGTTTTAAATGAATTTTGTCATTCAGTGAGAGAATACTGCCAAAAACCCAATTTTAATTAAGCTTGCAAAAAACTTGCTCAATATAGTATACTTTCAAAAGCTTTCTCGTACCTAAAGTTTGCTCAGGTATTTAAAGTAATTAAAAATAAACTAAGTGGATAAAATGAAGGAAGCTTACTCGAATATAAAGATTGCCTGAGAAATAAATAACAAGTTATATAATCAAGTATAATTTTTCAAATAGGCAACCTTACTCTAGATCAATAAAGATTGTCGGGTCCCACGATTTCAGCTGGATCTTAATCAATCATGTCATAACTCACACAGATTAATGTGTTGACAAGAGACTTAATGACGGGTTGCTATATTTAGAAAGATATCCGTTTGTTAAAGGCGGAATCAATAACAAACATACGGTTGCAAAGAATAATCAAAGGTAGAAAGCACACACAGGATTCACTCAAAAGATTTCCATCTATATAATTTTCATCATACAAAGTGGATAATCGATTTAGGGTTTTTAGGAAGCCTAGGACAGCCGTCACTTTCAAGAAATATTCTTTCTTATCCGAAAAGTGTAAAGGCTCAAAGTCTGTGTCCTCTCTCTCTCTCTCTCTTGGCGGCGTGCCCTAAACATTCTATTTATAGGCCTTCCAACCTAGGACAGCTGTCATTCCTTCTAGAAACCCTAAATACAATCATACATATTCAAATTAAACTAAGTGTAAAACAAGTCTTCTGGGTAGGCTTTGCATCAATCGTGTCTTTCCGAGTATGCTCGGCCATCCTTCATAACTTGGTAACATAGAAGTGTGCTCGGGATCAGTTTCCGGGTAGACTTTACTTAAAGAATATTTTACCAAGTAAAATATTCACCAAGTAGACTTCAGTCTTCTTGACTTTGCCAGACTTTGCCCGACAATCCCTTACGAGCAACCTTGTTCTTCGATGATCCAATTCAACTTTTTGCCATAAATAACTTATTAGCAAAGCGTACTCGGGAGTACAGTTCCTTGCTTGAGTTGAACCTTGCCTGATGTTACTTAGAGATATATTCCATTTATACATCAAGCTTGCTCGGACCTTAATTATTAAAGAATACCTTGCCCGGTCTTCCAATCACTTGGCTTCATGGACTTGGTTGACCAAACCTTACTCGGAAGAGTAAAATACTTGGTCTTGAAGAACAAACCTGCTTGACAAAGTGAACCTTGCTCGGAGATACCAAATCAGTGATCCTTACTCGGAAATGCACTGATTAGCATACCTTGCCCGGATATCCACTTAAGAAGACTATTTGAAGTAATCCTTGCCCGGGAGGCAAAATCTCATACCCGGCTAAGTAAAAGCTTGCTCGGCTCCCAAGGTGTGCTCGGATTCAATACTTAGCAGTTTCTGAGGAGGTTGAGAAGATTCCAATCTTCCATAATCTTCATTTAGGTCAAATCTCCTCATTTGGGTCAAACTCTTGACCCAACACAGGGCGACTCGGGTGAGGTAGTGGGGGAACTTGTTCGCGATAAACCATTCGCCTGATCAGACTCGGGTACCAATCCCAGCTAACGTCGTCGTCGTACATGCCTCCAGATAAGCGATACCTCTTCGGTGCAGGGGCTTCTATTTTCGGGGCTACTCGGGGTGGCGATGAGGTAGGTAGTTGCGGTTCCTTTCCATGGGCATGAGTCACCTGGTCGGATGATGATGATGGTGGCGTCGACATCCCTACAGGATATGTCGTGTATGCGCGCGTATGAGTGAATAGGTAAAGAGATAGAGATAACAAAAGACTAAATAAAATATATACAATGTTTAGAATTTATAACTAATGGGTCGTTGCGGTTATAGTTTAGTATGCATGCAATTCTAGTTCGCTATAACCAATGGCTCTGATACCAATCTGTAACACCCCGGCCCCTCGCACCACCAATATTGTCCACTCTGCCCATGAAGAGCTCACGGATTTGTTTTTGGTTGCCCAAAACGCGTTGGTGATTGAAGAGGCAGGACATTACTTATGAACCAGTGATCTCTCTTGTCCACGGCCGATGTGGGATAGTCTAAGAGTGGGACAATGTTGTGTTTGCCAAGGGTGTTACAGACAACCCCCCTTTGGATTCATCGTCCTCGATGAGGCGTGTCCCAATATCCCGAACGGCACAAGAGTGGCTCTGATACCAATCTGTCACACCCTCAAAATCCACTAACGGAGTTTTACCGTCAGAGGGTGTGAACTAACAGGATCGGAATCACTAGTTATAATCAAACCATAAGTAAAGTTTTTAAACCACGAAACATTTTTGAGTGTAAAAGTGCGGAAGCGTAAATTCATAAACCAAGTGTTGCGTCACGCAGGACGACTTAAAACCCAATCAATGACAGTTTAAAAACAAGTTTGCAAAAACGATAGAGTTCAATGTAATGCATGTTCCTATACCGCGCGCCCGCCTCGGCTACCTGAGAATAACATACTAAAAGTGTCAACACGGGGTTGGTGAGTTCACAAGTTTATATAAATAAAGCGTTTGCGTTTGCGTTTGCGTTTACGTTTTGCGTTTGCGTTACCAGATAATGTTAAATCAATTTTATATCGATAGGTAGCTAGCCTATACAACAAGTATTACTAAGTGTTCGACACCGAAGCTGACTGTTTATCAATTTCCTTGCCACCATGTCTATCCCGACCATGGAAAATGTGTTAGCCAAGATTACACCCACTCGACCTCCAGTCGAGTTTAGCGTTGGGTGGGGTTTGTCAAACCCAGTAGTACTACTCAACAATGACTCGCTATTATACAAATACTAAACGGTTCGATGTTATGAAGGACTTTAGTTGTTTAGTTTGCCACTTAGCCTTTACAAGTGATATATAACTAATAACAAAATCTAAAGCGTTTTGGAGTATCTTATCTCCTCCAAGTAAAAAGCGTTTAAAAGAGTAAAAGGGGAACGTGAAACTCACTGTTTGCAAAGAATTCAAAAACAAGTCAACCAAGAGATGCGCGTCACAGAAAATCCTCACTAGCGTTCTAAAACAAGAATGAGATTTTCTAAGTGTTGGAACTATTATTGAGTCTCTAGACTCGGCACATAATACCTATGCATAAGATACGTTTCGTGTTTCGTTTGTGAATTATGTGTGTCTCAACAAACACATTGGTGATACGTTATATGTGTGAACAACTACTTACGTGTCAAGTATTAATGTTGTACAATACTAGCAATTATTCCCCACAAGGGCAATTTAGTCAAAAACATAGCAATTATCTAGCAACAAGCACGTTTCATGTATTTTCATATAGTTCAGCAGCTAGTTCTATCAAGACAGATTTCTACTTGAAATATTACTCTATTCAACAGATCATAACATATCAATTAATTCACCAAAAATTGTCACAAAAGCACACATGAGTTAGGTTTCCAGAACTATTTTTATTGTATTTTTATTCCACATAGATTTCTCACAATGGCCAAAACATTACAGTAAACTCACAGCAGTTAGAATCATGCGCAACATAATGATATTTGTTATTACCGTTAAATGGTAATTCCAATTAATGCAAGACCAATTGGGTTAGGTTCTTAATTCAATATGTTAACTTCCAGAAGTGGAACCAACCCATTTGGTCTTGTAGTTTATGAGATATGATAATTACAAAACAGCCTAACAGCAGACCTCACAATTCAGACTTGCACTTCAGTTTTGTAAAATAATAAAAGTTAACTTTTACACGTCCAAAAATTACAAACCTGGACTTTATAGAAACTAGACTCAACCTAGTACACTGTAGTGTTAATAATTTCGACCAATTACCACATTAACATTCAGTTACAGTTGTATAAACATAACTTACAATCTGTCCAGTACTAGTTTTGACCTTTAATCACATTTAAATCATTTGAGCAACCAAAACTCCTTCAAATCAGGCGTGGTTGGGTTTTCTGAAAACTAGACTCAGAGCACTACCTTTTAGACTCATAATTAGTCCAGTTTGGTTTTATATTTAATAAGTTACACCTCGTTCAAGTTTAACTATCTCTGCTGTCAAAATTCAGCAAGCACACACAAACATCTAGCATGCATCCTAAGCATACGACATATCCCCAAACATGCAATAAACATAATTTCCATAGAAATCAGTAGTAAACACTCTAGGGTTTACGAACAATCAATGATCTAAAAATCTTTCACCGTTCAAAATCACACATGATCATTTAAATCAATAACTGAAACATAATCAAGCATCATCTAATCCATACAAAGCATAAGAACACTTAACACATGATATTCAAGAATTAGGGTTTCATATTTATACCTTAAAAACGCAGAAACAACCAAGAGGAAGGTGAGAGATGACTAGAAACAAGTGCGGGATGCTCCGATTATGAAAAACAAGGTCAAAACGGAGGTGATATGGTGTTGGTGATGGCTGCCGTCGCAAGGGGGGGTGAGGGGGGCCGATCGGGTTGTAGGGAGAGGGAGGGAGTTAGGGTTTTGTTAATATTATTTAATAATAATGATATTACACAAAGGCCCCTCAACTTTTAAATATTACTTTTCTAGCATAAAGTAACTTGTTTGCATCTTGAGTTAATGTTCTATACAATATTATCAAATAACACATAAGCCTAACACATAATTATCAAATAATTATTGTTTTGATGTTTGTCGTTTATTCACCAATAGTTTGCGTCAACTCGTTTGCGTTTCGGTGCAATCCCGAAAGACTACATGTGTAGTGATTGTCAAGCGTCATTTAAAACCCTAGTTTAAATGTAATGAGATGTGCGTTATAGATCAAGTGATCTTAAGTTTGAATTGACGGAGTTTGAATTAACGGAGTTAACCTAAAATTGACGAGTGTCACAATACAAAACCCCACAATACCAGTAATAACCATCCCGTAAGTCTACAGAGACTTAATCACTGTAATGTATTTTAAATACTTTGTAAATACATTTGAAAATATTTAGACAATCTATCATGGGTTTTGTAGGTTTTGAACTCACCATGACAGTGTCTGAAAATAGTTGTCTCACGCAAATGTGAGTTGTATAAAAACTCGAATGTCTCACCTTGCAAGTTAATAATTAAAGAAAACCCCTCTTGGTATTAAGCACCTAGGATAAACACAATGTAGTATACCTATATTAGTATAAAACCAAAAATCATAACGATAATCACGATAGTAGAAACTTTACACAACTGCACAATGCCATACCTTAACAGGCAGAGCTTTCGGATTCGTGTATATTTCTTTCGATCGGATAGGATATCGTTGCGATAACTCGGTATTATACTATTAATATATATCTATGTATATATGTGAGAATTCAGAGAAAGAAGTTTTTGAGCAAGGAAATGAAGTCCCGTTGCCAACCTATTTATAGCAGATTTTGGACCCCGTCGCGGTACGCGACAGCCATAGACAAAGGCGTCCACGTCGCGGTACGCGATGGAAGGATTTTTAAAAAATCTTAATTCCAAACAAAAATACTAAGGCGGCCCTTAATGCGGCTCGCGGCGATGCGAGCGAAGTGCGCCATCAAAGCGCCACATTGGTCCATCGCACTTCGCCCAAGCCCGTGCCCGTGCGCGTTCGGGTGCTTCGCACCCTCCGCTAGGACCACTGGGTGTGATATGTCTTAAAAGAACATTAATATAGAAATTTCCTTTCTTATAAAGAGCTCACTAGTTTTATAATCTAGCGATGTGGGACAAGATACTTACACTCCTATTTATACTATGGTGGAAGGCTCTCCTTATGTTTCCTCCACCAATGTGGGATGGAATTTCTTTCACTTATTTCTTTACTTTCATTTTATGGTTTGTTATAGTTTTATTTTATTCTAAGAGTTTTACAACCTTTCGTTGATACGTTGTTATACTTAATGCATGAGTGTCGCTAAATATATTCCATTCCCCTCATTTTTACTAGCATACATTCTCTTTCAAGTTTTATATTAACACAATTCAAACCTTTGTTGTTTTTGTTATTTTGTTATATTTTATTATTGTTATTTTTTAAAACATATTTTTTAAATATTTTTTATATTTTTAAAAATGATTTTCTAGTTTTTTTAAAATAACAGAAAACATTTTTTTCTTATTTAAAATAATTTTTTTTATTGTTTAAAAGTAAATTTTTCTATAACTGTATTTTTTTTAAATAGTATTTGTCAAATAGTTTTTAGAGGGCGCTTTGCATTTTTTAAAATAAATTCACATTTTCCGTAGTGTATTTTCATAATAAATTATACAAATTTTATTAGGAATAAAATATATAGTTTTATGTGATAATTAATACTTTAACATAAAAATAATGTTAGCTCAAATTAAACTATTAAAGGAATTGGAATTTCATGGGAAAAAGTATGACAAGTAAATGAGGGTGTATGTTTAACTTAACCCGTTAGTATATTACATGTTTTTTGTAAAACATAGGTTGTTAAACGTACCCCCCATCCACCTCCTTTTTACTAAACATACACATGTCCTTCAAATTTTACATTAATACAAATCAAACATTTTTGTTTCTTTTTTATCATTTTTTTTTCTTTTACTATTATCGTTTTAAACAACAAATTATTAATAGTTTTTTCACAACTTTTTTATATATATTTAAAACGATTTTTTTCTTTCTTTTTAAGTTCCCAAAAAGATTTTTTTTATCTTATTTAAAATAAACATTTTTGATTATTTAAAAATATATTTTTTTGTCATTCAATGTCCTTTTTTATATATTTTTTACAGATTGTTTGCATTTATTAAAACAAATTTCAAATTATTGATTAATAAAAAAAAGAAAAAATAAATAGTTTGTTTACATAATAAACTACCCAAATTTTGTGAATTGAGAATATATCCAATGTTATATAATAACTAGTTTTTATCCCTCATATTACGAGGGTTGTTTTATATTGTTTGTTCTAATATTTATTTATTCTTTGAATTTATATTTTTTTTATTGTATGAAAGTTAATAATATACTTATGGTTTGATAATAAATTTTTTCACAAATAAATGAGATGTTATAACCCGGTTTACAAGCTATATGGTTTTGATGAGACCTAAGACCCGTTTATTTTTTTTTACTATAAAATGGTTTTTTTTAATTATAAATTATGAAAGTTAATAATATACTTATGGTTTGATGAGATCCAAGACCCGTTTATTTTTTTGTACTATAAAATTGGTTTTTTAATTTAAAAAATACATATATCTTTTTTAAAATAAGTAAGATATTAATTTTTAGTATATCATATATTATAGGATTTTACATCAATAATTTGTTGAGAATAATTTTTAATTTAATGAGATTTTATAACCCGTTTAAGGAATATTTGGGTTTGGTAAGACCCATACCCATGAATTCGGGTCAAATACATGACAAGCCTCCATTAAAAAATCAAGTAAATCTGGTGACTCCAAAAAAAGGGAGAGCGACCACATCGCGACACGTAGGATTTTTATGTTTTCGTTTATATATATTATAGATTTGTATTTTAACATGGAAATAATGTTTATATTTGAAAATGTAGTGTTTTTTTAACAACCAAAATATTATTTACAAACCGTCTTTAGTGGGGATTGAACCCCTAACCTCCATTTTGAAATTAAATCATCTTTGGCATCACACTAAATGATGTGAGTTTATTTGGGAAGGTAGTTTAATTCAAAAGGTGAAAATATTAAGAAAGAGGAGAGTAATATGTTAAATAAAATTGTTAAAAAAACTGAACTGAAAGTTCAGATGAATGGGGATGACAAGTAAAGGAGGGGTACGTAACATGAGGAAAAGTTAAAATACAAAGAGAAAAAAAATGAGAAACTGCGAGAAGGATTTGTGGCCTGAAAAAAAAACATAATACATAATTAAAAAAAATAGTAACTCGAAATTTAAATAAAAACGAAAAAGGTTTAAAAATTAAAATGTTTCCCCTGTCATCCTTGTTTTAAAAAATGACGAAAAGACACAATGAAGAAAATAAACCAAACACACAATGATAAATAAAAAAAGCAAACTGCGGTTTACGTCCATGTGGTTTGTCCAAATCTATGGTTTTAGTTCAACTGTTTCAAATCTACGATTTTCGTTCCAGTGGTTTCATTTCACTTACAATTAAACCCGACTCCACCAACTATGTTAAGTCTGGTCGTTAAACTCATCAGCGCCAATTTTGACCTTTTCCTACCCAAATAAACCCCAACCCTAATTCACAAGCCCCCTCGCGTGAGGGGCTGAGGTGTATTTGGGAAAAAATAACAAAATTGCCCCTCACGTGAGTGGCACACTGATTGGTTTAACGGTCAGACTTAACAGGATTGGTGGGGTCGGGTTTAATTGCAAGCGAAATGAAACCACAGTGACGAAAATTGCAGATTTGAAATTATTGGACTAAAACCACATATTTATACAAACCACAGGGACAAAAACTGCAGTTCACTTCAAATAAAAAGACACAATAAATCACAAAATATACACAATTTTGAGTAATATAACACAATATCAAGAAAAAAAACACAATGTCAAAGAAAAAAATAAGACAATCAATGACGAAATAAACACAAAACACAATGATTTTTCTCCTCAACATTGTGTGTGTATGTGTGTGTTTAAGTAAAGTGCCAAAATCATCCCTAAGATTTGGTCATTTTGCGACTCTAGTCTAAAAAGTTTATTTTTTGCAATTAGAACCTTGAGGTTTCCCGATCATCGCCAATACCATCCATATCATTAACCCCGTCTACATTTCATCATTAACTCGAGGGTAAAACCGTCTTTTAACTTTACTTAATATTTTATTTGATATTTAATTTGTTATCCCCCAAAACCACATTCACGAGGAAAATCAAATTAATACAAATAAACTACCATAATCACCACACAACCAATCAACCTAACACATCCTCACCCCCGGCCATTATCATCACCGTCGTCCAAACCCCACATTCCTTTGAAAACTACCACCACCACTCTCCAATCACTGCCACTACTATGTCTACCCGCGACCGCCAGACCATCACTCTATCGACTGATTTTCAGTGATTTTTATCCTCCCATAAGTGATTTTCAAATCCAACATGGGAATAAACGGATTAGAAACTGAACAAACATAACTAATGTACGAAATGTAAGTCTAGTGGTCGGTGACCTGAACCACCATCTCGGATGCCCGGTCTTGATCTCGTTTTATTGAACGAGGGGTGCCGACCAGAAACAAGAAGAGAGAGACTGAAATTAAACGGAGTTAATGATTTGGATTATATTGGCGATAATCAGGAAATCATAAGGCTCTAATTGCAAAAGATAAATTTTTTGGACTAAAATCACAAATGACCAAACCTCATGAACGATTTTGACACTTTACTTTTTTTTTATAGAACGAAAAAGACAGTGATATTTTCTTTTTTGTGCTTTTACATTTTAATTTTTTATTAAATATTGTGTTATGATTTTTGACCCTAAAAAAGTAATTTAATTTAATTTAATTTAATGGTTGTTTTGGTGGTGATGAATTGAAATAAATTTGGATTTGGGGAAGCCTTTATATATCTATATAACCCTCTCTCAAAACCCTCCATCCTCCGTCTAAATTAATTCAATTCAATTCAATTCAATTCGCTGGATATTATTATTATTATTATTATTATTATTATTATTATTATTATTATTCATTGAAATTCATGTTATGATTAAGATGAATTCACAGGAGTTGAATTACTTAATCTACCGTTATCTTCACGAATCAGGTCTCTTCTTTTTATTATTATTTCGATATCTCTGTTGCTCAATTTCAGTTTGCTTATTGGACCCACCCACCCGCGTATAATTTAGCAATTCATGAGCTAGGTTGAATTACTTTTCAAATGAAATTTTATAATTTGTTTATTACCTTTTTATAATTAAGTTGCTGATAGATTCTCTGTTTCGGGCCAATTTGCAGATAATTAACCAACATTTGTGAGATATTATAAGGACTTCTTTTCGCTCTAATGTCTGATTCATCACTATGCAGGTAATCAATATAGGTGATATTGGTCCCAAACAAAATATCATATCAATATTATTGACTGATATTTGGCTTCTTAATTATTGGCCATCTCACCCGTTTTACTTTAAACTTGAAATGCAAACTATGATATTCATGAACGTATATCACTTTTCTTCTGCACTTTCTTTGGAGAGCCTTGAATTGAGAACATTTACTTTAATGACATAAATCACTTTCTTTAAAAAGAATATCCGTGACGTAATAAGAGATTGCGAACCTCTGTTTCAGGTTTCACACATACTGCATTTACATTAGGATATGGATATTAAGGAGGATTGAAATGAGAACCGTTACTTCAATGTGCATATATCAGTTTCCTTAAAATGTACTTAAGTTACTTGTAACAAAGAGATTGTGAACCCTCTATTTTAATCAGTCTACCAAAATTTGAAATTATTGATGTTAACTTTCTAGGATATTACAGGTTTCACACATACTGCCTTCACATTAGGATATAGATTTTACAGAAGTTTGAAATGAGAGCAATTTCAATAATGGGCACAAATCAGTTTCCTTCAAATGAATATACGCTACATAATAAGAGATTCTGAACCTGTGTTTTAATCCGGCTATCATTTTTAGGAAATGTTAACTTTCTAGGACATCACGGGTTTCAAACATACTGCCTTCACATTAAGGTGGATGACTGAATGTGTGGGCAAAGGTTAGACCGGATAAGAAATGAGGTTTTTTGTGGAATAGTTAGGAGTGGCTAGTTTATATCAGATAAGATAAAGGAGGGAGATTGAGATGGTTTGTGCATGTGAAGAGGAGACAGTGAGCAGTCTATAGCGCCAGTTAGAGCAGAGGAACCCTTAAGCATGGACGGGAGGAGTATAGGTAGGCCCAAAATGACTTGGGATCAACGGGCTAGGTAGGATTTTCTAGAGTTGTGCTTCTTTGAGGACATGATCCAAGATAGCTAGAATGAATGACAAAGGAGATTAGGAATTTAGGAGGGAAAATAAGGCCAGGAATGAATATAGGCTTGACGCCTAAGCACCAACAATTTCTTAAATTAGAAGTAGGATAGGATAGGATTATGTTTAAAACATATTTTAACTTAATGTAATGTTTGTTATGTAGATGATAAATTAACAATTAAAAGTAATTAATTTCCTTTTGCGCCTTTTGGATTTGGGGAACCCTCCGCCCCCTTTTTATAACCCTCTCTCAAAACACTCACCGTACCTCCGGGAACCCGTCTAAATTCATCGTTAATGCAACCAAATCGCTTCGGATATTCAAATTAGGGCTTTATGTTCGTAATCACCTGATGATTAACATGAATTCACAATAGTTGAATTGCCTTGTCTACCATTATCTTCACGAATCAGGTCTCTTCTTCAATTTCAATTGATTATTGTTGTATTTTGATTTTTGTGTTGTTGCAAAGCTTTGAGGATTGTAATCCTTGCTCGATTTCAGTTTTTGCTTGATTTTGATGTGTATTGGATCAGTATAATTTGATTTTTAGGGCTAGGTCACTGAAATTTATTAAAAAACAGTTCTTCTAAAACTGATTTTTATATAGGTTTTAGCAATTCATGAGCTAGTTAGGTTAAATTACTTATTGATGATAATTGTTAACATGCAATTTTATTATTAAGAATGATTTTTGATTAGGGCTTTTTTTTGCCCCTTTTTGTTTGATTGTTTTCTGGTCGTTTTATAATTAAGAGAATCTGTTGATTCTTTTTTTGTTTCTATATGCTTGTAGTCTGTTAAGTTGCTGATAGATAGATAGATTCTCTGTTTGGGGGCTAATTTGCAGAAAAGTAACCAAATTTATGGTATTTTAAGGACTTTCTTTCCGTCTAATGGTTGCTTTAAGTTTCTGATTCAACTAGAATTGCATAATAAGAATGGTCATTACTCATTAATCAAAAGCATGTGATTTTCAATTAAAATTTGTCTAAACGTCTCAAAATATTAGTTAAAATTGAATGTTAGTTTGCTAGTTAGACAAATTTCTACGTTATTCAGAATTTCCAAATGGAGTTTTAGGTTTAGAAAAAAACTATTTTTGTGTGTTTACAGAGGCTAAATCGCATAATTGCTCAATTGTTCATAAGTTTATGCATTTTGCTTTAGACTTGAAACGCAAACTATAATATTCATGAACATAAATCACTTTTCTTCTGCCCTTTCTTTGGTGAGGCTTGAAATGAGAACAATTACTTTAATGACATAAATCACTTATCACTCTCTTTATTAAAAGAATATAAGTAACATAATAAGAGTTTGTGAACCTTTGTTAGGATATAGATTTTGCAGAGGCTTGAATGAGAACAGCTACTTCAACGTACATATATCAGTTTCCTTAAAATGAACTTAAGTTACTTGTAATAAAAATATTGTGAACCTTTGTTTTAATCAGGCTACCGTTTTTTGAAATTATTAATGTTAACTTTCAGGATATTACAGTTTTCACACATGCTGCCTTCACATTAGGATATATATTTTACAGAGGCTTGAAATGAGAATAGACATATATCAGTTTCTCAAAATTAATTTGAGTTACGTAATAAGAGATTATGAACCTTTGTTTTAATATGGCTATCATTTTTCTTTAAATTATTGATGTTAACTTCCTATGATATTACTGGTTTTACACATATTGCATTGACGGTAGGATATAGAATTTGGAGAGGTTTGAAATGAAAACAGTTACTTTAATGGACATGTATCAGTTTCCTTTAAATGAATTCAAGTTACATAATAACATATTATGAACCTTTGTTACAGGTTTTACACATACTGCTTTCACATTAGGTTATGAGGCTGCACTGAATAAAAGTACATTGGATGGAAATGTAATTCCACCTGGCGCTCTTGTTACATTTGTGCAAAAAGGAATTCAGTATCTCGAACTAGAAGCAAATCTATCATGTGTAAGCACAATTACATCTTTATTACATTTACTGAATATAATGAATCGATGATTTAGTTTATATGACTATTTGGCTAACTGGTTTGTTGACTTGTTGGGTCTTCAGAATGATTCTGATATCGATGAAGATTTCTCGTTTATACAACCAATTGATCTCATCACAAAAGATGTTTACGAGTTGCAACAAATGATAAAAGAGAAGAAGCAAACTGCTCAAAAAAGTAAAAACCGAGAAAAAAACAGAGACCATAGGGAGCATGAGCAAGAACATTCTAGAGAGAAGGAAAAAGAACATCCTAGAGAGAAGGATAAAGAACATTCTAGAGAGAGAGAGAAGGAAGTTGAGCTTGAACATGCTAGAGAGAGAGAAAAGGAAAGGCATCATGTTAGAGAACGAGAAAAGAAAATGGAAATTGAAAATCACCGGGAAAAAGAAGAAAAGGAAAAACAAATGAGGGATAAAGAACGTGAACTGGAGAAAGTGGAGAGGGAAAAAGATAATGCTAAACAAAAAGAAAAGAAAAGCGAGGATCTTGCTGATGTTAGAAGTGACGAGGATAAAATGCGTGCCCAAAATGAAGAAAATGTAACCACTGAAGGTAATGTACTTTATTTTATTTAAAAAGATTTATTGGTGCATGACTCACCGTGCCTGTATAATTAGCCTATATAATTAATTAGCTGTTATTTTACATCATATTACATAAAAAAGTAACTAACTTTGGTCACGCTTTTGTTTGGAGTGACCATTGGGCGAATAAATGGCGGTCAGTTTCGGTGGAAAGTTCGTTTATGCTCATTTCTTTAATAACGAACGAATATGAACAAAAATTTATATGAACGAACACGTCTCATTTGTCCTTCGCGTTACTTTAACTTGCTTTGGCTCAATTATGCGTGAACCGTTTGTTTATACTGTTTGCGAATGAACCTAAATCGACACAAACATGTTTATTTTCTTAACAAATGAACAAGTACAAGAAAGCCCCGTTTTTTTCTTAACCAAGGAACACGAACAAGAAATACTCTGCTCGTTTAATTGTTCGTGTTTGGTCGTTTGTTTGGTTAAAGTTAAACAACGAACACGATCATTAGTATGCTACCAATACCAGGCATGGTAAAAAAGTATAATAGTAATGGTAAACCATGTAACTTAGAAGATTACCCTGAATGAAAACACAGCTCAAGCTGTGTTTGATTTTTATAAATAGTCCGATTTGTGGCCCAATGGGCCCTAGGGTTTCGTTTAAGTTTCGTTCCCTCTTCTATATATACCGTTGTACAATCTAAGTTAAAGCAAGTAGAAAACGTTTGTTATCTCCAATAATAGACTGGTAAATTTTTCTGTAATTAGTTTTATTTTTTATATTATTACTCATAATAATAAGTTTCTGATTGTATAACAGGACCGGATCCAATGGAAATTGACAACAATTCGGCATCTATGTCTACAACTATTCCCAACTCTGACGTGACCGTTTTAAAAGGTCATACTTCCGAGGTATGTAAATCCCCCAATCTCTAAATCTTAGTTCAACGTTTTCATATCCATTTAATTTTAGTAATGAAAATGAAAAAAAAAATTACCATGTGATTAACCGACAACGAGCCTGCAGGTTTTTGTATGTGCTTGGAGTCCAGCTGGATCTCTTTTGGCATCCGGGTGTGTGCATATTCAGTTTAAATCAACTGCTAGATTCTCATTTAAGTTCTTATATAGTTTTTAATTACAAATTTCTAGATCTGGAGATTCGACTGCTAGAATCTGGACTATTCGTGATGGCCCTTGTAGATCTAATTCACAATACGGGCCGTCAAATGTTGCGGTTTTAAAGCACTACAGAGGCAGAACAAATGATAAGAGTAAAGATGTGACGACACTTGATTGGAATGTGAGTTTTTATATCTAGATTAGGATTTGTAACTCGTGTTCTATAATGCTCTACATTAGTTTTGGTTTTTGCGGGCCTGTGTTTTGTGTAGGTTGAGGGTACACTACTTGCAACCGGTTCCTATGATGGTCAGGCCAGAATATGGAGTAAAGATGGTGAGTACTCTATGGGCTCATTTGGGTGAAAAGTGTGAATTTGGGTTCATTTTGATCAACTCAAATTAGACATTGGGTCAATTTGGGTCAACTCAAGTTAGATAACATCATAAGAGGTTAATTTGGGTAACTAGGCAAAATTTGGTTAGACTCAAATTAGACAACTGGTCAATTTGGTTTGACTCAAATTAAACCACTGGTCAATCTGGTTCGACTCAGAATAAACAATGCGTCAATTTGGTTGGACTCAGATTCCACAATGGGTCATTTTGGTCAACTCAAACTAGACAACGGGCCAAATGTGGGTAACGGGTCCATTTTGTGTAACGGGTCAATTTTGGCCAACTCAAATTAGACATGGGTCAATTTGGGTCAACTCAAACTAAACAAATGGTCAATATCGGTCAACTCAAATTAGACATCTATATTATTTTTGTAGATTTTCTTTTACAGACTGTTTATGTTAGGATTAAACGCACACACGAAACCGAACACACACACGAAAGCACTAAACGAACACGAGGATTTAACGTGGTTCGGTCTAAACTGACCTACGTCCACGGGTGGCAACTAGGTATATCTTTATTGAGTGACAAATATTACAAGTACATAATGTTGTTTATATAGAGACTGAACTAGGGTTAGTAAATTATTATGCAAGAAATCTAAACCGGGCCGGGCTTGGGCTCGACCGCCCACACCCGTCTCCTCTTTTGACTTCATATAATAAACCGGGCCAACAAGGCCTACGAACCCAACAATCTCCCACTCGGAGGCCTTGAGTACTCTCGTCTGCACTCCTGATTGTACTTCTGTAATCTGAACATTAAACTTCTTCTAGTTGTCACCGCCTTCTCATCAATTAACCTGAAGGCCAGTTGAAGCTCCCCGGAACTCCAACACGTCAGTCACGGCTGAAACTGCCCCTGACCCATTCTCTGTCCCTACCGGCTCCCACTGTAACGAACTACCGGATCCTGAGATAACCTGAGAACAAACACTCTCCATATTCAGCAAGTAATTCATTGGAGAGACTTTTACAGCTGGAATACTGGTTTTCTTAATCCACTGTCGACCTGGAACTGTAACTGAAACACGACCTGTGCTCCCACTGTCACGATGTCCCCCAACTGATTTAACCTTCCTAGCTCGTTCATCCTGAATCTTCACTTTGGCTCTGGGTTTGTTACTTGCAAAACGAACCTTCTTCTGCCCACGAGATTCTGTGAACCGGATTTTGTCTTTCACCAAAACTGGATCCACTCCTTTCGATAACATGCCGACCATATACAATGAACCCATTTTCGTGCCACGAGCAACCATAAGATTCCCTTTGACTACTTTCCACTGCCCATTCTCGAACTTAACATCGTGCCCTTGGTCATCCAACTGCCCAACTGAAATCAAACGTTTCTTCAAACTTGGAATAACCCTCACGTCTTTCAAAGTCCAAGAAGTACCGGCTGAAGTTATCAAATCAACGTCTCCCATACCCGTAACCTCTAAAATATCATCATTCGCTAGTCGAACCTTTCCAAAATCCCCAAATTTAAGATTCTTCATCGTTTCACTACAGTGAGTGGCATGAAACGATGCACCAGAATCCATCACCCAAGCATCAACGCTACTCTCAACACTACAAACCAAAGCCTCATCACTACTGACCCCGTCATCTGTGTCGTCTTCTGTAACGTTCACCTCTTTCTTACCATTCGGACACTGATTTCTGAAGTGTCCTTTCTCTTTACAACCCCAACATTCAATATCCTTACGAGTCTTAGACTGACTCCTCTTCCTGCTCCCACTGCCTCGCTGTTTTCCCCTACCTCTACCTTCTGTGACTAGCATATTGCCTGATGATTTACCTGAACTTCTGCGTCTTGAATCTTCTCCCAGAATCAGATCTCGAATCCCATCGAAAGTAATATTTGTAGACGAACTACAAACTGCAGTCACTATTTGCGACCAACTGTCGGGCAAAGAGGATAATAACAAGAGGCCTTGAACTTCATCATCAAACTTAATGTCAACTGACACTAAGCTGGACAAGATCGAATTAAGATTATTGATATGAGTTGTAACTGACCCACCCTCTTTCATTCTTGTTGTCACTAGCTCTCGGATAAGATAGACTTTATTCGCTGCCGAAGGCTTCTCATACATGTTGGATAGCGCCTCCATCATACCACGTGCTGTGGTTTCTTTCATGATGTTAAACGCCACATCTTCCGACAACGACAAAGTAATACAAGCCCTAGCTTTCTTGTCTAACTTCTTCCAATCTGCTTAAAACAACTTTTCTGGTTTTTCATCCTCAAACACTACATCCAAGTCTTTCTGACAAAGTAGTGCCTCAATCTGCATCTTCCACCAACCGAACTTCTGTCCGTCAAACTTCTGTATCGAAACCTTTCCGTCTTCTGCCATAACAATGACTAAAACGAAAAACTGGATAAAAACAGAGACAGACACAGCAACACGAGCCTGAACTTAACGACTAATCTACTGAACTCTGTTAAAAAATCAACCTATTTAAACCGCAGCGGAAATACGAACTGTAAATCAGAAACCGAAACTTTAAACTGAAATGATAAACCTGACAAACGCGGTTGGCACTGGTTCTCCGTTTCTTTAACGCTTCTTCTGACTTGACAACGATTATTCAACTAAAATAGGATCTTGATTAACGCGTTCCTGGCTCGTACTTTGCAAAATATGATCTCGTCCCAAAGAAAATATATGAATTTTACCCAAATAATTGTTTATTGTCTAAAGTGCTAGGCCCTCTCAAAAAATTAAACAATCTGGATAAAGTTGGTGGCCATTGAACTCCCTTGTCAACAAAATAATATTGTTTTTCCTTGTCTTTTTCTAGTCTGGCATGAATCTCAAGAGAAAAATAATAATACAAACCCTTCTTTTCTTCTCTGTTCAAACGCCACTAGCGGAAACAAAAGAGACAACCTGGAATCGAACAATACGATGCTTACAGCTTTCAAACGGAACCAACAAAAAAACGCAGATCGCGCGGGCTGGGTTTAGTAGCGGCGAAACGACGGCGGAAACCCTAACGGCGATCGGAAAACCGTAGGCGGCGGCGGAACCCTAGCGCAGTAGGGTGGCGGCGGCTGGATGGTTTGGCGGCGACTCGGCTGGTTCAACGTGTTCTTCGCATGATCTGAACCTAAGCTCTGATACCACTTGTTAGGATTAAACGCACACACGAAACCGAACACACACACGAAAGCAGTAAACGAACACGAGGATTTAACGTGGTTCGGTCTAAACTGACCTACGTCCACGGATGGCAACTAGGTATATCTTTATTGAGTGACAAATATTACAAGTACATAATGTTGTTTATATAGAGACTGAACTAGGGTTAGTAAATTATTATGCAAGAAATCTAAACCGGGCCGGGCTTGGGCCCGACCGCCCACACCCGTCTCCTCTTTTGACTTCATATAATAAACCGGGCCAACAAGGCCTACGAACCCGACAGTTTATTTGTTTATTTATTTATTTATTTGTTTGTTTATTTATATAGGAGAGCTGGTAAATACATTAGCAAACATAAAGGGCCAATATTCTCTTTAAAATGGAACAAAAAAGGAGATTATCTTCTAAGTGGCAGTGTGGACAAAACCGCAATCGTTTGGGACATTAAAACTGGAGAATGGAAACAACAGTTTGAATTTCACGCAGGTAATTTTATATTTTATTAATAATGTAACGTTTTTTTAATTATTATATTTATTATTACACATGTGATTCTAATAGTTTAATCATTGCAGCACCGACTCTTGATGTTGATTGGCGTAATAATGTCTCGTTTGCAACGTGCGCAACCGACAACATGATTTATGTTTGTAAAGTTGGAGATAACAGACCTGTAAAAACCTTTGCGGGCCATCGGGTATGTTTATTATATTTTTATACAAAAAAATGAATAGTTTTGTAAAAGGTTTATGAATGTTAATTTAGGGTGAAGTTAATGCTATCAAATGGGATCCTACTGGTTCATTTCTGGCTTCATGTTCAGATGATTCTACTGCTAAGGTGATTGTCATAGGGGCATAATAGTCTTTTTATCGTTTACTTGAAATTTTGAGTTTTTTATGTTTTGTTGGATTAATTAGTTAAATTAATGATGATGTAGGTATGGAGCTTGAAGCAGGATACGTGCTTGCATGATTTGAAGGAGCATACAAAGGTACAAACTAATGACATATTAAATAATACTATATTATAAATGGGATTATTGTTAATAGTGTTAAATTATATTGATTGGCAGGAAATATATACCATCAGATGGAGCCCAACAGGTCCTGGAACTAATAACCCTAACCAGCCATTAGTCTTGGCAAGGTAAATAAACACCAGTTTTTTGCTTTATATGTATATATATATATATATTTTTTATCATTTGTTATTATTACTTTATTTACATTTTTGAATATTTAACAGTGCATCATTTGACTCTACTATAAAGCTATGGGATGTTGAAACTGGGAGCCTTCTTCACAGTTTAGTTGCTCATGGGTACAATACTTATATCATTTACCTTTTAGCTTTTTAATTAATTCCCAGTATATTAGTTGTGCTTGTAGCCACTTATATGGCTTCAAGAACAATTTATACACTGTTGAGGGCTAACTCTGTAAAAGTGTATAAAAGTTACCGATACACCAGCTGCAAGTCATCATTTTAGGTTAATCACTTTAAATTTTTTGGGACGTGATCTCTAAAAAGTTAAGTTAAAGTTGGTATAAACCAACTAATTTTCAGTATTTTAGCGGTTTATTCCCTTAACATATGTTTTTAAATAGTTATATTCCTGAACCTTTTCAAAATACCATTTTAACCGGTTGAACAGCTTTATATACACAGGTTAGTTAAAGTAAAACTAACCAACTTTCAACATTTTAACTTTTTTATCTCTTAGCCTTTTCTTCTGGATACTTGATGTGCACACCTTAACCGCTTTTATTATTGAATGAAGGGATCCTGTATATTCTGTCGCATTTAGCCCGAACGGTGAGTACTTAGCAAGCAGATCATTGGACAAATGTATGCACATTTGGTCTGTTAAAGAAGCTAGAGTAGTTAGAACATATGAGGGAAGTGGCGGGATCTTTGAAGTTTGTTGGAATAAAGAAGGCGATAAGATTGGGGCATGTTTCTCAAACAATGTTGTTTGTGTCTTGGATTTCCGTATGTAATCTTTTTGTTTTTTTTTTTAAAGCGTTCAGGAGATTGGATTTTTTTAGGGAATTTGGTACACGGTGATTTAGTAACTTGAACTTGTAGTTTGGCCTGGTATAACATTACTTGCCTGATATTTAGAGCTAACAAGAGGTTGCTTTTATCTTTGGGTGTTATTGGCCCTATAGATTTAATAATTTCTTTCTTTTTTTTTTTTTAGTTTTTTATTTTTTGAAATTTATCCGTTAATTTGATAAAATCTTTAAATGTTTAAGGTGTTTTATAAATTGGCTAATCAATCTTCTTTTTGCAGATGATGTTCATGTGAAATTGAGTTGGTATGATACTCTTTTAAGGTTATGGTAGTAATTATTTTTAGATAGTACTTAGTTTGATTCGTGTATATAGTTTCCTTGACTAAACCAGGTTCCTGTTTTTGTTTCCATAGAAAGCTTGATTTTCTTCGTATAATTATTTTCTGTAGTTTACTTTTTTTTTACCATCTCCAAGTGTATGGTAAACTTAGCATGGTTGTGGGCTTTGTGGCTGCTTGTAACAGGTGTGTGTAGGCATGTTCAAAACGGTTTGGGACTAGGAACCGGAACCGGTTCCTAACCGGTTCCTATATTCAAAACCCCCTTTTAAACCGGTTCCAGGCTCGAACCGGTTAGGGAACCGAACCGGTTCTCCCACCCTCGGACCCCTAACCTATGGAACCGGTTCTTACCGGTTCCTAAACCGGTTCCTACACTGTAACCGGTTCCAACTGGTTACAGTGTAAAATTTTTTTTTTTTTTTTCGTTTTTCGTTTGCGATTTGGATTCTAAACTACGATTCGTATTTGTATAGCAAGAAAAATAAACAAAACAATTAACATAAAATTCATTTTATTTACTTTAAGAAGTTCAAAAAAAAAAAGGTTACATGTTTTAAAATCTTCAAAAACAAACTAACAAAACTAATATAAATATAAAGTTGTGACATATTATTTCTAGAAAAGCCTTCATGTTCGTCGTAATTATTGAGCGGCGACTTCTTCCTCGGAATTACTTGTAGAAATGCCTTCTTGTTCGTCGTGCACTCGAACATCAAGTGGTGTTTCATCTTCGAGAGTGGTTACGTGTTGAATACGATCGATTGAGTCCAAGTGATCCTTTAAGCAAATGCACATCTCCACCGACTCCGAATTTAGTCTTGTTCTTCTCACCGATATTACCCTGCCACTAAGAGAAAAAGCGGATTCCGAAGCTACCGTAGAAGCTTGGACGGTTAGTAAATCACGGGCCACGGTGGCAAGAATAGGAAACTCGGTTTTCTTTACCTTCTACCAAGCCAAAACATCAAAAGTGCCATATTCCTCTTCGGATAAACCGGTAGAGTAATCATTTGCACTATACCTTCCTAGTTCGCTTGAAGGGGTGTTACCCCTTTGTTTTTTAGCCGTTACGTTGCGAACGGTGTTCATAAGGCTAATCATGGGGTCTCGTACTCTAGTAGCACTTGAACTTGATGAAGACCCCCCCGGCATAGGCATGCGTATGTTTGACCCATATGTATTTAAATAAAAGTCATACATAAATTTAAAATTCAAGTTAAAATCATTTTTTGCCTCTGTTGAAAAGTTTGGGTCAACTTCATGCATATCTAAGGCTGAAAAAATTTCGTCTATCACACATTCAACCCCCGTAACATTTAACATTGGGTTTAAAGCGGCGGCGCAAGTAAAAACCGGTGACAATTCAAGAAAGTATTTTTTTAATTTAAACTTCATTGGTAATATGATGTTTGAAAACATTGGACTTTTATTTTCAAATTCTTTAAGATTGTTAACGATTAAAAATAACTCCGAAAGAACCAAGGGACTTGTCGGATAATACGTTCCCGATAGTTTCGTAGTTGATGTTTTAAAAACTTCAAGAAAAGTCGATAAGTCATTGATAATTTCCCATTTCTCATTTGAAAAGGGGATTGCCAAATCATTCTCGGCAAGAGTATAATGAAACATTTGTAAAGTTTCTCTTTGTTTCAAAGTACTTTGAAACATTATGCAAGTGGAATTCCATCGATGAGGTACATCCCAATTAGCTCCCAAAGCTTTTCTTCCCGTATCTTTACAAAATTTTCTATAATCCATTTGTCTTTTTTTACTTTTCTTAAAAACTTCATGTAGCATTAGTCTAAAATCGTTTATAACCGATGTAACCTCATCCGAAGCAAGTCCGTCTTACACGATTAAATTAATGATATGTGCAACACACCTTGAGTGAAAAAATACACCATTGCAAATCGTCGTATATTTTAATTTTAATTTATCAACCGCCGATGTATTATTCGACGCGTTATCAAATGCCATTGAAAATATTTTATTTTCTAGTTTATAAGTTTTTATAATATAATCTAAAATTTCAAACAAATTATCTCCCGTATATGGATACTCAAAGAGTTCGAAAGCAATGGTGCGTTTCATCATTTCCCACGATGACGGGTCTACCCAATGAGCGGTGACACAAAGATAAGATTCGGGTAGACCATGTGGAGCCGACAAACATCACTAGTTAAGTTTATTTCCGTATTTATATTTTCAAAATATGCAATTAGTACCTCTTTGGCCTTCTTCCACAATTTTAAACAATAACGTTTAAGAGTATGACGACTTACGTGAGTGTATTGTGGTTGAAGCGTATCTCGAATCATGGCGGTTAAGCGAGGGTTGTCGAAGTGGCTAAACGGCAAAGCTTCTTGAATCACAAACTTCGCCATACGATCTTGAACTCGATCAATTTCGTATGTAAATATTCAGCCTTCACTATCCATTTGCGTTTGTTGCGAATCGACGTTCTTTTTCAACGCCTTGCAATACGGTTTTTCGATGTGTTTCTTCAAATTTGAATTCGAAAGTGGGTTTAAATAAATCCCACAAAACTTGCACCGAGCCTTCAATGAATGGTCGCTCAATTCAACCAAATCCCAATTGCACCAAATCTCTTGATTACGATTATGAGGTACAATACGAATGAAACTTGGTGCGGCGTTGGAACCTTGACCAACCGATGATTGTGAGGCAGTCATAACAACAAATATGAATATAGAAGAAGAGAAAACAAGATATTAGAGAACTCAAAACGTTGTAATAGCGTTTTTTTGTATTTTTTTGCGTTCGGGTTTGCGTTTTGAGTGTTGTGATGAACCCATGACACCAAATACCTATTTATACTAGTAGTGGGGTGCTTGGGGGAGCCAAAAAACGGCTATTTTTGACCCCAACGGTTAAAAAAACGGCCAAAAAAACGGCTAGATCGATCCAACGGCTAGAACCGGTTCCTAACCGGTTCCGGTTGAACCGGTTCCGGTTCGGTTCCGGTTCCTACCCGCCCCCACACAGAGATGCAAGAACCGGTCACGGATCATCGGGTTGAATCAGATAGGGTCCGGTTCCTACCAAAAACGGGTAGGAACCGGTTCGGTTCCGGTTCGGTCCCACCGGTTCGGTTCCAGGAACCGGTTTTGTTGATCATGCCTAGGTGTGTGTGGGTTGGTTTAGTTTTGGTTAAAACCAAACCAAAAATTTAGGGTTTTGAGTTTTTTAAAAACCATTTGATTTTAGTTTTTTGCTTGAAAATTTTGAGACGAAAAAAAGTAGTGGGGCCGGTAAATGATCTTAGGCCTAAATATTTTTTTGTTAACTGTAAGTACCGAGTATGGATCTTTCAATATGATATCAACAAGTCTAACGTTATTGCGGAATATAACGTCAAGTGATTCAAGATAGACAAGTATGATACACAAGAACATGAGATAAAGCTTCAAAACACACGTTAGATTAACGTCGGGTGCTTAAGCACAAGGTTACACATGATACTCGTTCACCACAACACAATGAACGGCCAACTTGTAAACCCTATACATTATGTCTATATATAGGGAGCCAACAATCTAGCCCAACACTAAGCCCAAGCCCATCGAGATCACAATGTGATCTCGGCTTACATACACAAACACGACACAAGCTAAGCTAGACATTAACTAAGTACAAACCACCCTAATACAGACCCAACAATCTCCTCATTGGTTTGTAGCTTTGTTTTTCAATCATGCTCTATAATGTCAACGTCTGCATCCTTTAATCCACCTGCCCAAAAACCTGTTCCGATAATAGAAGCTGCCATTCCAGTATATTCTTTCGCAGCATCTTCAAAAAGTGGATCAGCAATGATCTGAAAAGTGTTGAGAGTCTTGATGTCTCTTTCTCCAAATTTCAGCAAATCCCTCGGATGGACAAACCGGTATTGACTTTTACCCTTTTGAAGACGTATGACCACCGTAGCTGTTTCACTGTCAAACATCCAAAATCTCATGTTGTCCAGGGTCCCGTCTGGAATTGCATTAGGCACAGGAATATGGGTAGCCTTATTTGTTGCAGGCCACATGACGTTCACCATGGTTTTTCCTGTCCTTGGATCCCTAGCCCCCTTTGCTTTCTTTAAGAACGATTCTACTGTTGTCATGCTCGGGAAACCCCTATCAACTTGATTTCTTAGAAAGTTCCAGAAGTCTGTAGCTCTCTTTTCATGACTTGGATTGTGGAACAGAGCATTTATAAGGTCGCTGAGATCTACCTTTGTCTAGGATCCGAAATCCTTCATCTTCTTGTAGTACTCGGTATTCCCAGACCTTCGTTTTACCCACCACATGTTCTTTTTAGCATCAAAACCCCAGGACGTAACTCCAGAACGATCACCATACTTATTCGAGAATCCCTTCTTAAATGTAAAAATGAACTTATCTGGATTATCGGAAGATTCAACATTATGATTTGAGTTCTTCATAATAAGAATCTTTTTTTGAAGCCGATCAGATTGTTCAACAGACGTGGGTGGAATGGAAAGATAGTGTTCCAGTGACTCAAAAGCGCCAACATGTGTAGAGGTGTGTGCACTGGAGCTCCCGCTTTGATCAGCGGTAGTTGTCTTCACAACAGGATCTTCACTGCTTTTGAATTAGTCTCCAAATTTCTGAATAAGTTTCTGTTGAATGTCTAAGTACATAGCAGTTAAGCCACCCACGTTGGACTGAAGCTTTTTAATATTTGAATCCTTGTCTGAGTTGCTTGCTTCAAGTTCTTGTATCCGCACGTCTTTCACAACCGAGTCTTGCTTGAGTCAAAGACTCGACGTTGTTAAGCCTGCACGTCCACGGGTTCAGCTTCAAGCATTACTCCTTTTCCTTTTCTTTGCATAAATTGATCTTTCATGGCAAGAATATGAGCAATCTTCTCTGAGGCACCAGAGCTTGACTGCCCAGTCGGGTTAGATGATCCCGATGGCTTGTCAAAGACAGGAATATCTTCTTCAAAATCAAATTCCGAGAAATATCGTCAAACATCTTTTCTTGAGTTTGAAGCTCAGCAGCGGATGGACTTGTGTCAACGTGAGTCTCAGGAGCTTCCGACTCACGTTCTTGATGTTGGCTTGTTGTTGTTGTTGTTTTTTGTGACCAGCACGCCGGGTCTTGGATATTTCTTCCTTCGTTTTCGTGGTATAAGATCGGCGGCTGGTTCTTCAGGAGTATCTTCATCTTGATTCACAATGACTGCTTGAGGAGGCTTCAAGGCATTCGACTAGAGCAGTTCTTTGAATTTCTCGAACTCCCCTAATTGTTCAGCAGTGAGAGCAGCTTCAGTATCATGGTGTTCTGTCTTCATGTGTTGTACAAGAGTCTCTTCATCTTCATCTTCGTCTGAAATAACTTCAAACGCCGCATCACTTCTCTGAGCTGGTATCACGTGCTCCTCGACAAATTGAGCCCTGACAGGGACAGGCTCAGTTTCAGCAAATTTACCGAATTTAACCAGTTCGTGGAGACCGTGGTAAACAACTTTTGGCCCCTTCCTTGATTGCTTCATCAACTCAAAGGTGTTGGGTCCCATTGACTTCATATCCAGCGTCTCGACAGAGTTAACAAGATCAGGATAGTGTGAATCGAAGATCATCTGCAGAAACCTGGAATACATAAGAAACATCTCCTTCTTATTTCCCTTTAAGTTGCTCATCATCTCATCGAACATGAATTTGGAATAGTTGTAGTTCCAGTCCATGATCAGAGTAACTATCTCTGACATCTGAATGTGGCTAATCTCATCAGATCCTCCCTTTCGTCCTGACACGCAAGTAAAGAACGTGTGTATCAAAAACCTCTAGTAGGGATGAAAGAGGTTTTTAATAGCGGGAGGATAGGATCCCTTGTTACCATCCTGGTTAACACTTCAGTGACATCATCGGTCGAATATTCCGTTGGATAATCAAGTTGATCCCCAAATAACAGTACTTCACGTACAATGGCCTCTGATATGAGGACCGACTTCTTCTGAACTTTGGAGTCAATAGTAACAGGTCCACCTATTCCTCGTTGGTTGATAGATGCATTATTCCAGAACTCCGTGATCATCTTCTTGCATATGACAGGAGTTTCTCGTAATGCGTGAGAAATTCTGCAAGTGTTGAGACCGATGATCATGGACTTAAACTCCTTGTGTGCCGGAGGAGGATCAAACAGATGTACAACTATGTTGTGAGTATCAACGAAGTTCAGTGATGCTTGATTAGCCATTACTGCAACAAATGAGATAAGTTAGCAATCATTCATTTAACTTGGTCAACAAACATAAGTTTCTTGAGGACACATATTGAATTCCCAAGATATCAAGGACCAATTAAGACAGACACAGATTATATGGACCATAAATGAAAATAATAATGATTTTAAAATAGTTTTAGGTCCATATTAACAGATTTCAGTCCAATAATGTGTTCCCTGTTCAATAGCACCGAGAACAATGAGTTCTTGATCAACAATGACCGATCTCGGTCAATTAATATTTCTCTGTCCAAAACCACCGAGAACAAGGGGTTCTTGGTCAACAATAAGAGATCTCGGTTAACAAAGTCAACCGAGAACTCTTGGCTTGACCAAGGGTTTTCAGTCAGAAAAACCCTTGATTTCTGTCTCGTAGTTCGTGTCATCTTCAAACTCCATGGATAAAAGCCTGCAATTAACTCTAACAATGGCATCTACACAATCAAATGTCTAACTAATACAGATTCATTATCTGAATCGTCAAACAGAAGACTCAAACACTTCTCAATCAAAATCTTGAGGGTCAAGCGATTCATCCATTACTCAGACACCAAAGCAGATTTGATTAGATTAGAAGGGAGATTAAGGTTTTCGGCCAGAAGCGATATTAGAAAGAAGATAATTTGAAAGTAATATCAATAATGGAGAGTTGAAAAGTTTATATATTTCAAATTAGTTCGGGCCAAGAACCTAGATACCCAAATCAATAAGATAAGCCCAAACTAGAAGGTCAGCCTAAAACAAGATTATCATATGATCAATAAACAAACCTTAGGCCACACTTGTTTCGAGGAGAGTAATTTCGAGGTGAAAATAAAATTTAAGTAAAAAAAGAAAATAAAATAGCTAAGACAAAAACAAAAAGAAACATAGTTTAAAAACATAACATGAAATACCCGTCTTCTAGTAATTTAGCAAATTTGGGATTTTCAATTTTTGATAAAAATGCCGCCTTTATGAAAAGATCCGAACATGGAATCTTATTGATTAAGGTGCTTTCACAAAGATTCATGTTCAGTGTTATTATGACATAAAGAAACAGGTTGATAGCAGGTATAACAAACTTAGCATGATTTTCATTGCGTCAGTGATATGGATTAGGTGAAACTAGGCATAAATCTCAGATGGACATCACTTATGGAGCTGTGATGCCTCCTATCTCTTCTCAAAGCATATTTGGCTTTCCCCAGATCACCCTAATTTGAATCCAACCCCCTAGTGCTTGATCAAAAATTTTTATAGAAAGCAAGAAAACTTTTAAGCTTTAAGGTTGAACGTTGGACTTAAATGTCTTTCATTCAGAGTGTTTAGGACTTATTTGAATGCCCCACCCTTGTAGTTCTAGTTTGACCCCTTAAGCTTTTGAAAAACCAAAAATTCAACAACTCAATATGTTGAGTCAAACAATTGACCTAAGGGGGAGATTGTTGAGTCAAAGATTTGACCAAGATGAAGTACATGGAAGATTGGAATCTTCTCAACCTCCTCAGAATTCGCTAAGTATGGATCCCGGCACACCTTAGACATCCGAGCAAGCTTTTACTTAGCCGGGTACGATATTTTGTCTATCGGGCAAGGTTATCTTCAAGAAGTCTTCTTTAGTGGATATCCGAGCAGGGTTTGAAAATTAGTGTATTACCGGGCAAGGTTCACTAGTTTATGTAAATCCAGGCAAGGTTCACTTTATCAAGCAAGTCTGTTCTTCATAGCCAAGTAAAGTTCACTCCCGAGTAAGCTTTTGGCTAACCAAGTCCATGAAGCCAAGTGATTGGAAGACCGAGCAAGGTATTCATTAATAATAATGGTCCGAACATGCTTGATGATTGAAATGAATATCTTTAAGTAATATCGAGCAAGGTTCAACTCAAGCAAAGGAACAGTACTCCCGAGTACACTTTGCTAATAAGTTATGTTATAGAAAGGTGTTGAAATGGACCATTGAAGAACAAGGTTGCTCATAAGGGTTTGTCGGGCAAATTCTGGCAAAGTCAAGAAGATTGAGGTCTACCCGGTGAGTATTTTACTTGGTAAAATACTCTTTAAGTAAAGTCTACCCGGAAACTGATCCGAGCACACTTCTATGTTACCAAGTCCTGAAGGATGGCAGAGTACACAGCGTACTCGGAATGTGAAGATTGATGCAAAACCTACCCGGAAGACTTGTTTTACACTTAGACTATTTTCTGATTATGTAATTTGAATATGTATGTACGTTTGGGGTTTCTAGAAGGAATGACAGCTGTCCTAGGGTGGCAGGCCTATAAATAGAATGTTTTAGGGCACGCCGCCAGAGGACAAGACGGACAAGGCAGACAGACACATTAATTAACAAAGAATATTGTGTGTGACGGTTGTCTTTGTACGGATAAACCCTCATTCAAGAAACCCTAAATCGAATATCCAATTTGTATGATGAATGTTATATGAATGGAAATCTTTTGAGTGAATCTTGTTTGTGTTGGTTACCTTTGAATACTGATTATGCAACCGTATGTTTGTTATTGATTCCGCCTTTAACAAACGGTAGTCTTTCTAAATATAGCAACCCGTCATTAACTCTTTTTTCGACACATCTATTTGTGTGAGTTATGACATGATTAAGTAAGATCCAGCTGAAATCAAGGGACAAGACAAGTGTTATCAGAGCTTGTTGCTGCTATTTTGGAAAGATTGTTTTTGATTGAAGATTTGAAGAAGAATGACGTAAGCAGACCACTGTTACATCGAAACGTGACGTCAGCAGCTCTGTTCTTCATTTTTCTTCCAGATCTACAATCATTTGGTGTTTTCTCTTCCTTATTTTAATCAAAGTTTTAATCTTTATATATAAATCTTGATCTTATCGCATCAGACACCTCAGATCTGAACAATCGATTTTCAAATCTGATTATTTTAAACTCTGTTTTTACAAAGAAACTACATTTGATTTCTCAAAATGTCTGGTTACGAGGAACAAGAAGTTTCTACTAACAAGATTCCTAGACTGTCTGGACAGGAGAATTTCACTAAATGGAAGGTCTTGTTTGAAGCAGCCGTTTGCTATAATGATGTTGATATGTGGAACTCCATCAAGAATGGTCCACAAGGGGAAGTTGCAGAAGGTGTAAATCAGGCAGCAACTGCTGCTGTAAGAGAAAGGATGAGAAAGGTAGATGACAAGGCTTTAGCTATGTTGAAGCTAGGTCTGTCTTGGGAAATACTTACGAAGGTTGCACATCATCCCAATGCCAAGGCAATGTATGATGCAATACTTGAAATGTTTGAGGGAAATGTTGAACTCAAAAACATCAAGAAGCAGAGATTGAAGCAGCATCTAGAAAGATTCAAGTATAAAGAAGGAGAAAGGTTGAAATCAATTTTGGAGAGGTTTCTGGGAATTGTGAATGATCTCAGAACCACAGATTATGTAATGACTGACTTTGACCTCAATACCAAGCTGCTCAACTCTATGCCAAAGGAATGGTATAATGCCTGCAAGTTCATCCTTACAAAGCACAACTTCAATGAGCTAAAAGTGGATGATGTAGTGTGCTTTCTTCAAGCTGCGGAAATAGAGATGATAGAGAATGAAATGATTAAGGAGGAAAGACCCTGCTTCCATGTTTCAAATGCATTGATTGCACCTATGGGTAATTTGACTATCAAGAATCAACAGCAGATTCCTATCATTGAAGAACCTGTTGAACTTAATTCTGATACTCCAAAATCATTTGTTGGTGTTAGCAATCAAGGAAACCAGCAAAGATTCAATGTGCAGCTGATTGATGACACTGATTCTGCCTCTATGGAAAGTGGGAATGTTCCTCACACTAGTGGTGGAAATGGTCAAGGCAGTGATACTCAAGCCTTGCTTTCAATGTTCAATGAGTCATATAATGGATTTGTTGCAAAGAATCTAATTCACACAAGTGTAGTACAAGATGATCATGAGCAGATAGATGCTGATGATTTTGAGGACATGGATTTGAAGTGGCAAGCAGCCATGTTGGCTCTTAGAAGCAAGTGGCTTTACAACAGGACTAGTAGATCACTCCTATCAGGACCAAATAAAAGAATTGGTTTTGACAATTCAAAAGCCATCTGCTACAATTGCCAACAGCCTGGTCATTTTGCAAGAGAATGTAACATGCCAAGAAATTTCCAAGTGAACCAATTTCAAAACCAACCAAGAAATCAACAGCCTCAGTATCAACAACAGACTCAATATCAGCAGAGGCCCAACACCAACAACTTCAACAACAATCCCAACAACAACTATAATCCCAACTTCAACAACATTCAACCTCAAATAAACAATCATGATCAAGGAATGCACAGAATCAAGGTTTTCAAAGAAACAACAATCAAAACCATCTAAATGTTCCAAACAACACTGTTCCAGCCAATCAGAACCAGATCAGAAATCAAGGAAATGTTGTTGTAACAACACAGCATGAGGGCAACTTTGATTGGAGCAATCATGAAGAAGACATTGCAGATGATATCAAGAGGGAAAACGTAGCATTCATGGCCATAACTGATAAAGAAACTGGATCATCATCTCAGGTACATTCTGCTCCTACTATTGATTTAACTGAAGTTATCAATGAACTGAAAATGAAAGCAGGCAAGCTGGAAAGTGAGTGTTTTAAGAAACAAAGTATCATCAATGCATATGAGGCAAGTGAACTAGTGAGTGAAGAAAGAATGAAAAGTATGGAAGAAGACTGTGTAAACAGTTACAGAGCTCAGAAAAGATTCACCACTGAAATTGATGGGTTGAAGAAAATGATTATAGAAGAAAAGGTGCTAAACACAAAAATGCAAGCTGACAATGAATCCTTGAAGAACTTGGTCTCCACTGGAAACATTTGTGGAATTTTAAACCAAGTTAAAGAAGAAGACAAGTACAAAGCAGTACCACCACCTTTCAACAACAACTTTATGCCAAGAGTTTATAAAGAGAAAAGAAATGCATATCTACAACAATTCAAAGATGTCTTTCAAGACAAAGAAGAACTTGTGGATTTGTATAAGATTGTTGAGGTGAGTGAAGAAGGAGAGTTTGTTGTGAAGAAAGAGTTGAAAGAACAAAAGTCAATTGGAGTTCAAGTCTCTGAAGATGACCTTGAGTCAATTGATTTGAATCAAGATGACTTGAGTGATTTGAGTGATCAAATTATTGAAGAGGAACTCAAAGCTGCTGAAAGAGGAAGAAGATACAAGAAGCCAGAATCCGTTGACAAACTTCCAAAATATCCACATGTCACATCAAGAATGAAAGAACAAAGAGAGAACATGTGTCCTTTGATATATGTGAAAAAAAAAAGGTAAATTACAATGCAGTGAGACCACCAAGCAAAGAATTATTGGAAAAGTTATAGCAAAAAGGCAAGAAAAGAGTAAAAGAAGATGTGAATATTGAAAACTTTATTCCAGTTTACCCTATTTTCTCAAGTATTGAAGACTTTGACATTGGAGAAGTAGAAACAATGGAGGAATATGAAAAGAGGAAATCAAGACAAAGGGAAAACATAGAGGAGGAACCTTTGAGTTTAAGGGAAATTGTCTTTGTTAAAGGGAAAGTAGAAAGAAGTGACATTAGGATAGCTGAATTTGTTCCATTCTCAATTGATTTTGACAGTTTGAAATCTAAAAAGACAATTGGAGTTGATTCACCAAGACCAAGTGAAAGATTCAAGAAACCAAAAGAACATGAAATATTCAAATGAAAGGTTTGGTGCAAGAAGTGTGATGAGTATGGTCATCATACAGACTCCTGCAATGAAAGATTGAAGTTTCAACCATTTCATGTCCTAGATGGAACAAAGTATGGCCAAGACTTTGTGGCCTACAAAATGAAGTATGAAAAATACTTGGGTATGGGAAAGGTTTGTGAAGAGAAAGTTCTGGAAACTGAGAGCCAAAGGCATTCAATGAAAGCCAAGAAACATGTGGACAAACCTGTTAAAAGGGGTAAATCTCCAGTGAAGCATGTAAAAATGTTAAAAAAAGCTCTCAACCCTTGAGAATAATCCCAAAAGGGATACTCAATCTGTCAGTTTTGATAGTTCTCAAGGATCATCAAGCAGTGAGAAAACAAGAAGAAAAGAAGCATATCCAAGAAAGAAACCAACTGAACTCACTGGTGATGAAAAGTTTCTGATGAAGCATGGATATGAACCACAAGGTTTTCTTTGGAAACCTAAAACTGAAACAAAGGTTGAGCAAGTTCCTGATGTGAGAGACTACTCTGAAAAGAAGGACTATGTGATAAAGGAGTATGCCTTTGACTCAGCTGAGTATCAGAACTCAACCTCATTAGTTAAAACCCCAAGAGAGTGTGGTATTCAGACAATCTAGAACTCACTCATGAAGATCCTGAACCAACAACACTCACTTCCCAAGCTGTGTCTGAAACTGAATCTGATGAGCTGCAAGTTGATAAGACTTGCACTTCATCACTCAACTGATCAAACTTTCTTTGTATGTCCAGGAATATTCCACTCCTCTAAATGACATATGGTACATGGATAGTGGTTGTTCTAGGCACATGACTTGTGACAAGAGGTCTCTTGTCAATTATGAAGAAAAGTATGAAGGTCCTGTAGCTTTTGGGAATGATGAAAATGGTGGAAAGATTGTTGGAAAAGGAATCTTAACAAATGGGAAAGTCTCATTTGATAATGTATTTCATGTTGAAGGTCTTCAATACAATCTACTGAGTATATCACAAATGTGTGATAAGGGATACAAAGTCAGTTTTGATGACTCCCACTGTTTCATCTTGAAGCCTGAGTTTGTGATTCCACCTGAAATGATTATGATGATGGCACCAAGAAATGGTAACTTGTATGAATTGAATATGAAAGAAGCTATCTCAAGAGGAGGTGCATGTTTTGTTTCCAAAGCCACTGAAAATGAATCAAAATTGTGGCATAGGAAACTTTGTCATGTGAACTTAAAGAGCATGAATAGACTGGTCAAAGGTGAGCATGTCATAGGCTTACCTATAAGAGAGTTCAAATTGGAAGATCATTGTAGTTCATGCCAAAAGGGAAAGCAACACAAATCTACTCATAAGCCAAAGCTCATCAACTCAATTGATCAAGTACTTGAACTACTTCACATGGATCTATTTGGTCCTGTGAGTGTGCCAAGTATAGGGGGGAAAAGATATTTTCTTGTGATCATTGATGACTATTCAAGATAAGCGAGACTGCTGGAATAACCCTTCATGCTAAGACCACTTTGTGTACAGCGTCTTCTATCGCTATCTACTGTGATTCTCCCGGAGTGAGGACACAGCTGGAATAACCCGAGAGAAAGACAAAACAAGGGTTCTCGTACGAAACAATGAATGAGATCATGACAGCACATCGAAAGAAAGGGGTTGAATATCTTGGTAAATCAGAGATCGATCTCTTCGTACCAACTCGTTAAACACTCAATTGATGCTGTGGAACAGAGAAAGGTCACCAAAGAAACAAGGTAGACTGTTTGGGTATCAAAAGAAAGTCCTTCGGTGGTCTTTTTATTCGCGCCTGCGGCGTTTTCGCCAGATGGTCTTTGCCAGTAGTGCCATCCTCCCCGCTGGCTGTATGGGCGGGTTGTCCCTCGCTGCTGCGTTCTATTAGACTGTGGATTACAGGAACAAATGTAGTTGAATGGAATAGCAGGCGGGTTACACGTTCCACTGTGCCGAGATTTGAGGTGACTGTCATCCATCTAAGGAGAAAACAGAGGCGCCTAGATATTCTATGACCTTTGGTCTTGTCGCGAGCTGGAGTCGAACCAGCACCTCTGGGAGCAAAATACAGGCCCAGCGAACTACCTTTCACTGAATGAAGACCGAGGAACTTCCTATCCACGCACAGGCAGATCTTAGGCTTTCTGTTCTTTGGTCGTTTCATTATGCCAGCTAATCCAGTTAACTGATGCTTTTTAGTAAGCTAAGCTGTTCACCTCATTAACGCGTGGGAATCTGCCGAACTTATTACAAGAAAACCCCTTCTTTATGTTTGAAGAAGGGTAATGAGTGAAGATCCGCCCCAGCCAAGTCGTCGACCGCTGCGGTACCTGAACTGAATGCTCTGAGGTTGAAAGGCAAGTAAATAAGCAGATTCCTACCTGTATTTTTATTGTCTCGATTCGTCCACTGCTGCTACTGATAAGGGAAAAGGTTATGAAGTTGACTTCTTTGCCTTCTTGAAGATGGTTGAGTCAGAGGCTGTTGCCCCGTGGCCAACTCGAAGGGGCTGAAGTTCGACGCAGAGCTTTTTGGTTGTTAAGTTATAGCAGCACTCAGCAACATCCAACAGCTCCAATCCTTCTGGTTTGCACTAAAGTGGCTTAAGTAGCCCTCGAGGAGTCCGTCTATTCTCTCCGTCTGAGCCGAACGGCCGCCCCCCCTAATTACTAGACCGACCTGCTATAATAATTCCATAAACACCTAGCGAAGATATGGCAAACAAATAAAGTAGCCCTAAAGCTAAATAAGGAGGTGCCCCAAATCCCTGCATTCCATTCTTGGCAGAGGTTCCTTCCATCTAATCCCTTGAAGTACTTCGCCCACCTTCGAAGAGTTAAATAAATGATCATTCAAAGCATACTAAAGGCATAGGGCAAAGGAGCGAAAGCCATTGCGCTAACGAAGTTTTCTTGCTAGGGCTAGCGCGTTTAGTGTTCCCGACCGCCTGCCTTTCGGCCTTAGCGTTCCAAACAACCAGTAGTGTGACCCGTCTTTACTTCCTTTGGAGGCTCTGCGGGGATAATAAGGGCTTTAGTTGTTGAAGAAAATGTCCCGATGAACCTTTATTCGCACTTTATGTCGCTAACCCGTGGCGGACAGAGCTAGCAGGTGACGGTAAAGGTACCTCCACATTTCGAACCTCGGGAGAGAAGGACGTTGATCGAGCTTTTTGATAGGAGTAGGTGCGGCAGGGCACTCTTCATTCGAAACTAATGAATGTCAGGTCGGGGCTTTCTGCCTTGTTATCAAAAAGGGGGTTGGGTAAAGCAAACTCCCTCTTTGGACGAGCACGGGCTTAGTCAAGTAGAACCGGGTTGCACTGCTGGATTCTCCGATTGAAAAGAAATCAGTGGGGCCATGCCGGTACGACTGAATATAAAGTAAAACGGTTGTTCTTCCTTCCCCGCTCCCTTTTTTTCGACATATGCGGCGGCGGGTTACCAGAGAAGAGGGGACAACTTCTTTCTCCTTTGCATTGCTCAATCTTCCTTTTCTTATTGAAAATAGCAAGCCACTCCACTACTGGTACAGAGGCCAGATAGAAGGTTGCTTATATGTTCAGGCTCGAAAATCTATCTTTTACCTCTCCTCCCTGTCTCCATTCTGATTGATTCGCTTCTTCCTTCGCGCAAGCCTTTGGTTCACCCCTTGTTGTGTTGCATTTTCTGCTCCTCCGCTTCAGTCTGCCTTCTTCAGATAGCCGGGGTCCGACGTTTATTTCCGATTTCATTGTCAGCTCCAGGTTTTGGCGGCCCATCTGGTTAGTTCAGCTATCACTGCTGGAAGCCCCTGCGGTTGTTCGGCTGCGTACTCCCCGTCCGCCTATCTCACACTCCCAAAGCATCTTTTTTTCATATTTCATTTTCCTTCGCCCGTCCATTCCTTTCAAGCGCCCTTAGACTCGTTACGTTGTTCGACTGAACTCGTTGGCTCCGCGCTCTATTCGGTCGGAACGAAACGAAATAAGGCCTTTCTAGCTCTAGTTTCGGATGAGCTTCTCCCAAGGATGTCTGGTAATAGAATAGGTTGGCTCGCTATAATTAAGACTCTGCTTTTTGCTCCGTCAGTGGAGCGTATGAATTTCCTGGAATGTAGATAGACCAAAAGAGAGACTGAAGGGATAAGAATAGGAATTATAGTACCATTAGAAGAAGGGGCACCTGTGGGAACATCTCTACTGACGAACCATTTCAATAGTACGGGTGTTGCCGTGCCACGAGGCACGACCATGGAAGTAATGAAAAAGAAAAAGTTATGTAGTTGGACCATCTTTTCTAACCGTTCGAGGTCGAATTCAGTAGGACTGCAGGCACGAAATGCCGATCAAATCCGTTAAAGGAAGCCTAATCAAAGCGGGCAAACAAGAAGATCTGACTGAGTTGATGATGGACCGGATCTCGAAAGGCGAGAGGCTTTCATAAAGACGTATGATAAAAGGAGGGTCGAGAGAGGCTTATTGCACGATCCACCCAACCCAGCTAAGCTAATCAATGCTGCATAAGATACGAGAGTGGGAGGCCGGCCCCCCTCTGGAGGTGCACACCCATTTATGAACATATACAAAGGGCTAAAGAGAGAAGTCCATGGAGAACTACCAAATCCAATTACTTTGATTTGTTCGTACCATTATGTCATCGATCACTGCTGGGTCGGTTGGTGAGTCACCCAAAAAAAGCATCGAGAAAGGGAAAGCATATATGTTTTATGAAATGATCAGCGGTTTCATTTATGCTATGCCCTGCATCGTGTTCGTCTTTGTTTATTGAGCTTCAGCGCCATGCGCTTTGCTTCGCTTTATAAAAGAGAGAGAGCCTTGTCTTGAGAGTGAAAAGAAAGGGCAAGCGATAGAAAGGATAGTCCCTCGCTCGTTCGCGAGAACTACTAGAAAATGGTGAGATCATTAGATCATTAGTGAAAGAAGGACCAACGACGATCCTATCCTAAAGGAGAAGAAGGAGTAGGAGGAGTCAGTTTTAAACCACTGGACTTAGAAGATTTATGGAAAAAGGTTGCTAGAAAAGAAAAGGAGTATACTTTTGTGAAGAATTCCTCATGTGACATTGGTGAACAAGATCAAGAAAATAATCACAGTCCTGAACATGATCATACTGAGAACAATCAAGACAATCAAGATGTACAAAATGATCAAGTTCAGAATGAGGATGACACAAGGAACCAAGCAAGTGGAGAAGAAGATGCATCTACAGCAAGATTTCAAGATCTATTTCAAAGATTAAATTTAGAAAACAATGGTGCATCTACTTCAGGACAACATAATGATGAAGCACCAGAATTTCATGATGCAGAAACTGATTTGATCATTGAAGAACCAGAGCTCAATGAAACAAATCTTGACACAAATTTGTCTACAAATATGATTATACAAACTCCTTATGTGGAAAAGAATCATCCTTCTGAAAACATCATTGGAGATTTGCATGAAAGAGTTACAAGAAGTCATTCTGAAATTGCAAACATCTGTCTTTACTCCTGATTTCTATCCCAAATAGAGCCAAAGAACATTGCTCAAGCACTGAAAGACAATAGTTGGGTAGAAGCAATGCAAGAGGAACTGGCACAGTTCAGAGACCTACATGTGTGGGATCTTGTTGATAGGCCAATAGACAGATATGCAATAGGAACCAAATGGGTTTTTAGAAACAAAAGGGATGAAAGGGGTTTGGTGATTAAGAACAAAGCTAGACTTGTAGCACTAGGATGTCTTCAAGAAGAAGGAATAGACTTTGAGGAAGTCTTTGCTCCTATTGCAAGACTTGAAGCTATCAGGATTTTATATGCTGCCTCAAAGAATATTAAAGTGTTCCAGCTTGATGTTAAGTCTGCATTTCTAAATGGAAAGATTGATGAAGAGGTATATGTAGCTCAACCTCCAGGTTTTGAGGATCCAATGTATCCCAACAGGGTGTATAAGCTAAAGAAATCCCTTTATGGATTGCATCAGGCTCCTAGAGCATGGTATGATGAGCTGTCAAATGATCTTCTTGAAAATGGTTTTACAAAAGGAGCCATTGACAAGACACTCTTCTACAAAAGAAAGGGATCAGACTTACTTCTGTTACAAGTGTATGTGGATGACATCATCTTTGGATCTACAAATGAACAAATGTGCATGGAGTTTAAAGGGGTAATGAAGTCCAAATACAGCATGAGTTCTATGGGTGAAATAAACTTCTTTCTTAGATTGCAAGTTCAACAGAAAGCTGAAGGGATCTTCATTCACCAAAACAAATATTTGCAGGACATCTTGAACAAGTTCAACTGTCATGAGTACAAGACTGCTTCAACTCCAATGGACACCAAAGAAAAGATAATTGCAGATGAAAAGGGGGAGCCTGTTGATGAACATGAATATAGAGCCAAAATTGGATCTCCGATGTATCTGACCGCAACAAGACCAGATATCATGTTTGCTGTATGTGTGTGTGCAAGATTTCAATCAAATCCAAAAGTCTCCCATATGAATGCTGTTAAGAGAATATTCAGATATTTAAAGGGAAGACCAGACTTAGGAATTTGGTATCCAAAGAACCAATCTTTTGATCTGATTGCATATACAGACAGTGATTATGATGGATGTAACATGAGTAGAAAGTCAACATCAGGAGGATGTCAATTTTTGGGTGAAAGGCTAGTGTCATGGCAATGCAAAAAACAGACTACAGTCTCAATTTCTACTGCAGAAGCTGAATATGTTGCTGCATCTGCCTGCTGTGCACAAGTTCTATGGATTCAAAACCAGATGCTGGACTATGGTTTGAATTTTCTGAACACCCCTATTCTTATTGATAATGCTGCTGCATATTTTACTGTTAAGAATCCAGTTCAACATTCTAAAACTAAGTACATTGAAATCAGACATCACTTCATCAGGGATTGCAGTGAAAAAGGTTTGATTGAAATGCAAAGAGTTGATACAAGTGACAATTTGGCTGACCTATTCACCAAACCACTTGATAGAACCAGGTTCAACTTTCTTTTGAAAGCCCTGGGAATGATCAACTCTGATGAAATCTGATTAAGGATGTGTTCCTGGTTGTGTACCTCTATGTGCTAACTGATTATTTTATTTAGAGGTTTCACAAATTGAATGTTATGTGAATATGCTTGAGTATGATACTGATTATGCTACTGAATATTTAAACTGATATGTGCTTTAACTATGATGATTGCATAGTTTTGACATGATTTATCTGATTGATATGCTTGTTTGATTATCAGTTGTTGTGCATTTGTGATGTTAGTATAAGTGTCTCTGTTAAGATTTAATTGTTAGAGTAAGCTTATCTGACATCATTGCTTAATTGCTTGAATATGTGCTTTATCTGATCTTCTGATGTTATTAAGATAGGTTAGACTTTGAATGAATGTACTGTCTACTTGTCCTGATAATATTAAGCTTGATTAAGATTTGATTATGTTACAACTATTTATGTCAAAATGTGTATTATGTCAAAATTAAGTGATAAAATGAATTCTACAATGAATTTTGCATAAATACTTTATTTTAATCAAAACATGAGCATGTTGTTAATGGTGAAGAGATATGATAAGATTATTCAGTTCAAGCTTGAAAGAAGCTTAAAAGAATGAGTTTTAAAGAAAAGTATCAAGTAGTTTTTACTGAAAATTATGTCATTTGCCTAGTTGGAAGGACATGCACTTGTGTATGTTTGGTCCTTGAATCTCTACAGATTCAAAGGATAGCCATTGACCTGAAAACTGAATGCATTTGGGGCAATTATGATTTGTTTATTATTCCTTCACTTAAAACTATGTCAATAGCTCTGACTTTGAAAGGACATATATTCACATGTATGTTTGGTCATGTTGACCACTTTTGGTCAAACAGGATAGCCATTTACTGCCAATGAAGAGATATTGGGGTGATTGAATATTAAACTGTATTTATTTGGGAAATGATAGTAAATTGACTACTTAGCCAATCATATGGATTTAATAGGCTAAAAAGGCCTTAGTATAGTCATTAACATGTATGGTTGCTTTCTCATGATGATGTAAAATCTAAGGTGATATAAACATAATGAATATGTTAATCTTTATGTGGAGATACATAGTTGTCTTTGTATGTCTCAAGATAAATCTCTCCAAATGATAGGCAGAAAAGTGATTACCCAGTCATACACAAGCCTGTTGTTATTTGGTCAACCAAAAAAAATGAAACATCTTTAAATATGATAAAGAACATGTGTTAGCAAATTTGAGAAAACATCAAAAACAAGGGGAAGAATGAATTAATCAACCAAAAGTTGATAAGTGTTTTAAATATTTTATCAAACAAGAGGGTTACAACAAAGAACTACAAAGATGTTGACAAAATCTGTCTCACCTTGAATGAAAGGCCTGTTATTTGAACTGTAAGTCCAACGTTCAACCTCTATATATGTTTGAATATCAAAAAAATACAAAAAGATCCAATAAGTGCTGTCATACAAAAAAAACAGTCTTTGACCAAATGCAGGAGGTTGGAGTCAAATTGGGGTGATCTGGGGAAAGCCAAATAAGCTTTGAGAAGAGATATGAGGCATCATAGCACAGTGTTGACCATTAATGAATTATGTTTAAATTGAACCTTAATCATATCACCAAAGAGATGAAATTCATGCTATGTTTATACCTACTGTTAACCTATCTATGTTGTCATAATAATGCTGAGAATGAAGTATTGAGAAAGCTACTTAGTCAATATGATCCCATTCTTGAGATCTTTTCAGAAAAATGGAACAAACTGTTTTGAAGTGAAATACAACTGAAATTTGATCTATAAATGCACCATTTTCTCTTAAACTATGATATGTAATGAAAAATATATTTTGACAAAGTGGTTTAAGTCAAAAAGTGTTGCATTTTGCCTTTAATAGGTTGAATATGTAAGTTCGGGTAAGGTTTGATGTTTTATAACCTTTCCGAGCACAAAACAGTTGAATATGTTTGAATATGTATTTTCGGGTAAGGTTTGATGTTTTATGACCTTTCCGGGCAAGCTTAGTCATTATTGACTAAGTTTATGATTTTCGGGCATGCTTTGAAGTGTTTACACTTTCCGGGTAGAGTAAACTGGTGTACTCATTTCCCGAGCAAGCTTGAAGTCTTGAGATGATTATGTGTTGTAACTAGCTTTTAACAAGAAATTCTTGTTTCGGGCAAGCTTTGCATTTTATATGCTGATTGTTAGTTCAAGCAAACTTTGTGAACTTAAGTTAGTACACCGAGTAAGCTTTGTGATTTGTATGAATATGTTTTTAGGAAAGGTTTATTAACCTTTCCGGGCACACTTAGATATTATTATTTAAGTTTGTCATTTTCGGGTAAGGGCATACCTGATGATTAAATATGTGTATCCTTGTAAGCTTACTGTTAACATAGGATTTTCGGGCAAGCTCTTTGAAATTTTAGACGATAGCACACGTAGATGTTTATATGTTTTAATTTCATACCTAGGATGCTCTGTGATATTTGTGTTTATGATCTCTTTGAAATTACAAGTGTTTTCGGGCAAACTTTGTTTTCCGGGCACAATTTATATTCCAGGTACATCTATGTTCCCTCAATATACTTGGTAATTTCAAAACCTGACTTTCCGAGTACAGTGTCTGTTAGAAGTCCTTTCCGGGCACACTTTGTATTCTAGGAAGGTTATTCTGGTATACTTTGCATAAGAATGTTGTTCGGGCACATTAAACATTGTAAAGGTTGCTCGGTCACACTATGCTTCCAAGTATGCTTGATTGAATATGTTGTAAAGTATGACTGATTGATTATGTTTTTCTTTTTAATAGGGTTTATGCTAGATTAAGTCATTTAATTTGATTTTAAGAAATTTATATGGGGATCTTAATTGATTCCTAGCAAGGATGTTTATTTGATTCTATATACTTGATTATTTGCCTTGTGATTAATTTCTCAAGAAATTAGGTTTTTCAGGTTAACTTCCTTCATTTTACTTAAATTTATTTCAAAAAATCACTTTAGATACTTTACCATTTCTGGACATATTCCAAAGCAACCATTCCTTAAGTAGATAAGGAATTTATGAGCTAAAAGACAAAACACTTTTTAAGTTTCTCACTTTACCTGGCATGTAAAAGAAAAAGGTAGAATCAAAAGAGCTTTATCTACAGCTTTTCAGCCAAAATTTGTAGTGATGTACTTTAAATTTGTCTTAACTCTCATTAAAAGGAGACCTGCATATGTTATTTAACATTGAAACTTCACATTTTAAGAGTAACTCACTTTTCTGTGTGTTCAGATTTTAATACCATTCAAGACCACGGTTTGAATAGAAATATTCTTTATGCCTTAATCTTTATTTGCCTTAATTATACTTCTTTAGAGATCTGACTGACAATTGTGTGTTCATTGCTTAACAGAGAATCAACAATGGATCCTACTCCAAGTAATTCCTACTCCTACAAATATTATCTCTCTGAAGAACTGAAGAAGGAGTTGCTACGAGTTCAAACCCTAATGTCTGAGGTTGAGAAGACTTCAGCTGCCCCAAAATAGGGGGAGAAATCACTGAACCAGGGGGAGAATTCGTTAAAGCTTCTTTCCATTTATAAAGAAAACAGTTCAGATGATGAAACTGACAATGTTCCTGAAAACGAAAAGAAAGATCGTGAGGAAAGAAATAAATTAAAAGGGAAAGAGCTGCATCTGTAATGGCAATGAGAAGACAAGCTGCCTACAATGAATGGAAAAGACAAAATTCCTAGATTAGGATTTTTGATGTAATGTCTTTGGACAACTTTTGAATAGGTAATTTGTTTATGTTATTTGAATATGTAATTTGACTTTTAATTTGATGTGTATTTTTGACTAAGTGTAAGTAACCTTAGAAATGTTTTGGGTCAGCTGAGGTGTTCCAATCTACGGGGAGATTGTTGAGTCAAACAATTGACCTAAGGGGGAGATTGTTAAGTCAAAGATTTGACCAAGATGAAGTACATGGAAGATTGGAATCTTCTCAACCTCCTCAGAATTAGCTAAGTATGGATCCCGGCACACCTTAGACATCCGAGCAAGCTTTTACTTTGCCGGGTACGATATTTTGTCTATCGGACAAGGTTATCTTCAAGAAGTCTTCTTTAGTGGATATCCGAGCAGGGTTTGCAAATTAGTGTATTACCGGGCAAGGGTCACTAGTTTATGTAAATCCGGGCAAGGTTCACTTTATCAAGCAATTCTGTTCTTCATAGCCAAGTAAAGTTCACTCCCGAGTAAGCTTTTGGCTAACCAAGTCCATGAAGCCAAGTGATTGGAAGACCGGGCAAGGTATTCATTAATAATAGTGGTCCGAACATGCTTGATGATTGAAATGAATATCTTTAAGTAATATCGAGCAAGGTTCAACTCAAGCAAAGGAACGGTACTCCCGAGTACACTTTGCTAATAAGTTATGTTATAGCAAGGTGTTGAAATGGACCATTGATGAACAAGGTTGCTCGTAAGGGTTTGTCGGGCAAATTCTGGCAAAGTCAAGAAGATTGAGGTCTACCCGGTGAGTATTTTACTTGGTAAAATACTCTTTAAGTAAAGTCTACCCGGAAACTGATCCGAGCACACTTCTATGTTACCAAGTCCTGAAGGATGGCAGAGTACACAGCGTACTCGGAATGTGAAGATTGATGCAAAGCCTACCCGGAAGACTTGTTTTACACTTAGACTATTTTCTGGTTATGTAATTTGAATATGTATGTACGTTTGGGGTTTCTAGAAGGAATGACAGTTGTCCTAGGGTGGCAGGCCTATAAATAGAATGTTTTAGGGCACGCCGCCAGAGGACAAGACGGACAAGGCAGACAGACACATTAATTAACAAAGAATATTGTGTGTGACGGCTGTCTTTGTACGGATAAACCCTCATTCAAGAAACCCTAAATCGATTATCCAATTTGTATGATGAATGTTATATGAATGGAAATCTTTTGAGTGAATCTTGTTTGTGTTGGTTACCTTTGAATACTGATTATGCAACCGTATGTTTTTTATTGATTCCGCCTTTAACAAACGGTCGTCTTTCTAAATATAGCAACCCGTCATTAACTCTCTTGTCGACACATCTATTTGTGTGAGTTATGACATGATTAAGTAAGATCCAGCTAAAATCAAGGGACAAGACACAATATCAGATATATATACCATTTTTTTAAGTAAACAAAACCGCACAATATTTTTGGTGATCAAGACACTAACGGGCTCGTGTATGACTGGGTAATTACTTTTCCTAGCCGATCATTCGGAGAGATGTATATGGAGACATGCACAATTCTTCAAAATGACTCTCCACAATGAGTTTAGCTGATTTAATTTATATCACTTCATCGTTTACACATCATGGAAAGCTACCATACAAATCAATGACTGTTCTAGAGCCTTTTAAACTTAATAACTTCACCCGTTAGGCACACATAAACAATTTATCTATCATTTTCCAAAGTTTGGATCAATTATCATTTGAAAATAATTTTAAGCTCCAAAAGTTGTTAACTGAATAATCATATCACTTCCCAGAAGGTTACATAAGACACATTTAAAAAAAAAACTCTGTCACCCCGGTTACACTTAGTTTTCAGGTAAATGGCTATCCCGTATGTCCACAAGTGGTTAACAGGACCAAACACATATGAGAATACATGTCCCTCCAACTTAGAATTACCGGCATAATTTTAAGTGAAAGAATTTAAAAACAAAACCACATCACACTCACCCCGGATGCTTTCAGTCTTCAGGTGAATGACTATCCCGTGAATCTATGAATAGATGACAGGACCAAACATATACAAGTATATGTCCTTCCAACTTGAGCAACCGACATAATTTTACGCTAAAGTAATTTTTTTTATAATAAAAAACACACACACACCCACTGTTTTTGATTTTTTTAAATTTACCCCCCTAAATTTGTGCAAAATTAAAATATGTACAAATTTATCTTTAAAAAGACTCAATCCTCGAAACGAAGCATTTTAAGAAAACCGACAAGCACATTAAATCTTGCTGTCCCGACCGGTTTTGTAAATAAGTTCGCCACATTATTGTCAGTGTGAACTTGTTCAAGATGAATCAATTACGTATGTAACAGTCACGAATAAAATTTATTTTGATATCATTGTGCTTGGTTTTTGAGTGTTGAACCAGATTCTTAACAATTGCAATGGCAGCATCATTATCACAAAAGATAGGGGTGTCAGGAAATTTCAAACTGTAATCCAGTAATTGATGTTGCATCCAGATAAGATGTGTGCAGCAAGATGACACAACAACATACTCAGCCTCGGTAATTGATGTGGACACCGTTTGTTGTTTTTTTGCATTGCCAAGAGATGAGACGATCGCCCAAGAACTGACAACCAGCAGATGTGGATTTCCTGTCAATGTCATTTCCACATAATTGCTATCAGCAAAAGCATATAAATCAAAGTTCGAGTTATTGGGATACCAATGACCTAACTTCAGCTGTCCCTTCTGATATCTAAAAATACGTTTAACAGCATTTAAATGAGAGAGTTTAGGGTTAGCCTAGAAACGAGCGTATTGACAGACAGCGAACATGATGTCAGGGTGACTGGAGGTGAGATACATGAGGGACACAATCATCTATCGATAGTATGTTTGGTCTACGACGTTCCTTTCAGTAAGAGGACAAAAGAGGCCTTTCCGTCATAGGATTAGTAGCACTCTTGGAATCTTGAAATTCAAATTTGGAAAGCATATCTTCAACTTACTTTCCTTGATGCAGCAAAATTCACGTTGAATTCTGATGAACCTACAACCCTAGAAACGTTGTCATTTCCCCAAGCGAGCTCATTTCAGACCTCTTCTTCATCACCTGTTCAAACTCAGAGCACAACCCAACACTAGTAGATCCAAAAATAATGTCATCCACATAAATTTGAACCAGGATCAAGTCTTTCCCAACTGTTTTAAAGAACAGAGTTTGATCAATGGTCCCTCTTTTATAACCATGACTCAGAAGATGAGCCATCAACGTAGCATACCACGCCCGAGGAGCTTGATGAAGACCATAAAGTGCTTTATCTAACTTGTAGACATGAGTGGGATTCTTAGAGTCTGCAAACCTGGTGGCTGGTCCACGTAAATATCTTCCTTAACTTCGCCATACAGAAACGCCGTTTTAACATCCATCTGATAGACTGTAAAATCCATGAACAACGCATAAGCCAGAAAAATCTGAATGGCTTCGAGTCTAGCTATGGGAGCATAGACTTCAGTGTAGTCTAACCCTTCGACCTAACGAAAACCGCGAACGACTAGCCGTGCTTTGTTTCTAACAATAACCCCCTGTGTCATCTTGCTTGTTTCGGAAAACCCATCTCGTATCCAATGCTTTCTTTCCCACTGGCAGTTTAACCAACCTCCAAACCTTTGACTTATCAAACTGATTTAATTTTTTGTGCATAGCATCCACCCAGCTTGGCTCTTGAAGAGCCATTTCTACCGACTTTGGCTCAATCTGAGAGATAAAACAAGAAAACAAACAGTTGTTTATGTGTTCGGTCTGACTTCTGGTGGACATGCCTATTTCAAGAGGACCTATGACATTCTCAATTGGACGATTTCGCTGGATTTTTGATGGAATTGATTGTTCGGAAACAACACCAGTAGAAGGTAAGCTTGACAGATTCTCATCAATTTCAGTGAGGGGACTCTTCCATCCAGAAGCCGCTATACTATGTGAGTACGAGGTGCTGGCAACATATTCATTCGGAATGACATCGGGAAACAAAGTGCTCCCAAAAATTTGACGAATAGGACTCTCCCCCTGAACTATTGGAGCATTTTTTGATGAGGTTGATAAGGATATAGTTTCAGTAACTTCTTTTGGTTGATTGGCAGACACAGGTGGAGTGAAATCAAGTGATTATGTGAGATCATCATCTAGAACTGGAGATATATGAGACACAGCATGCAAGTCTTCTTTCTCAGCATCTACAGTAGCATAACCCGAAATTTCCGTGTCGATGACCGGAAGCACGTTGAAAGGTTTGAAGAGTTCATTGTAATCGAATAGCCAGTCGGGACCAACACGGACATCAGTCTCATTTTCTTACAACCAACGTACATCATATGATTCTAGAATCTGCTTGGTTAACTTATTGTAGACTTTGTAGGCAGTACGACCAGCATAACCAACAAAATAACAATCATCAGCTTTTGCCCCAAAGTTTGGTGTTGACTCAAGATTTAGTAGAGTACATTGGCAACCAAACGCTGTGAAATGTGCAGCTGTGGGCTTGTGACCATAGGCAATTTCATATGGAGTTTTCATTTGAGACTTTTTGATTAGCACCCGATTTTGAACATAGCACTCCGTATTAACAGCTCCTGCCCAGAAGAATAACGGCAATTTTGAATCACATAACATGGTCCTTTCCGCCTCGATATGAGTCATGTTTCTCCTATCAGCAACACCATTCTGTTGCGGTGTTTGAGCAGAATTGTATTGTCGAAGCATCCCCTTCTCAAAACAAAAATAGTTCAATGAAGAATTTTTGAATTCCGTGCCATTGTCGCAACGAATGCCCTTCAGCTTCAAGTTGAGCTGATTCTTCATAAGAACCACGAACCTCTTAATCAATTTTGCAGTTTCACTCTTATTTGACAAGAAAACACCCAAGTAAAACGTGAGTAGTCATCTGTAATAACGAGACAATAAGATCTGTGAGAAAGACTCAAAACATGAATCGGACCGAAAAGGTCCATATGCAATAATTGAAACACTGATGAAATGGTATTAATCAATTTTAGTTTATAAGATTTTCGATTATGTTTACCCAAGGCACAAGCCACACACTTTTCAATGGTAACAAAATCTTTGACGGGTAAACCTCGCACCAAATCATTTTTAGCAAGACGATTTAAATTTTTCACATTTGCATGACCAAGACGACGATGCCAAAGCATGGAATTATGTTCAGACACTTTTGAAAACAAGCAAGTTATCTCACCAGGAACATTTTTGTTCATGTCGATCACGTAAGCATTATCTTTTTTTTTGTGATCGAACAAGAATCCAGTCTTCTGGTATGATAATACCAGGTTTTAAAATCAAACACTCTTTATTAGTGAAATGAGTTAAGAAACCTTTATCACAGATCTGTGACACGCTTAACAGACTGTGCTTTAACTCTAGAACAAAATTAACATTCTCAAATTTTAGAACACCGTTACTTACAGTACCCTTCTGCGTAATCTTCCATTTTTCTCCTTCCGCAAAGGAAAAATACCCACCGTTAAAGATTTGAATGTCGTGTAGCTGGGAAATGTCTCCAGTCATGTGCCTGGAACAACCACTATCAACATACCAAGGTCTAATGATATTCCTCCATAGTTGTTCCTGCACGATGTGCGAGATTAGTTAGACTTTGGTACCCAGTCCATAGTTACACCGGGTGAGCCTTACTCATCTAAAGTTGTCACAGGTTGTCATGACATATCCTTTTGATCATCTAACATAGAATTCGATGTCTCTTTTACCGAAGACTTAGGCAACCATTCATGTCTACCATTGTAAGATTTGGCATTATTTGTACGAATGGGTGACTTGGTCTCTGGTACATAAGTGGGAGACACAACTGATTTTGTATTTTCCACTTGTTTTGGTTTAGAAGCCGTGTTCGTTTTTGAAACTAAAGCACTGTTTCTACCACTTCTACAAAACATGTTAGTCTTGGTCTGATGAGGACTAAACCTACCAGATTTGTTTCTGTTCCAATCATCGTCAGAGGGATTAGCCGGATTATACCTGAAATTTTGCTTATAGGTATTAGGAGGCATATTCCTCTGATAGAATCCATAGTATGGAACGTATGGACGATGTGGAGAATTTCTAACAATATGACCAGGAGTGCCACAGTTAAAACAAGTTTGACGTTTTATATAAAATTTATTTTGGTCAACTCCTTGTCTGGACCGGTTGTGGACCAGTCTGCTTCACCTGATGTTTAGTGCTTGACACATGATTTTACTTACCACCTCGTTTGTCATTAGAGTATCCCTTTACAAACTTAGGCAGTGAGTATTTATTAGAATTATTTGATCTTTTACACTTATTAGAAACCACATTGTCAGAATTCAGTCTTAACGGAATCAACCACACAAGTATCCCTACTCTTAAAAATAGGGCCCACATAAACAGTCGGAATAAGAGAATTTAAAACAGATAATTTTAAAGAAACATCAGAAACAATGCCTTTATTAATTGAAACACGAGACTCATCATTCTCATCAGTCCAATCCTCAATGATTACTCCATCTGCACATGAGGCAAACACATTAGAATCGTTCAATTCTGAAGTGGACTCAGTGGCCTTTACCGAGTCAACTTTTTCAATTTTAGCAGGTTTACCATACTTCATGTCCTTTACCTTTTCTTCCTGCTCTTTGGTAAGAAGAAGACCATTATAGTTGTCATTGTATGGTGGGGGTACTTGACTGTATCCTATACCCTCACCGTCATTCTCTTTCCACCATAATTGATTTTCAATCATGGAATTGACTACCTTACTGGAACCATCAAACTTTCTAAAATCTAGTTCAGCCCTTTTAAAGTTATTAGTTAGATTTAAAACTTCTAACTTAGAGGCTTCCAGCTCAGCAGTCAATTCAACGATTTTCTGTTTGGCATCTAGGTGGTGACAGCTGCTTAAACTGAAATCAGATTTGAGTTTGGAAAAATCCTTTTTCGGATTTCACCGTTTCCATTTCTCTAAGCAAGTTACTGTTATGAGATTTATAGAGATCAACTTTATTAATACAATCCCGAGAACATAATTGAGAACTTACCTCAGACGAGCTGGAAGAAATAAATTCCATAAAAGCATATTGAAGTTCATTGACTTGTTTCTCAGCATCATTTTCTTCTTCAGCATCTTCAACATGAGCAAAGCTGGCAGTCGAATTATTTATGTTGAGAGCAACCATCTGATCATTCCAGGAGAACTGTTGAGCTACCATACCCCTTTCACCATCACCCGAACTACCCCCAGCTTATCCTCTAGCATTTCCCACAGAAACCAACGCCCTTTCCATGTTTCCTTCCTTGGCTGGATTTGTACATTCACGAGCAAAGTGGCCCGGCTCATGACAATTGTAACACCTCAGAGTGTCCTTGTTAAAACCCACCTTCTGATTATTTGGCACATTCCAATTAATCCTTCCCGTTCTCTTAGTAAATTTCTTAGCCCGAAACACTGCCATGGCAATCTGCCAAGAGATATCCATTTCTTCTACACCATCTGGATGAATTTGATCAAGCTCAGCAGGAAATACAGGTTGCATCAAATCCCCAGCAAGAAATGCATTGTAGCAGTTCATGAATCCCGCCATTAGAGCAATGTTTTCTTGAGTTTCCTTTGAGATAGGGGAAATTTGATTAGAATTTTGACTAGGAGAAACACCGGATGATTGAGGTTTAACATTAGCAGCAGAAGATTGAGCAGGTTTAGCGAAGAAAACTGGAGCTGGTTGTGGTGAAAGTGGAGAGAATTGACCTTGAGTGGACTTAAACATTGAGAAGTTTCCTTGAGGTTGAAATTGTCGTTGTTCCTGAGTAGTCTTGAACATTGAGAAGTTGTCTTGTGAGATGAGTGCATTATTGGAAGCAACACTGTAACCTGTTGCGTTGTAGGAGTTTGCATGGCTTATAGCACGTTGTTTGTCATCCATGTCACATGCCTTGATGATAGCCATAACCTTAGAAAGTGTTAGCCTGTTGAGATCTCTCGTGTTCTTGATAACTGCAACGTTCATATCCCAACTTTGAGGCAAGGAGTTCACCAACTTATTGTTTGTTTCAGCAGCTGTTAAATTGATTCTTGCAGATCTCATCTCAGTCACAAGAGCTATGAACCTATGAAGCTGAGTTTCCAACGACTCTCCTAAAATGTGAATGAACATGTTAAATTTTTGTCTCAACAAATCTTGACGACTTCTTCTCATGTCTTCATTACCCTCGTACACCTCAATAAAGGCTTCCCATAGTTCCTTAGCAGACTGTGGTTCCCTAAAACCCAAGGAAATCTCAGGTGAGAGTGCCATAGTCAATGTTAAGAGTGCCTTTTAATCTTCCTCCATTTTCTCAAAATCAGCATCATCATATAGTTCAACAGGCTTCACAACTTCCTGAGAGTTTTCACGTTGGTAGGTGATAGCTTGAGGACCCCTAACAATACTTCTCCAAACTTTAGCATCTTTCATTTTGACGTATTTCTCAAATCTAAACTTCCACTCGCTAAACCCCTCATGAGACAGCAGACGGGTTATGCCAGTAGTGGTTCCCATTATGGAGTCCAGTTCTTGGTGAAGTGTAGCATTGGATGATCTATTACCATTAGTTATCTGGTCCATTTTATTTTTCACAGTCCAGTTATCCTAAAGTCCAAGAGTCAAAGCCCAACCAGAATTGATCAGGCTCAAGTGTTGAGTTAGCCGAGAGCAGATTATGTCACAGTTTGCGTTGACCGAGAACAAGAGTGGACCGATAACAAAGATGACCGAGAACTACTGTTGACCTAGAGAAAATGTTGACCGAGAACTCTTGGTTTTGGCCGTGAACACCCGTTTTAAGCCGAAAACACTTGTTTTGGCCGAGAACACCTGTTTTAAGCCGAGAACGATCATAATGAATCAAAACCCTTATAGAAATTTGCCGAGAACCCTCAAATCTACCCGAGAACTAATTATACTGAATCAGTTGATTTTAGTAACAACTGATTCCCTAAATTAGTGGGATTTGAATAAATTCCAAAGATAACACAATCTTTGACCAAATCAATCGTTTTCTTCTTCTCCGATTAATACCTCGCCGGAAAAACAACCAAGCCACCAAGCACACTTAGATCATGAATCCGTTGATATCAAACTGAGCCTTGAATGGTTCTAAAGGCTCTGATACCAATTGTAAGTCCCGAGTATTGATCTTTCAGTATGATTTCAACAAACCTAACGTTATTGCAGAATTAAAACTAATTGCAGGAAGATTTACTGAATCCTTAATAAAGGCTATGGGTTTATGTTCAATTGGATTCAATAATACAAGTCCAACAAACTTGAGGTTTTATAGATATCCGTATCGATATCATCTCAAGAGTTTGCGGTTGTCGGGCATTTACCTGTGATCATTAGGTTTTCCTTGGTTGGTAAATGCTCACAACCGCAAACTCTTGAGATGGTATCATTAAGGATATCTATAAAACCTCAAGTTTGTTGGACTTGTATTATTGACTCCAATTGAACATAAACCCATAACCTTTATTAAGGATTCAGTAAATCTTCCCGCAATTAGTTTTAATTTTTATATAATTACTCATTGATACATTTCTTGATTATTAAATAGAACCAGATTCAATGGAGATCGACAACAATTCGGTATCAGTGTCGACAACAATTATTCCCAAATCTGGCATGATCGTTTTAAAAGGTCATACCTCTGAGGTATGTAAATCCGTAATCTCTAAATCTTATTTTAACGCTTTTTTAAGAAAAGAATAGGGTTAGCCTAAACGGACCCTCCCCCCTTATTATACTTGTCAAGCCCCCACCACTTATAAAATCAAATCAATGCATGTCATATTTCACTCTTTGAAGTTTTTTTAAACGATAATTTCTTTTTGGAAAAAAGGTTCAAAAACACTTTATTTGAAAAAAAAAAGAGTTCAGCTAAATAAAAAAAAATGATTTTTTATTATAAATAGTTAATAACATTTCTCTAGCTAGTATTCATTTTTTTCTTTTTTATAAAATTTATTTAAAGAATAATCATATTATATCTTTATAAGAATGTTTTTTTTGTTACATTCGGGTGCATAAGATTAATGTCATCTACAAAAGAACCAAACTTGTTAATCAAGTCATATTTATATAATGTTTTTTTATTTATTAAAAGTATGCTTTAAAAAAAGTTTTTTAAAAAAAATATATTTAAAAAAACACTCTCCAAATAAATAATTTTTTTTTAAATATCTTTTAAAAGTAAGAAAAAGAAACATTTTTTAGTAGGAAAAAAATGATTTTTAATAACAAAAACTCATATTTAGTTTTAAAATAATAAAAATATTTTAGAATAATTATAAAAAGAAAAATAGTAAAAGACTTTCAAAAATAGGAAAAAAAAAAGCCTTCTTGAAAATTAATAATGATAATAAAAGATAACATAATAGAGAAGAAAAAAAAGGTTCGGATTGTATTAATGTATAAGTTAAGAAAGGGATACGTTTAATAAAAATGAAGGATATGTGGTACGCTTTGCAACACCCAAAAATTCCGAGTGATTAACCTGCAGGTTTTCGTATGTTGTTGGAGTCCAGCTGGATCTCTTTTGGCATCCGGGTGTGCGCATATTCAATTTAAAACAACTTCTAGATACTCATTAAAGTTTTTATGTATAATTGTATTTACAACTTTCTAGATCTAGAGATTCGGCTAGTAGAATCTGGACGATTCGTGATGGCCCGTATGGAACTAATTCAAACTACAGACCGTCAAATGTGGGGACTTTAAAGCACTATAGAGGCATACCAAAGGACACGAATAAAGATGTGACTGCACTTGATTGGAATGTGAGTTTTTTTTATCAAGGTTAGGATTTATAACTCGTATTCTATAATGTTCTACATATGTTTGGTTTTTGTGGGCCCGGTGTGTCGGGTGAGGGTACACTACTTGCAACGGGATCTTATGAAGTTCAGACCAGAATATAGTGTAAAGATGGTGGGTACTATTTATTGGTTTATTTTGGTCGACACAAATTAGACAATGGTTAACATTGATCAACCCAAATTAGACAACAGGACAATTTGGGTAACTAGGAAATTTAGTTTGACTCAAATTAGACAACCGGTCAATTTGGTTCGACTCAAATTAGGCAATGGGCCAATTTGGGTCGACACAATTAGACAAGGTCAATATGGTCAACTAAAATTTGACAATAAGTCAATTTGTGCGGATCAATTTGGGTAAACTCAATTTAGAAAATGGGTTAATTTGGGTCAACTCAAGTTAGACAATGGGTCAATTTAGTAAACTAGGCAATCTGGGTTAAGGTCAATTTGGGTCAACTGAAATTATTCAATGAATACCTGTAACACCCCGTAACCGCAGCGGAAACGTAACCGGGGCGTCACAGACACCTCTGATATCAACCACATTGTTTATAAAGAAAACTGAATACATTAATATACTTCAAATTACATTATCTCATATTTCATTACCGTCTAGGTGATACACACATCATACAATACGATACATAATTCTATTTAATCTAACGTATCTTAACATCCTGCACGCAAATCTTACACACATCAAGCACTTAGCACGTAAGCAATCACTTCATCTTATTTGTACCTGAAAAGCATGTGAGAAAACGGGTCAACTACGAATAGTTGGTGAGTTTCACAATTCGAGTAAACCTTGATAAATCATTATCAAAATATAATATTATCGATGTAATTATGCTGAGCCCACAAGTGAAACCTCTGACTATCCACATACAACCCCGTGGCATACTCCGCCCACGAACCACTGTACCCATTCCGGGGGCAATGTTAACCCAGAAACACTTCTAGGGACATCTGGGGACACTGTTAACCCAGTACTGTACCCATTCTGGGGGCAATGTTAACCCAGAAACACTTCTAGGGACATCTAGGGACACTGTTAACCCAGTACTGTACCCATTCTGGGGGCAATGTTAACCCAGAAACACTGTTGCGGGGCCTTACAATGTTAGCAACTCAGACAATTACCATCTTAATACATTTCCGTACGATTCCCGTACAATAAAATATATATAAATACACGCAAATCCACGCGTTCAGTATGTACTTAAACATTTCAATAGTAACATGCTTTCCGCCCCGGGAAAATATTTAAAACAATTCAGAAAAAAGGGGCTCGTGAAACTCACCTTAGCACATGCAAGCAGGTAACAACAATCATTATCAGTTAACATGTCCAATCTGTAATATGATCCCTACGATCGTTATTATACAATTATTGTTTATAGCTTTAACCGTGTTAACCGGTACATCTGGGGACACTGTTAACCCAGTACTGTACCCATTCCGAGGGCAATGTTAACCCAGAAACTGTACCCGTTCCGGGGGCATTGTTAACCCAGAACACTTCTCCGGACTCAGATTGTGATTTCGTTTAGAGTTCTATGGTCAAAATTACTATTAGTTTGTTTTCCCCGTTTTGCGTGCCTATCACGGTTATCCGTTTTTACGTTCCAAAATTGAGTTTGGTCACACACGACCCGAAAATAGTCGTTGACTGATAATTTAATTAAAGTTGTGAAATTAGAGCTCGGTTTAGACGCCCCGATTGGCCGCGGGACCCGTTTCCGTCTTTAGTGCACAGGAAACTGTTAAATCGTTTAAAATTACCCAAATCATCCGAATTATTTTCGGATGATTTATTTTTACTTGTTTAACTCAGTTATATGAAAATAGTTCATTTTTAGGGTTTTTATACACCGGTCAGTTCGTTTAGGCGAACTTTACTGGTTTACGCGTTTAAAACCTTAAAAGTTTGTTTTTATTTTTTTTTTGCACAAATAATTATCCGTTTAATCTCGGATCTTGAAATTTTGCACAAACCACTTTTTGACAGTGGGGAATTTTATAAAAATATTTTCAGAATTAATTTTTATATTTAAAATTTATTTATCTATTTTTAAACACCATTTAAACACTAAATATGTCGTAAATACCAAAAGACCTTAGAAAAATCCCAAATTTTTCCTGGATGACCCCTGCCATCTCCATAGTCCCCTGTAATTTTTTTCCAGAACCATAATCTCTTTTTACATGCCATTTTCACTAAAACCGAGCTAGAAAACCCTAGAACTCGTTTAACCGAAAAGCCTACTTAGACTTCTCCAAATGACCTAAAATTTTGTGTGTGACTTATACATGTTATAAAAAGATTATCTGGAATTTTCCAGAATTTTTCATGATGTTTAAGTATTTTTCACCATTTTTAGCCAAAACCGAGCATTAAATTCATCAAATATTCATCCTTTGTCCAAAAATTACCAAAAATTCACAGAACTCATATTTTCATGTGTTTAACACCTCTGTCAAATTTCATGACCTAAATCTAAACCATCAACAATTTGTCCAAAATTCCAAAACCGAACATAAACCGAATATACCTTTCGTTTTCCGCCACTACAAGCTACAAACTCGTCTTTCCGCCTTATCTACCACTAAATACAGAACCTACAACCAACATACCACAATACCAAGCAAGTTACACTCACGATCAAGCCTCTTACACTATAGTTTCGGTTATTGTTCCAAAACTAAAGTTTAAACCGTAAAAATTCGTTCTTGGTTCGTTTAACTCCTTTCTTGGACCAAGATCCCTTGTATAACCCGTATACATCACTTGATCATGCAAGAATCGGTTTTCATCTTAGAAACCTCATTTTTCTTGCAAATAAACTCAAGAAACGAAGATAGAAACGTAAATAACTCGTTCTTTACCTCGGTTTTCTTGCTCCAAATCTCGGTTTTTAGCTCATGAAGTTGAGAGAAAATGATGAATGTTGAATGGTTTGATGAAAATAGAAATGGGAGGCTAGGGGGGAACCCCCAATCCGATCGGAATTTATAAGGGGGGTGGGGTGGGACCCACCTCTCTATTCTTAGCCACATGTTTGGATTCTCGAAATCCGGATAATGTTTTGGATAATCTGGTTCAGTTCGTTTTTATGTTAAATGTCTAATTCGGCTTAAAATGAGGCTAAAACGGTCGTTTTCGGCTTAAAAATGAAATTTATATAAAACTGATTTAAAAACTTTAAAAACTTAAACCATGACATTTATTAACTTAAAACATCATATTATTAACAATTGTGCATCTTTTTTGGCTTGATCGATCGTCTCTTGCTCGGTTTGGTATTAAAGGTTTCGTTTAATGTACCGACGTACCATTAAATCGAAATTCTTTCTCTGTGCCGTACTTTACTTATCCTGAAGCATTAATGCTTCGTAAAATCACTAAATATTATAGATATCGTCTATAATTGAACCCTCGATTCGTTCGGGTTTCAATAACTATCGATCGATTAATCGCATATTCAATACGATGAATTATATATTCACGTACAATCAATACAGTGAACCATGTATTCTCGTATAATTACTATGGTAATTCATGTACCCGACATTAAATATAACGTAACTATTGTCTACCGGTTAGGGTATACCTGGTTTAGTCGGAATCGTTACAATACCTGTGATCTGTAACATCCTACTTTTGATAAGAATTAATAAAATAAATTTGGTTCATTTTATAAAGTGTCGTGTGTCGGTTTAAATAAATAAACTAATAGAAGGTGAGCTTGGACTTTAGAAGATGGAAAATAAGGAATGGAATGGGCCTTAGGTCCATGGGCTTAAGGGAGTATAAATACCCCTTAAACCCTAAACCTTTCCATTTTTATCCATTCTCTACACCATAGCCTACACTTTGGAAAACACACACACCATCCTATAACCCGAACCAAGATCCGAAGTCGAAACCCAAGATTGTTGGTGCTAGATCGCTGTGACGAACCAAAACAACATCAAAGACCAGCTCGTGTTCGAATACCGACTCGTCTAAGGTACGTTTATATTTAGAAATCGTTCATATAGGTTCGGTTTGATTAAGGAAATCATAGATCTGTGTTAGTTTGTTATAAACGAATCCAAAACAACAAATCTTATGGAAATTGGTTAACATTTGATGGGTTAATTGTAAACCTAAGTAAACCCGTAACCTATATGCCTAAATCTCACCCCTTAAACATCGATATTAGGCCGATTTGATGGTTGGGGTTTGTAGGCGCTGGTCAGACGATTCCGTTGATACCAAATCGTGATATTTGGTTAAGAAACGAAGGTTTAATTGCACATCTAAGATTTGTTGACTATTTGCTGTTCTTGACGATTTTGACTTTGACCCTTGAGTCAAAGTCTGGATAAGAACTATTGGTGATTCGTTATGGGTGATTCTTTAGCTAGTTCGTTATGGGAGCTTAGCGAATCAGAGGGTGATTCGTTAGCTAGTTCGTTATGGGAGCTTAGCGAATCAGAGGGTGATTCGTTAGCTAGTTCGTTATGGGAGCTTAGCGAATCAGAGGGTGATTCGTTAGCTAGTTCGTTATGGGAGCTTAGCGAATCAGAGGGTGATTCGTTAGCTAGTTCGTTATGGGAGCTTAGCGAATCAGAGGGTGATTCGTTAGCTAGTTCGTTATGGGAGCTTAGCGAATCAGAGGGTGATTCTTTACCCAATTCGTTAAGGGAAAAGTAACGAACTAGGAGTTTAAGGACAGACTGGTCCCTGGACTTAGAAAAGAATTATATAATTACATAACAGCCCTTGGAGTTTGGCAATTTATGAAAGATACCTTTAAAGGTAAATGAGTAACGATTAACTAACCAGGTAATGATTTAATGAAGTAAAACAGCTTAGACGTGTAAGACTAACTAAGTAGCAATGAGATGACTAGAGCGGTACTTAATACTGTAATTATTATACAGTTAGTCGTGCACAGCTCAAGAAGGGAATAACCGTAAACGCAACCGCATTGAGGTGAGTTTCTAGCCCCACTTCCTTGTTATGTTTTCGGGGCTGTGTGCATACTCGATGTGATAGTTAATACACTTACCTTAAGTGGTAAATGTATACCTTGTATGATGTATGTATGATGATTGCTTGACGGTGCGTGAACGGTCTTCGGATATTGCATGTACCGTCAGGTGGTAGCTAAAGACGTGATTGCTATGTATGATGTAAGATAAGATGCATGTATGAATATTTATGATGTATGCATAATGCACGTATGATAAGTTAATGGTACGTGAACACTCTTCGGAGATTGCCCGTATTGTCAGGAAAAATATTTAAGGACAGGTATGGTGTGAAGCTATGGAAGAAAGGGTACCGGACCCTAATAATATCCGAGGATGAAGGGTACCGGACCCTAATAATATCCGAGGATGAAGGGTGACCGGACCCTAATAATATCAGAGGATGAAGGGTGACCGGACCCTAATAATATCCGAGGGTGAAGGGTGACCGGACCCTAATAATATCCGAGGATGGAGGGTACCGGACCCTTATAATATCCGAGGTATGTAGGGTGAAACGCCCTTTATAATGTATGGTTAGATATGAATGTGTATGGACGAATGCTGATCTTGATATGTTGTAATGCGCACCTTTGGGCACGTATATGTGTATGAAAAGTAAGTTATGTGATTAACTAGAACTCACTTAGCATAGCTGACTTTTAGTATGCACGCAGGCAAATAGGTTGAGGCAGCTCGCGTGACTGAAGACACATGGCATGGAAATCGAAGATACTGGCATCTCGAAGAAATGTTGTGATGTTTTAAAGACTATGTTTTGTTTTAATTGACTACGAATGTTTTATAAGACATGATTTGATGGTTATGTAAAATGTTATGGTTGAAGTTTTATTATTCCGCGAAAAGTTTTGTTAACTATGATATTTAGAACTGCGTTTATGAGTAAATCCAATGTTAAAGTAGGGCTACCGGTAGTGGGGCCTTACATGATCAATTTGGGTAGACTCAATTAGACAACCTGTCAATTTTGGTTATTTTAAATTATACGAGTTAATTTGGGTTTTGGGTCAATTTTGGTCAACTCATATTAGACTGCCGGTCAATTTTGGCCAACCTAACTTAGATAATTGGTCAATTAGGTCAACTCAAATTAGACAATGATTAAATATGGGTCAACTCAAACTATGTATTGGGTCAAGGACATATTGATATGACTCACCAAATCATAAACGCATACAAAATTAATATTGAATAACTCTCAATATATTATAGAGGAAATATAACCTAAAAATCCATATTACACATGACTCGTGTTTTTCTTGATCAATCCTAACTCTGATGCATCTCATGTGTTCTATAATGTCTAACCATAACTCGGTTTATATAGACTAACTCTAACTTGCTAGTCAAGACATTCCTATTATAATTACAGTTTAATTCGGAAACATATTGTAATTTGGAAACATAACCAAACATGACCGACTTGTCAATAATGGTCCATCGAGTTCAGTGACTTGTAACTTGGAGTCCAATATTATTAACAGTCACCCCTCAATTTCTGTTTAGAAATAGGCTGATCTTTATCTCCAAATTTGTCTCTTTTTATCTGTTTGATTTGACGTACAAAATTGACCTTCTCGGCTTTCACAACCATCTTGGTCATTATCATCTTGATCTTCATCATAATGTTCTTAATCTAGGAACTCCTCTTAATCCATATATGTGTTATTTTGGTTTTCCCGAACTTTACAACCTCTGTGACCATGTCCCCGACATACGACCAAATGCCTAAACAAAAATATGTTATTGCTATGGGAGCATGTACAATTACACGGGGGATGTACAGTACTGATTCCTATAGTACTGATCATGGAGTCGATAATCTAATTCCTGTAGATGTCTATCTGACGGGCTGTCCACCTAAACCAGAAGCAATTATAGATGCTATAACAAAACTTCGTAAGAAAATATCTCGAGAAATCTATCTAGACAGAATTATGTCTCAGTGAGATTCATCATTTCTTCGCATGTACCCGCGGTAGCATTCAAGTAATTCCCTTTGATTTCACATGTTTCAACTTGTGATTTATAAATAGCTTCAGCACAAAATAAGGAACGGTCTCTCCAACGCATAAATGGTTGGGAGTTCACGTTCTCATCATCTTTAGTAAAATCAAGACCACCACGAAGACATTCATAACAAGCTCTACCGTAGTTTTTAGCGAACCCTAATTTAGGATTAATAGTACATCCCGCAGGGGACGACCATACTTGTTAAATTTATCTCTCTCAACTTGGATACCGTGAGGCGGACCGTCGATAGTTTTAACATACACAGTAGGATTCACAAATCTTCCAGGCATAGAGCGTGCATGGCTTTGAACCCAAATAAATTACCTACAACTGAAGTAAACATGTTACTAGCAGAACCATCTATCCTTAAAGTACTTTGAATGTACAAAAATGGCTATAACAAAGTTTCTCTTATTCGTATTAGCAACTACTATAGGAGGAATGTTTTTATGCGGTGCTTATGATTTAATAACTATCTTTGTAGCTCTAGAATGTTTCAGTTTATGCACCTACCTATTATCTGGATATACCAAGAAAGATGTATGGTTTAATGAGGCTACTATGAATTATTTACTCATGGGTGGGGCAAGCTCTTCTATTATGGTTCATGATTTCTCTTGGCTATATGGTTCATCCAAGGGAGAGATCGTATTCACTCGGTCGTATGAACTCGCATATCCACTCAGTTAGCTACGATTTCGGTCATCTAATCGAGCGAGCATCAGTCTTCCTTGATCATCTTGAGTTCCCTAATCAAAAAAGCATGTCGTTTAAAAAAATTTGGTCAAAACATAACTCGTTCAACCCATATAAAAAAACTTTGAATTCAACCCACTCGTTCAACCCAACTAAAATATAACACTAGTTGTTTAATAAAAAAATAAAATAATAACAAAATTATACTATATATAAATTGATAACCAATTGTTACAGTACACTATACTAATTTTCAGTTTAAACTTTGTCAGTTTGTGAATAAACTTTTGGCTTTTTATGAGCATATTGACTTTAGTCCTTTGTTATTTTAATAATCAATTTTTAGCCCCTAAATGAGTTTTTTAATGATATTTTGCTCTACCAGTAGCCAAATCTTTGAGTTTACTCATTTGTCATTTTATGAATAATTTTTAGCTCGTTATGAGTTATTTTGACTGCCTTTGTTATTTTAAGAATCAATGTTTGCCCCTGTTGAATTTTATATTGATGTTCTGCTCTATCAATAACAAAATCTTTGAGTTTCAAATAAAAGTAGAAAAATCTTTTATAGACAAATGCTAATACCTAAATGTAAGCATACTGCTTAACTATAATTGTATTACCTTAGCACTTGCTATTTGAATTCTGTTGAGTGGGTAAATAAGAGTGAAGACATATGTGAGCATTACTTCATCAGAGATCGATGATATTCAATATTCAAAACATATTTTTTTTTCCTTTTGACTTTTGAAAAGGCAAAAATATTGTTGTTATGTTTTATTCGTCGGTTGCGTGTTTACATCGGATAGTGCTGTCGCGAAGCCCGACTGGTTAACCACTAGTAAAAATAAAAATAAATAAATAAACACAACCTTTTCATCTTGAATTCGTAACTGCCCCAAACAAAATGTATATCGAGCATGTTGGATGTCTTGAGTTCCGATGCAGCAAAAGCACAAACAAATAGCTTACACAACAAAAAGTCAAACTTTATTTAATTTTCCAAATGACCTTACGAGAAGAACTCAATAATTGTCTCTCTCTTTCTTTTGACTAGTCGTGATACCAAGAACAAAAAAATCACGACCACCTCCTGAATTTCTTCACTAATCTTCTCTTTAAACGGTAGGGATCATGGGTACAAAGTGACCACCTTCTTCATTAGTCATACCAAGTAGCTAGCTTTACACTTCTTCACTAATCAAAGATAGTGAACACATTCTTCAACACACTATATCAAGATAGTGATCTTAACATTTCTTTACTGATGATAAACTATATGTCAAGATAGAGTTTCTCAACATAATATAATAACACCATATCAAGATAGTATTTCCCTCTCAAGTCATCAACAAAATGATGATTACCTCACTTGTTAAATCATTAGAACATCATCTAGTGACGAACCCTAAAAATACAAGTGAATGAATAAATGATGAATAACTTTGAAGTTTGTTTCTTTGCTCTTGTGGTTCTCGATATCTTCACTTGAATTTGAAGTTTGAATCTTTTTGAGATATACAAGAGAATATCTTGAAAGTATATAAGAATATGTTAGAGCAAAGAGGTGAAGTCAAAGTGTGAAATCGATTTTGCTATTTAACTGCAAAGTTGAATATAATCCTGACAAATTTCTGCCCTTATGACGTTAGATGCCATGGTCGATGCACGGTCACTTGAAACTACCAGCATCAAAATTTCATCACTATAATTTTTGTGTTTTGAACGTTGTGTGAGATCTTTATCACCTTTCTACTTCTCCAATGAAGTGTTTTTTACCCATTAATATGTCCCTATCACTTCTTTTTGACCTTGGGTTTATCCAACCAAGTTTTGCACCAAAATAGATTAAAAATTGTAAATTGTATGGTTTATCTAAACCATGTTTTTACACATACCTTCCATATTCACCATTTGATCAATGTTAGTCTTTCTAGGTTAGTTTGAATAGAAGGTTTTTCTTAAGTAGACAGTTCTTTCTAGGTTAGTTTGTAAATCTTGTTGCTGGTTTATAAAAACCGTTGTATAATACACCAACGAGATTTTACAATCTTTTAACCGACGTGGCACGCTATTTATTAAAAAACAATAAATAGCATTTTAAAACATATTATTATAAATAAAAAACTAATAAAGCCATAAACTATTTTACAAAACCTCGTTACCTACTCATCAACTCCTCTCTCACATCCCTTCTCAGGCCAACGTCTACGGTCGTTATTATACGTTATTCGATGAACGAGAATAGCTATTAGATATGAATCATTCATATCTGAGCCGGAATCACACGTAATTGGATGAATGTGAATCGTGGTACCCTCAGTCCAAAAATCGGCAAGAAAATCTATGCTCCGTTGACGTCATGGCTGACGAAGGTATACAATGTGATGGGTGTCGGATGAAATTGCTTTTCCGGTACGAGATCTGAGCCTAGCCTACTCATCATTTTCAACTAATTGTTAGGGTTCTCCCAAAATCTTTTACCTTTGAATAATTTCAAAGAAGGAAGTAGAGAGAGGAATGGATGGAGGAGGTGTTCTAGGTGAGCATACTAAAAGTTACTCGTGGCCGGCATAGAAGATAATTGTTGTGGCTGTGGGTTCCAGCGGCGGTTGTAGAGGTGTGGTGGTGGTGACTGTTGACTTGACTCTCTAGTTATTATTTACTAGGCATTTTAATTTAATTAACGGTATGTTATAACAAGGGGTTGAAACTACAATTATGCCATGTCAGTTAAAATGTGCCATGTCAGGAAAAAAACCTAACGGAGTTAGGGTCCGTTAGGTTTGGGAGTGACAGGAGAAAATAAGTTATAAGTTAGGAGTTGTGCCAATGAGTGAAAGTTGATAGTATTAAAAACTAACATCCCAGTATTTAAACAATTTTATTTAAATATTTTATAAACTTTTCCTAAGTTTATAAAATTACCATTTATGATTTATAGAGATTTCTTTCAATGAGTTGAGAGGGTCAAATTGGGTAATGGATCAACTTTGGTCGCGACTCAAATTATACGTAACTTTGAGTAATGGATCAGCTTTGGTCCATTCTAATTATTATACAACGGATACTGTTGAATAAAAAAAAAGGTTCTGTTTAGGTGGCAATGAGAAGATATATGTATGTTTTTTTATAGATTTTGTGGCAAACTATATGTTTGTTTATCTATATAGGGAAGCTGATAAATACATTAGCAAAACATAGAGGGCCAATATTATCTTTAAAATGGAACAAAAAAGGAGATTATCTTCTAAGTGGCAGTCTGGACAAAACCACAATTGTTTGGGACATAAAAACGGAGAATGCAAACAACAGTTTAAGTTTCGTGCAGGAAATTTTTTTATTTTTATTTTAATATTTTCTCTTATTGCTACATTTAAATATTATACAGGTGATTCTAATAGTTTAATCAATGCAGCACTGATTCTCGATGTTGATTGGCGCAATAATGTCTCGTTTGCAACGTGCTCAACCAACAACATGATTTATATTTGTAAAGTTGGAGTTAATAGACCTGTAGAAACCTTTGCGGGACATCGGGTATGTTTATAATACTTTTATAAAAAAAATGAATAGTTTTGTAAAAGGTTTTTGAATGTTACTTTAGGGTGAAGTTAATGCTATCATCTGGGATCCTACTGGTTCATAATATTTATGTTTATAATTTGTTGAAAATGAGTTGTTTAGGTTTTGTTGGCTAAGTAGTGCAATTGGATTAATTAGTTAAATTAATGATGATGTAGATATGGAGCTTGAAGCAGGATACGTGCTTGCATGATTTGAAGGAGCATACAATGGTACAAACTGATGACATATTAAATAATACTATATTATAAATGTGATTATTGTTAATATTGTTATTATATTGATTGGCAGGAAATATATACCATCAAATGGAGCCCAACAGGTTCTGTTCTGGAACTAATAACCCTAACGAGCCACTGGTCTTGGCAAAGTATCATTTGTTGCTTTTATATATATATATATATATTGGAATATTTAACAATGCTTCATTTGACTCTACTATAAAGCTATGGGATGTTGAAACCGGGAACCTTCTTCACAGTTTAGTTACTCTACTATAAAGCTATGGGATGTTGAAACCGGGAACCTTCTTCACAGTTTAGTTGCTCATGGGTACAATACTTATATTATTTACATTTTAGCTTTTTAATTAATTCCGAGTATATTAATTGAGCTTGTATGCTTATTAAATTACATTAAGAAACATGAACACATGTCTCATTCATTTACTTATGTTTGTTTGTTTAAGTTCGTTCTGTTACTTTCATTTATAATTTAGTCTAGTTTTATGAAACTAAAATATTACCCATTATAATTCACTCTAAATTTATCAATTTTTTAGACCCGGCAAATTGAAGTTCACGTTTACTTTTAATTGATGTTTGGTCATTTATCTTCGTTCATCTATGTCAGTTCGTTTAGGTCCGTATATTTTTTGTTTAGGAATGTTTAAGGTCGTGTACTGTACGCTTATACTATCAACGAATGAACATAAACGAACACAGACACAAAATCCCCATTCACTTAATTAATTGTTTGATCATTTGTAATGTTAAAGTTAAACGAAAGAACACAAACATACCTCATTCGTGTTTCCTGAAAAGACCATTTTAATTTGTGAACAAGTTTATTTGTAGGTTGACATTGTAATAAACCAACTAATTTTCAATATTTTAGCAGTTTAGTCCCTTAACTTTTGTTTCTAAATAGCTGGTAAAACCAACTAGCTTTCAACATTTTAACTGTTTCCTCTCTTAACCTTCTCTTTTTGGATATATACTTGTTATACACCTTCATCTTTTTTTCTTTTATTGAATGAAGGGATCCTGTATATTCTGTCGCATTTAGCCCAAACGGTGAGTACTTAGCAAGAGGATCAGTGGAAAACTGTATGCATATTTGGTCGGTTAAAGAAGCAAAGGTGGTCAAAAAATTAAAGGGAAGTGGTCAGATCTTTGACGTTTGTTGGAATAAATTGCGGCGTGTGTCTCAAACAATGTTGTTTGTGTCTTGGATTTCCGTATGCAATCTTTGCCTTTTGTTTTAGTTTTCAGGAGATTGGATATTTTTAGGGAATTCGGTATGTTTTTTTTCCTTCAAGGAGTTTTCGAAATTGAAAAATCATTCTTCTACTAGCGCATGATGTTCCTATGGAATTGAGTTTGTAAGACAATGTTTAATGTTGTGTTAGTGATTATCTTCAGATAGTAATTAGTTTGATTAGTTTAATGCAGTTTCCTGACTAAACTAGGTTACTGTTTTTTTAATGAATTTTACATAGGATGTTTAATTCATTTGTGATGCGGCTTACTAATAGAGAATGAAGGTTATCACGTTGATTCTTGGAATACCCGTGAAGATCCTTCCCCAAACCCCCAAATTTGACCCAAAAGTCAAGAATTTGAAACGATAAAGTTTTTTATTCAATAATTGATCAATGATCAATCACCAACATTCATAACATATTAATAGAGAATCTAAAATAGGGTTGGGCCAAAACAAAGAGCCAAAGGCCCAACAACAGCCAAAAACAAAACCCAAAAAGTAGACGAAAAAGACAAATGTGGCCCAAAAGTGTATCTAGAGGCCCTATTTCGGAAAAATCAATGGGACCACAACGTGGCCCACGTTCCGACAGGTAGCATGCCTGAAACGGAGGCATGTAGCTCAAGTGAAGCCCATTTTCGTGCAGCCCTCTTGGAAGCTCAAACTTGGACCTCCAGAAACATCATGGCCTGGTCTTCCACACTTAGGCCCACATCATTCCCCCTGGGTAGAAAAAAATCAACCTCGAATCAGCAGCATCCTCATCATCAGAAGTGTCCCCGTAATAAGGTAGTAATTGTTTCACATATAAAACATCAGATGAACGAATGTGACTCAGCAACTTGAGACGATAAGCATTTGAGTTTATCGTCTCCACAATTTCCATGGGCCCAATCTTCTTAGCTGATAATTTATTGTATTCTCCAATAGAAAAACGATCTTTTGTCAAAACAGCCCAAACAAAATAACCTTATTCAAAATCAACATGTCGTCGCTTTTGATCAGCAGCCTGCTTGTACTTTGAGTTGGCTCGAACCAGGTTGTCATGCACATCTTTATGAATCTCATGTAGCCCTTCCACAAAATCTTTCACTTTATTGGGGACAGAACCAGGAATGGGAAGTGACATCAGGTCAAGGGGTCCCCGTGGCTGAGCAGAATAAACCATTTGAAACGGACTAAACTCGGTACTTTGATTGACAACATGATTATGAGCAAACTCAGCTTGACATAGTTTTTGATCCCAGGCCTTCACATGTTCACCCACAAGGAACCGCAACAAATTTCCAAGGGAATGATTAGTAACTTCAGTCTGCCCATCTGTCTGAGGATGGTAGGCACTACTGAAATTGAGCTGAGTATTCACCATCTTCCACAAACTATGCCAAAAATGACTCAAAAAGCGAGTGTCCGATCAGACACAATAGAAGTTGGTAACCCATGCAATCAGTAGATATGTCGAAAGATCAATTGAGCTACATTAACTGCATTTGTCATCTTCTGACAAGGAACAAAGTGAGCCATTTTAGAGAACCAGTCAACAACAACAAAGATTGAATCATGACCACGCTGAGTACGTGGCAATCCCAACAAGAAATCTATGCTAATATCAACCCAAGGCTGCGAAGGAATGGGTAAAGACATATAGAGTCCAGCATTTGTAGCCATTCCCTTCGAAACTTGACAGACCCTACAACGCTTCACAAATCGGTCTACTTCATTGCGTATAGTAGGCCAAAAGTAGGAAAACTGCACAAACTGTAAAGTACGGCCCCTTCCAACATGCCTTTCACCATTTAACTCTTGAATGATTTGAAGATGAAGAATGGAATCTGTAAAGTACGGTCCCTTCCAACATGCCTTTCACCATGTAACTCTTGAATGATTTGAAGACGAAGAATGGAATCTGGAATACACAATTGATTTCCCTTGAAAAGGAAACCGTCATGCACTAGAAAATCCGACCTCTTCCCAGATTGCGCATCATGAAAAACAACAGAAAAATTAGGGTCCACCATTAGCTGTTCCACGAAGGTGTCTACACCTGGCACACCAACCCTCATAGAAACAAGCAAATTACTCCTCCTACTCAAAACATTTTCCACCCGATTTGAAACTCAATATCATAAGTGCTATAACGGAGCTTTGCACCGGTCAACTTTTCACTGAAATAGACAACAGGCTGCCCTCCTTGACTTCGAACAGCCCCAATGCCACCCTGCGAGGCATCTGCATGTAGCTCAAAAGCTTGAGAAAAGTTTGGTAATACTAAGATCGGAGCTGTTGTAAGTTTTTCTTTAATCAACTGAAAAGCTAATTCTGCATCTTCACTCCACATAAAAGTCTTCCCTTTCATACAGTCTGAAATTTCATATGAATCGTCTATAGAATGAAGCAAGACCATGGAAACTGCGTAATTCAGTTATTGAGTTTGGGGTTGGCCACTGTTTAATGGTTGCAACTTTAGACTCGCCTACCTGTATTCCTTCCCCAGAAACAACATATCCCAAAAGCAGAACTTCTGGGGTCATGAAGACACACTTCTTCTTGGCTGCATACAAACTGTCTCTGCGAAGTAAGGTCAAAACCTGTCGTATATGGCTAACATTCTCACCAATATTAGCACTATAAATGAGAACATCATCAAAATACACCACCACGAATTTACCGATAAAGGGCCTGAACAACTGGTTCATGACTCGCATAAAGTGCTGGGGGCATTAGATAAACGAAAAGGCATAACCAACCACTCATACAACCCTTCACGAGTCTTGAAGGCGGTCTTCCACTCATCACCCAGCCTAAGGCGAATATGATGATACCCACTCTTTAAATCTAGTATTATGAAAATAGTGGCACCACTTATATGGTCAAGCAAATCATCAAGGCGTGGGATTGGAAATCTGTACCTAATAGTAATCTTGTTGATGGCACGACTGTCAACACACATACGCCATGTTCCATCGGTCAACAGGGCAAGGATAACACAGGGACTCATGCTTTCCCGAACATACCCCTTAGAAATCAAGTCTTCAACCTGCCTGCGTAACTCCTCATGCTTATTAGGACTCTTTCTATAGTGTGGCTTGTTACAGTTGAGCACCTGGTTCCAAATCAATTTGGTGCTGGATGTCACGCAACGGGGGCAAACCATCCGTTACTCATCAGGAAAGACATAAACAAATTCATCAAATAATGGAGCCATATCTTCAGGAATTTCAGTCTCCTTAGACACCTCCCTCTCTATCAACACAAAAACTATTTCTGCATCTTTTAACTCCTCTTCATACTGGCTAATAGTCAAATAATTACCGAAAGGCTTTGTGGCCAACTCTTTTGGCTTTCTAGGAACAAGAGTTAGCTTCACACCACCAAACATAAAGCTGTAAGTATTTGAACGACCATTATGCTCAACTCTACGATCAAATTCCCAAGGCCTACCCAACAATAAATGACATGCATCCATAGCAACCACATCACACGAAATATCATCTTTATATGTTGTACCACAGAAAAAGAAATAAGAGCTCGCTTGTATATCATTTCCTCGCCTCCCTTCTTATGCCACTGTAGCTTATACGGTTTGTGACGACTTTCTGTTTTCAAAGCTTGCTTACGAACTGCCTCTTCTGAGATCAAGTTATCACAACTTCCAGAATCAATAAAAAGGTGCAAACCTTCCCCAAGATGGTACACGTGGAGTGAAATATGTTATGCTTTAGCCAATCATCACCATCTGCCTTTGGTGTATAGAAAGAACGCCTAACCACCAAGTTTACCCCCAAATCACCAATCACAACCTCTTCCTCATACTCTGGGGCCTTTTGATACTCTTCATACTGTTCATCCTCAGATTCAACAAACAAATGCCTCTTACCAGCTTGTTTACAGTCAACTTGCCGATGGCCTGTCTCACCACAGTTGAAACACTTCACCCCGCTGCTACTACCCCCCTTAGAATTTGACCTTGTGTTGTTAACCGCCGGTCTCTACTTACTACGCACGACACGAGGTCCTCCACCACCCGACCCCGAATTTCCTCCAACAGGGGCTGGTGAATACGAACCGTCCACCTGACGGTTTGTTTTCAAAAGCCAATGCCCGTTGGTGTGCCTCGGAGACTGTTAATGGATCAAAAAGATTTATAAAGTCCATGATCTGACCTTTAAACCCCAAATATACCAAGAAACGAGTTGTTTATCAGTTTCTTGAATATCAATACGAGCAACCAAATGGTAAAACTCGATCGTATATTCATTAACTGATCTGGATCCATGCTACAGTCTGCAAACGTTGGTACATCAACCGTTGAAAGTTGTGAGGTAAAAAGTTATTCCGCAAACACTTTTTCATCTTGGCCCATGTCACAATCCTTGATTTTCCGAGGCTATTTCGTGTCAATTTCAATTTTTGCCACCATGCTGGCGCCCTTCCACATAGCCTGGTAGCGATCAAAGGTACCCGCTTATTTTCAGGAACCTCTCGGAATTCAAACACCTACTCTATGGTAGCCATCCAATCAATGAAGCCTTCCGGATCCAAACTAGTCCCATCAAATTTTGGGATATCAGTACGGATCCCAGCATCACAATGTCAGTTGCCATCCCCAAGTTCTCGCCTTGGTTCCCTCCCGTACCCCTCTTTGGAAGACGAACCATCATTACCAAAAAATGGATTATCAAATTCACGCCCCTCCCTGTTTTCAAGGGCATGCCTTCTACGATTCATCAAGTCAGCCATTCGATCAGTGATTTGATCGACCACTTGATCCAATCGTTGCTCCACCCGTGCCATAAATCGTTGTTCCAACTCTCGTTCATAAACCTCATCGATTGGTCTACTTCTCCTTGGAGGCATTTTGAGCTAGGAATTCGGCTCTAATACCAACGAATGCAGCGTACTAATATAGAATTAAGGTTATCACGTTGATTCTTGTAATACCCATGAAGATCCTTTTCCAAACCCCCAATTTTCGCCCAAAAGTCAAGAATTTGAAAGATAAAGTTTTTTATTCAATAATTGATCACTGATCAGTCACCAACATTCATAACATATTAATAGAGATTCTGAAATAGGTTTGGGCCAAAACAAACAGCCAAAGGCCCAACAACAGCCCAAAACAAAACCCAAAAAGTAGACGAAAAAGACAAAAGTGGTCCAAAGTGTATCGGCTAGTTACCACAACGTGGCCCACGTTCCAACGGCCGTTTTGACTGGTAGCATGCCTAAACCGGAGGCTCGTAGACCAAGTTAAGTCTATTTTCGTGCAGCCCCCTTTGAAGCGCGATCTTGGGCCTCCAGAAACATCATTTCCCGGTCTTCCACACTTGGGCCCACATCCATTTGATTCTTCATTACCGAACTCATTTCTAGCATCATTAGGTTTTTCGTGGTTCGTATATGCCGATAAACTCAAATTATGAGATGGTATCATTAAGGAGATCTATAAAATGGGTGTATTGGACTTGTATTATTGACTCCAATTGAACATAAGCCCATAATTTTCATTGAGGGGTCTAGATTGGCAGGTTTACTTAGGTTTTAGCTCAAGCTTAACCGAAAATTTGGTTTTTGGATTTTTGAATACCATTCGGTGTTCACTTTTCTGGTTTTAGACTAGGTTATTTTTCCTTAAAATGGGTTACTAAAAAATTTAAATAAGTCTCTACTACTCAAGAAAAATGTAGAGGCTTATTTGTTTGGCTTGTTGTAGAGTTCTTTTGTTATCCACTACTAAAGTCTACGAATTGCCAACTAGTCCACAAGAGTTTTGGATATGATGCAAGCAATAGCGTGGCTTGAAATAAGGATTTAAAATATATAAGTGATTTGACTCTTTTTTTCCGTTTTAGTTGAATACAAAACCAAAACCAAAACCGAACAAAAAAACAGTTTTTACAAAAAACATATAACCAAACCATCAACTTTTGTTTATATTTAGTTATTTTGGTTTCATGGACACCTTTAGTTTGCGTCTTTGTACATTGTTTCTAAATTATTTTCACCCTAAATATATGAAACATTAGATATCCCTTGACGTTATATCATTACAAGTTCAATTTCAATTTTTTATCAAATTTAGGAAATCTTCATATTGTATTTTATGTTAAAACAATAAGTTTTTTCAATATTACCACTCAAATTTGGTTAGCAAATCTTCGTGTAATTGAAGATTGGATCTCGCAATCGTTTATATAACCGACATGTTAAATGAATAAACAATATCCAAATTTATTTGTTTTTCCATCTTTAACCACACCGACAATCGTTTAACCATTATACACGAAATCAATCTTATTATTTCAATTAAATGGGCAGGAACCATTATGAAACCATCGCTAACCATAACCCTATACTTAATTTGATTTCCAATGCTGTTTGTATGCTCGTTTATCAACCCCTCGTAGCCGGCTCTATTCAGTTCAATTAATCTTTCTTCGTTCGTTGTTCAAGGTAAATGATTACATGGTGTTAATCGCGTCTAGATGTAGATCAAAAACCTTATCATTAATTCAATCAAACCTTAACGGAATTCACGATTTGATTTGTTAGGGTTCTTGGACCCAAACTGTTAGCATGTTTGTCTGCTTATTTATATTTCCGGTTAATGATTATATCAAATGGTTGGTCAGCTCAGTTGGTTTGTGTTAAAGGTATGGAATGGCTGGACGCGGGTTCAAACCCCAGCCATCCCGTTTTTGGTTTTTATTTTTGGTATTTATTATCCAAAATCATTTATTAAGTTAATAATAATAATAATAATGGTTAAATAAAATTATTTTCTTGAAAACCGACTTTATAAATATCTGTGTTCCTCGTATCTCTCGTCGGTGTATGTACGAATATGTGTAATTAGTTATACATTATGTATATATACGTATATATATATATTACCACGAAAACTAATATTTATGATTTAATAAATACAAAAGGTGAACTTCATATATATTTATATAATTTAACAAACGTATAGTTTTTAAAGATATACTTTATTCATATAATATTTTTATATATTATATTAATAAATATAATATACTTTTAAACGAATTAATAAACTAATAATATTTTAAAGTTGTGTTTTATACAATATCTTTTTATATAATTATGATTAAGAGTATAATAATGACTTAATAATGATTATAATTATCGAGCTCTCATAATCGATCTAGTTCATTAACTTAGCGTATCCGTATTTCTCTTTTTCCTTATTAGGCTTATCATCAACGCGAGATTTCCGCGAATCATCATTCTTAATATTTCTCTTTTCACTTTTGTTTGTCTATCGAGGTGAGTACCACATTCCCTTATTTTACTTGTTTTCCACGTTTTGGGGACATATGCGTAAATATATTTCTCATATATATACTTATACACAAAACTGCAACTTTGTATTATGTGTTAACAACTTATACCTTACTTGTTTATGTGCTTATTTGCTTTGCATGCTTCCGCATTCGGAGAGGTCCAACATAATCTTAGTCAAGTATGATCATACGCCAGTCGTTAGCCTTTGTGCTTCTGGACATCTCAGTTATACTTGATCATTTGGTTATTTTGTTATTCTCATATGACTTATTGCAGCTACATATTTTTGTTATATATACGATATGTACAACTAAACTGGTGTGTTGCTCACTCAACATGTGTTGTTGACAAAATTCTATTTTATACGCATATGCAGGTTATCGCTTGAATTAGTTGCAAGACTTTGTGAAGATTTAGTGAAGAGTTATGTTAGAAAAGATAAAATCGAGAATTAAATTTGTGTTTATTGTTTGTTTAATGAGTTGTATTTTGTATTTGATTTATTTGGAAACTGAATAGAATTAATAGATATTGTCATATAAATATTGCATGATAGTACCTTGAGAGCTGTGACAATCAGTTCGCGCCCCGGCATTTCCGCCGTAGGTTGCGGTGTGACAGATTGGTATCAGAGCCGAAGGTTTAAGATAGGTCGTTAGAAATTGCCTTAGACACATGTTTAGGAACCCTATACGTGCCTATCTGTTTGCCTTTATGTGTTCAATTTTAAATTGTTTATAGCTTTCGTAGATAATTATTATTATTATTATTATTTATTGTTATGCACACACACACAAACAATGAGGCTATGCCTCAACATTCAAAGAAAACTTTTCGAAATTAGATTGTTTTTATTTACGGGAAATTCCATAAGAATTCTCACCTATTGTTTTCACTTGTAAACCTACATGCAGGTTCCGGTCATTAGACTTTGGGAAATTAGGCTTGTATCGTTCTGGTTGTTATCTGTATCCTACCATGTAGACTCATTGGATCTAAGACTCTATTAGGGGAGTAGATCCGTGTTTCTTCATTTGCGCCATGCGTCTCCAGAGGAATGGCTCCGTATTCAATAAGAGAATGGTGCAGCCGAATATGAGCGCAGAGTGCGTAATGAACGTTTTCATGCCCGCACTCTGAATTATGATGAATCACCAAGGAGATCTACCTCCCCTCCACCAATGGTGAGAGGAAGTCAGATTCGTTATAGTCAACAAACGGAACAAGAGTTGGGTAAAGTCCGGAGGTTACGACCTCGTCCTCTCATAGATATGCGAATACCATCTTATATTGACGAATCTGATAGTCATGACTGGTAACAACTCGGGTTTTCAAACTTATATTTAATCCGATTCGGTTCAATGTTCGGGTTAGTTTTACTGAATAAATATAATTTTCGTTTATCGAACTAATTGATTTTTATTAATTACTTATAACTATAACTTTTAGGTTTTGGCATTTTTAGTCCGAAAGTATAAACTTTTATCTTCCTTGGTACCACTTTCAAACTCCAAGGTCCATTTTGTAACTTTATTATAACCCATCATCAAACTGGTTATCCAAGACCCAAACCCGAACCCGTATACGATTTCTTGTACCCGAAGCTGATAAACATCAAATTTGGTTAGCAAATCTTCGTGTAATTGAAGATTGGATCTCGCAATCGTTTATATATATCAAACGCGGCCTAACCGACATGTTAAATGAATAAACAATATCCAAATTTATCTGTTTTTCCATCTTTAACCACACCGACAATCGTTTAACCATTATACACGAAATCAATCTTATTATTTCAATTAAATGGGCAGGAACCATTATGAAACCATCGCTAACCATAACCCTATACTTAATTTGATTTCCAATGCTGTTTGTATGCTCGTTCATCAACCCCTCGTAGCCGGCTCTATTCAGTTCAATTAATCTTTCTTCGTTCGTTGTTCAAGGTAAATGATTACATGGTGTTAATCGCGTCTAGATGTAGATCAAAAACCTTATCATTAATTCAATCAAACCTTAACGGAATTCACGATTTGATTTGTTAGGGTTCTTGGACCCAAACTGTTAGCATGTTTGTCTGCTTATTTATATTTCCGGTTAAGGATTATATCAAATGGTTGGTCAGCTCAGTTGGTTTGTGTTAAAGGTATGGAATGGCTGGACGCGGGTTCAAACCCCAGCCATCCCGTTTTTGGTTTTTATTTTTGGTATTTATTATCCAAAATCATTTATTAAGTTAATAATAATAATAATAATGGTTAAATAAAATTATTTTCTTGAAAACCGACTTTATAAATATTTGTGTTCCTCGTATCTCTCGTCGGTGTATGTACGAATATGTGTAATTAGTTATACATTATGTATATATACGTATATATATATATTACCACGAAAACTAATATTTATGATTTAATAAATACAAAAGGTGAACTTCATATATATTTATATAATTTAACAAACGTATAGGTTTTTAAAGATATACTTTATTCATATAATATTTTTATATATTATATTAATAAATATAATATACTTTTAAACGAATTAATAAACTAATAATATTTTAAAGTTGTGTTTTATACAATATCTTTTTATATAATTATGATTAAGAGTATAATAATGACTTAATAATGATTATAATTATCGAGCTCTCATAATCGATCTAGTTCATTAACTTAGCGTATCCGTATTTCTCTTTTTTCCTTATTAGGCTTATCATCAACGCGAGATTTCCGCGAATCATCATTCTTAATATTTCTCTTTTCACTTTTGTTCGTCTATCGAGGTGAGTACCACATTCCCTTATTTTACTTGTTTTCCACGTTTTGGGGACATATGCGTAAATATATTTCTCATATATATACTTATACACAAAACTGCAACTTTGTATTATGTGTTAACAACTTATACCTTACTTGTTTATGTGCTTATTTGCTTTGCATGCTTCCGCATTCGGAGAGGTCCAACATAATCTTAGTCAAGTATGATCATACGCCAGTCGTTAGCCTTTGTGCTTCTGGACATCTCAGTTATACTTGATCATTTGGTTATTTTGTTATTCTCATATGACTTATTGCAGCTACATATTTTTGTTATATATACGATATGTACAACTAAACTGGTGTGTTGCTCACTCAACATGTGTTGTTGACAAAATTCTATTTTATACGCATATGCAGGTTATCGCTTGAATTAGTTGCAAGACTTTGTGAAGATTTAGTGAAGAGTTATGTTAGAAAAGATAAAATCGAGAATTAAATTTGTGTTTATTGTTTGTTTAATGAGTTGTATTTTGTATTTGATTTATTTGGAAACTGAATAGAATTAATAGATATTGTCATATAAATATTGCATGATAGTACCTTGAGAGCTGTGACAATCAGTTCGCGCCCCGGCATTTCCGCCGTAGGTTGCGGTGTGACAGATTGGTATCAGAGCCGAAGGTTTAAGATAGGTCGTTAGAAATTGCCTTAGACACATGTTTAGGAACCCTATACGTGCCTATCTGTTTGCCTTTATGTGTTCAATTTTAAATTGTTATAGCTTTCGTAGATAATTATTATTATTATTATTTATTGTTATGCACACACACACAAACAATGAGGCTATGCCTCAACATTCAAAGAAAACTTTTCGAAATTAGATTGTTTTTATTTACGGGAAATTCCATAAGAATTCTCACCTATTGTTTTCACTTGTAAACCTACATGCAGGTTCCGGTCATTAGACTTTGGGAAATTAGGCTTGTATCGTTCTGGTTGTTATCTGTATCCTACCATGTAGACTCATTGGATCTAAGACTCTATTAGGGGAGTAGATCCGTGTTTCTTCATTTGCGCCATGCGTCTCCAGAGGAATGGCTCCGTATTCAATAAGAGAATGGTGCAGCCGAATATGAGCGCAGAGTGCGTAATGAACGTTTTCATGCCCGCACTCTGAATTATGATGAATCACCAAGGAGATCTACCTCCCCTCCACCAATGGTGAGAGGAAGTCAGATTCGTTATAGTCAACAAACGGAACAAGAGTTGGGTAAAGTCCGGAGGTTACGACCTATGCGAATACCATCTTATATTGACGAATCTGATAGTCATGACTGGTAACAACTCGGGTTTTCAAACTTATATTTAATCCGATTCGGTTCAATGTTCGGGTTAGTTTTACTGAATAAATATAATTTTCGTTTATCGAACTAATTGATTTTTATTAATTACTTATAACTATAACTTTTAGGTTTTGGCATTTTTAGTCCGAAAGTATAAACTTTTATCTTCCTTGGTACCACTTTCAAACTCCAAGGTCCATTTTGTAACTTTATTATAACCCATCATCAAACTGGTTATCCAAGACCCAAACCCGAACCCGTATACGATTTCTTGTACCCGAAGCTGATAAACATCAAATTTGGTTAGCAAATCTTCGTGTAATTGAAGATTGGATCTCGCAATCGTTTATATATATCAAACGCGGCCTAACCGACATGTTAAATGAATAAACAATATCCAAATTTATCTGTTTTTCCATCTTTAACCACACCGACAATCGTTTAACCATTATACACGAAATCAATCTTATTATTTCAATTAAATGGGCAGGAACCATTATGAAACCATCGCTAACCATAACCCTATACTTAATTTGATTTCCAATGCTGTTTGTATGCTCGTTCATCAACCCCTCGTAGCCGGCTCTATTCAGTTCAATTAATCTTTCTTCGTTCGTTGTTCAAGGTAAATGATTACATGGTGTTAATCGCGTCTAGATGTAGATCAAAAACCTTATCATTAATTCAATCAAACCTTAACGGAATTCACGATTTGATTTGTTAGGGTTCTTGGACCCAAACTGTTAGCATGTTTGTCTGCTTATTTATATTTCCGGTTAATGATTATATCAAATGGTTGGTCAGCTCAGTTGGTTTGTGTTAAAGGTATGGAATGGCTGGACGCGGGTTCAAACCCCAGCCATCCCGTTTTTGGTTTTTATTTTTGGTATTTATTATCCAAAATCATTTATTAAGTTAATAATAATAATAATAATGGTTAAATAAAATTATTTTCTTGAAAACCGACTTTATAAATATTTGTGTTCCTCGTATCTCTCGTCGGTGTATGTACGAATATGTGTAATTAGTTATACATTATGTATATATACGTATATATATATATTACCACGAAAACTAATATTTATGATTTAATAAATACAAAAGGTGAACTTCATATATATTTATATAATTTAACAAACGTATAGTTTTTAAAGATATACTTTATTCATATAATATTTTTATATATTATATTAATAAATATAATATACTTTTAAACGAATTAATAAACTAATAATATTTTAAAGTTGTGTTTTATACAATATCTTTTTATATAATTATGATTAAGAGTATAATAATGACTTAATAATGATTATAATTATCGAGCTCTCATAATCGATCTAGTTCATTAACTTAGCGTATCCGTATTTCTCTTTTTCCTTATTAGGCTTATCATCAACGCGAGATTTCCGCGAATCATCATTCTTAATATTTCTCTTTTCACTTTTGTTTGTCTATCGAGGTGAGTACCACATTCCCTTATTTTACTTGTTTTCCACGTTTTGGGGACATATGCGTAAATATATTTCTCATATATATACTTATACACAAAACTGCAACTTTGTATTATGTGTTAACAACTTATACCTTACTTGTTTATGTGCTTATTTGCTTTGCATGCTTCCGCATTCGGAGAGGTCCAACATAATCTTAGTCAAGTATGATCATACGCCAGTCGTTAGCCTTTGTGCTTCTGGACATCTCAGTTATACTTGATCATTTGGTTATTTTGTTATTCTCATATGACTTATTGCAGCTACATATTTTTGTTATATATACGATATGTACAACTAAACTGGTGTGTTGCTCACTCAACATGTGTTGTTGACAAAATTCTATTTTATACGCATATGCAGGTTATCGCTTGAATTAGTTGCAAGACTTTGTGAAGATTTAGTGAAGAGTTATGTTAGAAAAGATAAAATCGAGAATTAAATTTGTGTTTATTGTTTGTTTAATGAGTTGTATTTTGTATTTGATTTATTTGGAAACTGAATAAAATTAATAGATATTGTCATATAAATATTGCATGATAGTACATTGAGAGCTGTGACAATCAGTTCGCGCCCCGGCATTTCCGCCGTAGGTTGCGGTGTGACAGATTGGTATCAGAGCCGAAGGTTTAAGATAGGTCGTTAGAAATTGCCTTAGACACATGTTTAGGAACCCTATACGTGCCTATCTGTTTGCCTTTATGTGTTCAATTTTAAATTGTTTATAGCTTTCGTAGATAATTATTATTATTATTATTTATTGTTATGCACACACACACAAACAATGAGGCTATGCCTCAACATTCAAAGAAAATTTTTCGAAATTAGATTGTTTTTATTTACGGGAAATTCCATAAGAATTCTCACCTATTGTTTTCACTTGTAAACCTACATGCAGGTTCCGGTCATTAGACTTTGGGAAATTAGGCTTGTATCGTTCTGGTTGTTATCTGTATCCTACCATGTAGACTCATTGGATCTAAGACTCTATTATGGGAGTAGATCCGTGTTTCTTCATTTGCGCCATGCGTCTCCAGAGGAATGGCTCCGTATTCAATAAGAGAATGGTGCAGCCGAATATGAGCGCAGAGTGTGTAATGAACGTTTTCATGCCCGCACTCTGAATTATGATGAATCACCAAGGAGATCTACCTCCCCTCCACCAATGGTGAGAGGAAGTCAGATTCGTTATAGTCAACAAACGGAACAAGAGTTGGGTAAAGTCCGGAGGTTACGACCTCGTCCTCTCATAGATATGCGAATACCATCTTATATTGACGAATCTGATAGTCATGACTGGTAACAACTCGGGTTTTCAAACTTATATTTAATCCGATTCGGTTCAATGTTCGGGTTAGTTTTACTGAATAAATATAATTTTCGTTTATCGAACTAATTGATTTTTATTAATTACTTATAACTATAACTTTTAGGTTTTGGCATTTTTAGTCCGAAAGTATAAACTTTTATCTTCCTTGGTACCACTTTCAAACTCCAAGGTCCATTTTGTAACTTTATTATAACCCATCATCAAACTGGTTATCCAAGACCCAAACCCGAACCCGTATACGATTTCTTGTACCCGAAGCTGATAAACATCAAATTTGGTTAGCAAATCTTCGTGTAATTGAAGATTGGATCTCGCAATCGTTTATATATATCAAACGCGGCCTAACCGACATGTTAAATGAATAAACAATATCCAAATTTATCTGTTTTTCCATCTTTAACCACACCGACAATCGTTTAACCATTATACACGAAATCAATCTTATTATTTCAATTAAATGGGCAGGAACCATTATGAAACCATCGCTAACCATAACCCTATACTTAATTTGATTTCCAATGCTGTTTGTATGCTCGTTCATCAACCCCTCGTAGCCGGCTCTATTCAGTTCAATTAATCTTTCTTCGTTCGTTGTTCAAGGTAAATGATTACATGGTGTTAATCGCGTCTAGATGTAGATCAAAAACCTTATCATTAATTCAATCAAACCTTAACGGAATTCACGATTTGATTTGTTAGGGTTCTTGGACCCAAACTGTTAGCATGTTTGTCTGCTTATTTATATTTCCGGTTAAGGATTATATCAAATGGTTGGTCAGCTCAGTTGGTTTGTGTTAAAGGTATGGAATGGCTGGACGCGGGTTCAAACCCCAGCCATCCCGTTTTTGGTTTTTATTTTGGGTATTTATTATCCAAAATCATTTATTAAGTTAATAATAATAATAATAATGGTTAAATAAAATTATTTTCTTGAAAACCGACTTTATAAATATTTGTGTTCCTCGTATCTCTCGTCGGTGTATGTACGAATATGTGTAATTAGTTATACATTATGTATATATACGTATATATATATATTACCACGAAAACTAATATTTATGATTTAATAAATACAAAAGGTGAACTTCATATATATTTATATAATTTAACAAACGTATAGTTTTTAAAGATATACTTTATTCATATAATATTTTTATATATTATATTAATAAATATAATATACTTTTAAACGAATTAATAAACTAATAATATTTTAAAGTTGTGTTTTATACAATATCTTTTTATATAATTATGATTAAGAGTATAATAATGACTTAATAATGATTATAATTATCGAGCTCTCATAATCGATCTAGTTCATTAACTTAGCGTATCCGTATTTCTCTTTTTCCTTATTAGGCTTATCATCAACGCGAGATTTCCGCGAATCATCATTCTTAATATTTCTCTTTTCACTTTTGTTCGTCTATCGAGGTGAGTACCACATTCCCTTATTTTACTTGTTTTCCACGTTTTGGGGACATATGCGTAAATATATTTCTCATATATATACTTATACACAAAACTGCAACTTTGTATTATGTGTTAACAACTTATACCTTACTTGTTTATGTGCTTATTTGCTTTGCATGCTTCCGCATTCGGAGAGGTCCAACATAATCTTAGTCAAGTATGATCATACGCCAGTCGTTAGCCTTTGTGCTTCTGGACATCTCAGTTATACTTGATCATTTGGTTATTTTGTTATTCTCATATGACTTATTGCAGCTACATATTTTTGTTATATATACGATATGTACAACTAAACTGGTGTGTTGCTCACTCAACATGTGTTGTTGACAAAATTCTATTTTATACGCATATGCAGGTTATCGCTTGAATTAGTTGCAAGACTTTGTGAAGATTTAGTGAAGAGTTATGTTAGAAAAGATAAAATCGAGAATTAAATTTGTGTTTATTGTTTGTTTAATGAGTTGTATTTTGTATTTGATTTATTTGGAAACTGAATAAAATTAATAGATATTGTCATATAAATATTGCATGATAGTACCTTGAGAGCTGTGACAATCAGTTCGCGCCCCGGCATTTCCGCCGTAGGTTACGGTGTGACAGATTGGTATCAGAGCCGAAGGTTTAAGATAGGTCGTTAGAAATTGCCTTAGACACATGTTTAGGAACCCTATACGTGCCTATCTGTTTGCCTTTATGTGTTCAATTTTAAATTGTTTATAGCTTTCGTAGATAATTATTATTATTATTATTTATTGTTATGCACACACACACAAACAATGAGGCTATGCCTCAACATTCAAAGAAAACTTTTCGAAATTAGATTGTTTTTATTTACGGGAAATTCCATAAGAATTCTCACCTATTGTTTTCACTTGTAAACCTTAAGGCTAGGTTATGTGGCATGTCCCTATGATAAATGAAAGGGGAAGAGAAACTGTGTGTTGGGCACTGGCAAAACGGTTCCAAGAACCAAAGGTAAGACGCTATTCCTTACCTGGGTGATAACCTGACCACAATACTCAACCCTATGGACCCGAGCGAGACCCATAAATGCCATATGACCGACACCTTAGGTTAATTGTAACCGAATTCACGGTGATTCGTGGCTAAACTCGATTTTCCCGATTATTGTGTTCCGTTATTTAAATGGTTAGTTGGGTGAAAAATCCATGGAACCCATGGGCACTCCTACTATTCATTTCTTAACTTGATTTCGTAATTTTGTTGGAGTAATCAACGTGGTGATTCACAAGATTCTCTGACTACCCATATTTATTTCGATTGTTCGTTATTTAGTTTGGTCGGTTAAAACGCCGTGTAACGCTCATTGGGCCGACAAACTTCATTGCATTGTTAATTCGTTAATTAGTTGGGACAATTAAATTGCCTTGTAACGCGCATGGGCTGTCCAACTCAGTTGGGCCATTCAAATTGCCATGGAAAGCTCATGGGAGGCCAACATCCACAATTTGTATTTCGTTAGTTTATTGTAAACTTAATAAAAATCTGAGTTTTAAACTGACTTAACTCCTCATGTAGTCATCACACATTAATCTTATTGACTACATCATCTAATAACTATTTACGCTATGTACCCCCTCATCATATAATCTTTCACATTTAATCTTTGTGACACAAATCCTCTTACTTCTTAATGCAACGTTATTATAAGTTATCTACATAGTTAAACGTTTCACTATTCATATGATTCCCTCAATTTATCATTCATCTTATAAATTCTCATTTTTGATCCCTTATATAATGTCTCATTCAAGAAACCTTACCTCGATCCTTTTCCGTCATGCCCCATTTGTAACTATCATCACTCGATTGAATCCCTATGTTGTCATTGCATCCAATGAAACCGTTATGTCCATCTTGCTAACACCTGCCGTGTGCCGCCTATTGCACAAGCCATTCCACAACAACCTACCCCTCATGCTCAACCTGGTGTTCCTAATACCCGTACTTGCTACCATTGTGGAAACCCAAATCACTTCTGTAATGCGTGCCCGCAACTTACCCAAGCTCATCAAGCTCAATCTACAACTACACTATACTACTTGATCTATGCTCAAACCCATCAACCTCATGTCCCTCAAGCTCCTCCCATCAATCAAGGTCAACCTTACTTAACCCAACACTAGCAAACCCCACAACCACAAGCTCAAGTTTACCAGACATATTTCCACCATACAACTCTCTTGCAAACCGTTCAAGCTTCAGTTTTCCAAGCAATGCCGAATCAATCTACCTCAACTGCTCCTACTTCTGAAACTCCTCATGGTGCCTCAAGTCACGTCAATTAAGCTACTCAACGATATTGAAGACCTTTTCCGTTCCCTTTACCTATGTTAATTCTTTTTGTCTTTTTCTTACTTACGCCTCTTTATGGCCTTGAATTATTTCTCATTTGAACTATTTACCTTCTATCGAATAAATAAAGTTTCTTTTGATTAAATAGATTGTTTATTGAAGCCTACTTCGATCTTATTTCTTTATCATCATTAACCTTAACTATTTATAAGCTACCCTTCTTAAACTTTAAATATCTTTACGTTTAAAAGTTGTCTTAAAACTTCTTGCCCTACTAAAATTCACTGCAACTTTTGAAATTTATTTTATACATTGGTGACTTTGTTCTAAATTAAAACTTCTTAAAACTTTTGTTTCCTGTCATATTTTTAATCAAACGTTTTGTAAATCCACACAATGGGACGAATCATGTGGACCATCCAACGATGAAAATAATTATGGTCCGAAACATAATTATCGAAATCCTCGCATGGAAATCATGATGTTTAAGATTGTGTGTCTTAATATAAAAGTGAAAGTGGTTGGAATAACGGTACAAATGTAGAGATGTTAAGGACATGGTGGATACGCCACTGGTACATCATATATATAAGTGCCCTTATCGGACTCTTCATTTGGAGCATTATTTTAACTATCTAAACTTATGTATTACGATTTATTTTAAATCTTATGTATTTTTATTTAATATTGTTGTTATGGTATTCCTTAATTTCGGGACGAAATTCCCTAAAATGTGGGAGATTGTAACAACTCGGGTTTTCAAACTTATATTTTATCTGATTCGGTTCAATGTTCGGGTTAGTTTTATTAAATAAATATAATTTGCGTTTATCGAACTAATTGATTTTTATTAATTACTTATAACTATAACTTTTAGGTTTTGGCATTTTAGCCCGAAAATATAAACACTTATCTTCCTTTGTACCACTTTCAAACTCCAAGGTCCATTTTGTAACTTTATTATAACCCATCATCAAACTGGTTATCCAGGACCCAAATCCGAACCCGTATACGATTTCTTGTACCGAAGCTGATGAACACCAAATTTGGTCAGCAAATCTTTGTGTAATTGAAGATTGGATCTCGCAATCGTTTATATATATCAAACGCGGCCTAACCGACATGTTAAACGAGTAAACAATATCAAAATTTATCTGTTTTTCCATCTTTAACCACACCGACAATCGTTTAACCATTATACACGAAATCAATCTTATTATTTCAATTAAATGGGCAGGAACAATTATGAAAGCTTCGCTAACTATAACCCTATACTTAATTTGATTTCCAATGCTGTTTGTATGCTCGTTCATCAACCCCTCGTAGCCGGCTCTGTTCAGTCCAATTAATCTTTATTCGTTCGTTGTTCAAGGTAAATGATTACATGGTTTTAATCGCGTCTAGATGTAGATCAAAATCCCTATCGTTAATTCAATCATACCTTAACGGAATTCACGATTTGATTTTTTAGGGTTCTTGGACCCAAACTGTTAGCATGTCTGTCTGCTTATTTATATTTCCGGTTAATGATTATATCAAATGGTTGGTCAGATCATTTGGTTTGTGTTAAAGGTATGGAATGGCTGGATGCGGGTTCAAACCCCAGCCATCCCGTTTTTGGTTTTTATTTTTGGTATTTATTATCCAAAATCATTTATTAAGTTAATAATAATAATAATGGTTAAATAAAATTTTACTAAACCTTTCCGCCCAGCAGCTTTTGCTAAGAAATCAAAGTTCATATCCCGCATTGCAACCGCACCCTTCCCGATTAATGCCAAAATACCTACGTCGGTCGGCAAATATAATGGAATGACCGATCCAAGCGATCATCTCCAGAATTTTGTGGCTGTGGGGGGTGTAAGAGGGTGGGCGCTCCCTTATTGGTGTCACATGTTCGCATTGACACTAACAGGGGCAACGCGTGAATGGTTTGAAAAACTTCCAGACGGTCAGATTCCAGCTGGGACGATTTAGTGATAAAGTTTTCCCAGCAGTTCAGTCAGCAGAAGAAACACACTCGTGATCAGTTAGAAATTTTGGATGTTACCCGCCGGGATAAACAATCTGTGGAAGACTTCATTACCCGGTTCAACGATGAAAGTCTGAATATTGGTGGGATTAGCGAAGACATGCTTCGTGGAGCCTTCCGCAAGAATGTCAGGTGTTACGCGTTAATCCGAACGCTAACTGGCAGAGATGGAATGCCAAAGAAATGGGATAATATTATGACAGCTGCAAAGTTATATGCCAGAACTGAAAAAATTTGGGCTATAACAATTCAAAGAAAAAATTGAAGGTAGAATTTCAAAATCCACGACCGAATAAACAAGCGAAAGGAACGATTTGGTCCAGATTACAGCCAAATGCAGAGACCTCGAAGCCATTTGATGCGAGATCCTTGATAGGTGATAAGAACAAACAAAACTTTTCAGCTCGATCTTCTATCAGCTGGACTCCGCTGTCAAAGACTCCATTAGAGATTCTAACAACTGAGAATATGTGTTTCCGCAAACCTCAACGCTTACGAGAAGGTCTTTCCAGGATTCCAAGAAGCACTGCTCATTTCATAATGATATCGGGCATAACACGAATGAATGCGTGGCCTTAAAAAATGAAATCGAAGCAGCTGTGAAATCTGGCAGACTCAAACACTTGGTCAAGGGTACAAAGTCAGGGACTGGTAAGGCTCCCGCACGGGATAATCAGGGCCCATCTAAAAATCAAGTCAAGGACTTAAATATTCACATGATTCAAGGAGGACATAAGATAAGCGGGAAGAGAAGAGAATTGGAGGATGAGGAATGGAAGAATGAACCAGTGATCTTCCCAAGAGTTAAAGGCGGACCGTGTAACAAGAATCCCTTGATTATCACTGCTCTCTTTGGTCACTACAGATCACAATACGTCTTCTTCGACACTGGTAGTACATCTGACATTATGTACGAACAGTGCTTCGAACAACTTGATGATGAAGACAAGGAAAATTTGAAACCAATTCATGCTCCCGTATCCGGTTTTGGAGGTGAGATAATGCACTCGCGAGGGGTAATATCATTCCCTGTCACTCTCAGTGACGGGATTCATTCAAGAACTGAGGACGTCGAGTTCTTGGTTTTACCAACAACTTCTAAGCATGACATAATTTTAGGGCGGGAAGCAATTGGTGACTTCAATTCTCACTCGTCCACAGCCCACTATGCGGTAGGAGTTCCAACACGCACTGGAGAGGAAATAATTCTTGTCAACCGGCACCGTTTCACAACTGAAAGTTCGAAACCTAACAAAGTCCCAAAGAAAGCTAAGAGAACTAAATTAGAGAAGTGGGTTTTGAACAAGAAATTCCCTAATCAGACAGTCATAATTGGACCCACTATTTCAGAAATAGTGAAGACTTTTTTAAAGCAACTGTTGACAAAAAATATGGATATCTTCGCATGGCAACCTGCGGACATGACTGGTGTCCTGCGAAGCATAAATTGAGGGTAAACCCAATGTTTACACCAATTGTCCAGAAAAAGCGAAAGATGGGCCCGGAACAGACGAAAGCCATGAATGAAAAAGTGCAGGATTTGCTCCATGCTGGAATCATCCGGGAAATCAAGTATCAAACATGGGTAGCTAATCCGGTCATCGTTCCAAAGAGCAACAGAACGTGGCGAATGTGCATAGACTTTAAAGACTTAAATAAAGTGTGCCCAAAGAATTGTTACCCATTACCAGAAATTGATCTTAAGGTAGACGCCGTGGCCCCATTCAAGTTTAAATTCTTCCTAGACGCCTATAAAGGCTATCACCAAATCCGCATGGCGGCAGGTGATGAAGACAAAACAGCTTTCCGAACCGATCAAGGCACTTTTTGCTGCAAAATGATGCCTTTCGGATTGAAGAACGCGGGAGCCACATACCAGCGATTGATGGATCAAGCATTCAAGAATCAGATTGATCGAAACTTAGATGTTTACATGGATGACTTGGTAATCAAAAACATTGAGAAAGATCAAATGCTGAGAGATATCGAAGAAACTTTCAAGACTTTGAGAGGCATTAACTTGAAGTTAAACCCGGCTAAATGTTCTTTTGGGATGGAGGAAGGAAAATTTCTTGGAGTTATTGTTATGGATGCAGGCTTTAAATCTAACCCGGATAAGGTCCAGGAAGTGGCACGCATGCCCTCTCCCTCATCCCTCATGGAAGTACAGACTCTCAATGGAAGATTGGTAGCATTGAATAGGTTTCTGGCGAACCATGCAGCCAAATCTTATCCATTCATTTCAACTTTGAGGAATTTTCTCAAGAAATCACAATTCAAGTGGACCACGGAAGCTGAACAAGCATTCCAAGAAGTCAAGAAATGTTTGATGGAGTTGCCCACGTTGACAACCCCTTATGCGGGAAAACCGTTGACGATGTACTTATCGGCACCTGATATTGCTGTGGGGGCCGTATTACTGACGGACAGGAAAAATGTCCAAACTCTAATTTATTATGTCAGTAGGACGTTGTCAGATCCGGAGACTAGATACTTAATGTTAGAAAAACTTATTTTTGCACTGGTCTGTGCAGCTCGAAGGCTCCGCAGGTATTTTCAGGGATACCCCATAAACGTCTTGACTGGATATAAACTCAAGAATGTGCTGAGTAAGCCAGAATTGTCTGGGAAATTGGCGAAGTGGGCCATCGAGTTGGTTGAACACGCGATGTAATATAAACCCAGACCATCAATTAAAGGGCAGGTGTTGGCAGACTTCGTTACTAAAGTTCCACAACACAAAGAGAAAGAATGTTTGATCGAGCAACAACCCCAAGAACCTCCAGAACAAGGACAATTTGGTCACTGTTCACGGACGGAGCTTCAAGCAGTGAAGGATCTAGCACAGGCCTCAGGATAGTCAATCCCAAGGGACATGAATTCACATACGCCATAAAGTTAGACTTTAAAAGTACTAACAACGAGGCGGAGTATGAAGCCTTTCTGGCAGGCCTGCGGAAAGCTAAAAAGCTTGGGGTGAAACACTTAGAGGCATGGGTGGATTCCATGTTAATCGCTGGACAGATTAATGGAACTTATGAAGCAAAAAACGACGTTATGGATTCATATCTGTTACAAGCAAAGAACTTAATACACCAATTCTCCTATTTCAACGTTGTCCACATCAAGAGGAGTGAGAACAACTCAGCAGACACCCTTAGCAAATTGGCTTGAACAAATTTTGAGCATTTTGCTAAGGATATTCGTGTAGAAGTTTTGGATCACCCTTTTGTTCCACAAAATCAAGTTCTAGTAATTCAGACTGGTAAGGAATCCTGGATGACACCAATAGCATATCTGTCATCGGGAGTCCTTCCGGCAGAAAAGGCTGTAGCTCGGAAAATCAAGCATAAGGCCTTGAGCTATCAAATGAATGACGGGTGTTGTACCAGAGATCGTTTCTAGGACCGCTGTTGCATTGTGTGGACGCGGAAGACGCGAATTACTTAATACGAGAAGTACACGAAGGCATCTGTGGCTTACACGCGGGTCCTAGAATTACTGTGGCAAAACTCATGAATGCAGGGTATTATTGGCCTGGCATGCATTTAGACTCTTTGCAAGAAATCAGGAAGTGCGATTCTTGCCAGCGTCATGCTCCCAATACCTTGCGTCCAAAGAATGAGTTAATTCTGGTGACATCCGCTTGGCCGTTCCAGAAATGGGCTATTGACATCATGGGACCTTTCCCAGAAGCTCTTGGACGAGTGAAATTCCTGATAGTGGCCGTTGATTACTTCCAAATGGGTGGAAGCCAAACCAGTCGCATCAATCACTGCGTCAAGTGTTAAGAAATTCCTTTGGGAATTCATTATCTGTCGGTTTGGTCTCCCGCAGGAACTTGTGACAATGGGGCCCATTTTACGGACAACGGACTACAAGAATGGCTGCAAGAACTACAAGTTATTCAAAATTTCACATCTGTAGCCCATCCGCAAGAAAACGGTCAGGTCGAACGAACCAACCGAACAATTAAGGAAGGGATCAAAGCATTGTTAGGAACTAAACAGACATGATGGGTTGACGAGTTGCCCCATGTGCTTTGGGCCTTCCGCACCCAAAAGAATTCCAGCAATTCTGAGACGCCTTTTAGTCTAACCTATGGTACTGAGGCCATGATCCCAGCCGAAATTGGGATTCCATCCGCAAGAGTTCTATTGATCGATGATAATGATCAGGAACTTCGGATGAATCTTGACCTCCTTGAGGAGAGAAGAGAACTAGCATCGATCCGCGAGCACAATTATAAATGCTAGTTACAAAAATATTACAACTCGCGGGTCAAAAAATGCGTGTTCGATGCGGGAGACTTTGTCTTCCGCAATAATGAGGCTTCTGGCCAAGAGCCTCCAGGCAAGTTGGCACCAACTTGGGAAGGACCTTACAAAGTCAAACAAATATTGTCTAAAGGTGCCTACAAGTTAGAAAAGTTGGACGGGACTGAGGTTCCTAGAACTTGGAACGGGGCTCAGTTGAAAAACTGTTACATATAGTAGATATGTTTTCATTTTATGTTTTGGCCTGCGTGCCCAAATAGACTATCAAAAGTTATGTAATTTTGTTTTTGTAATTCGGCTTAGGCCTGATCTATGGAAATTTATTTTAGTCCCATATAAATATTTGCTGTTACATAATCCTTTATTGACAAGCAAGAAGATCCTACAAACACTTATATTATGAAAGAATAAGACAAAGTCTACCGAATGAAACAAGACTTATTTATATGTCCAAATGGGATTACAGCAAAAAACGATGAATTACAAAAAATATACAAATAGAGGAAGCTATCTCTATGTTGCAGCATCCTCGTGTTCTGCGTTCTCGTTGTCCGCATAATTCTGAGGCTCCTCATCCTCTTCATCAAGACCAAGGAGATCTTTTAATTGTTCGATTCCGTCTTCTTTGTCTGCAGGATCGGATATCTGCTCTTCAATCGAAAACTTTAAATTGTCATAAGTCTTCGTTTTCTCAATAAGTATTGCAGCAGTATCCTAGCCGTGCAAGATAAATTCCTCCGGAAGTTTGCCTTCTGAGGCAAAGTTGTAACCTTCCCAGAAACCTATCTAATGACCGGCTTGCTTGGACGCATTTAGAAGCACGGCAACACAGTCACCAAGCTCGTCACAGTTCCGAACATGATTAAACATAAATGATTATGAGTAATTTGGTTGTTTCCGGTGGAAGAAGAAAAAATACCTCGGGAACTCCCTTTGTCAATAGCAATTTCTTATCCGCCTTGGCACGGACAAGTCCATCTTATAGCCAGCACATTCTAAAGCTTGTTCCCGATTCTTGGAAGCAAGAGTGGCGAGGCGTTCGTTTTTGGCTGCGGATTTAGCCTGTAGAGTTTTTATCAATGTATCTCCTTCGTCCAACTGTTTTTGGAGAACATTCTTGGCCTCCTCAGCAGCAAGACGGTTCGCCCTCTCCGCTTCCAAGGATTGATGGCTCTTTTTAGCCTCATTCATAGCCCCGAGGGCCTCCTTCTTAGCCTCAGTCACCTTGGCTTCAAGGTCATTCCACGCTTCATTCATGGCCAGCCAGTCTCGACATATTTCCTGGTTGGTCAAAGCCGCATTCGCCATATTATAAACATGAGAGTTCAACAACTCTTGGCGAATGCGGGTGCGTTGGCGCTCTCTTTCTGTGGGAGGAAAGCTCTCCCGTAAATACTCGAAGCACGCATCTGCATCGTTTAAAGTTGAATTTTCACGTAAAGACCAATGCGGACGATATATTGCACCTTCTTCTTCTTGAGGAGATGGGGATGCTCGACCCCATAATCAAACGCACTAACTCCCCCCTGATCTTTAAAGTGATGAACATTGAAGGAGGGAGACATGCGGAGGTTTTCAGAGTCACCAGTTTCCTTCTCCTTGAAAGGAGAAGTGTCCGTCAGAACGATCGGATCTTGAGCAGTATTGGGCGGTGGCGGAGGTGTAGTTGAGCCCTTTAGACATGAAACATCTTCAGAAAAATCTTTCAGGGCTACTATAGAATGACACTCATGCATCAGACATGTTTTTGATTCATAATAATTGACAAATTTGAGGAGCATCGAAATTACCTAAGGAGATCTCTCTGGAATCAAGTTGGTGAAGGCGTGTCTCCAAATTTACAAGTTTTGGCTTTTTTGACTTTTTAAACGGAGCAGCCTTGGTGGGTTGAGCTTTACTTTTTCCAGCTGCCTTGGAAACGCCCGCACCAACGGCTTGAGGCTCCTCCTCAACATTAGCATCACCAACCATTTGGTGATCACCATCATCACCCGTTACCGGATGAATGGTTGCCTTCGAGTCTTGCTTTCGGGTTAGACCTACAGTTGAACACGGCGGATTAGTGGCATCAACTATAAACCCCCCTTCGCAGAGTGACGACTCCTCACTAGACGAGAAAAGTACTATCACTCCGCTGGAGGTAGTAACAGTAATGGGTCAGGGTTGCAAAATTCCCTCACTTTTCAACACGAACTCCTCACCTTTAGCATACATTGCCTCGGAGACCACTGGCTCCGAGCCGAGTGTGGTGGGAAAAAGAAAGTTGCTACGTGTACTCTACAGGATGGGCGCGTCCATTGGGTCAATTTGACGACGCACCATCAGACCCTCCTCATGGTCTAAGAGCGTACTAATGGCAAAACCCTCACCTGTATGAACAAGAATAAAAGTTAAGAGTCAGGAGGATATCAGGAACAAAGTTAATAACATATTTACTTTTGTACGGATTCTCATAATAAGGCTCTAAATCAGGGAACGGCCATAGCCGACTCATTTTAACACTTACCATCGCCCTCGTGTATGGGACGCATGGGTGTCGGTGTCCTGGTCAAAGTAATGAACCAAGGATGATCCTCGTATTCAACGACGGGGACCTCCGGTGGCGCATCTTCCGATTTACGACGAACCATCGTAAATGGAATAACGTCCTCCCGGACCCAAAAGAACTTGGATTTCCATCCGTGTATGCTGCGGATCCATTCAAAGCTGATAGCCCCCTTCCCGGTGGTGGAAAAACTATACCAACCGTCGCGGAAAGTCATCTTGTAAAATACGGCAAACATGCCAACAGAAGGTTCGAAGTTCCGGGCTTGGCAACAGAATTCGAAATGTCGAATTCGTAACATCCCAAAAGGGTGAACTTGTGATAAATGATTCCCGTATGTCGTCAAAATTGATCGGACAAAACTTGTCACAGGTAACCGAAAATTCCCTGTCGTAAAATGGTCCAAGTACACTACCATTGTGTTCGCCGGCGGAGCGGTGGCAATCGCACCGTCAGCCGGGTGTTCAGCCTCCCATGCCGGCGCCAGACCGTACACAGTTTTTACGTCGTCAAAATCCTTCTCTTTAAGGTTGCATCCAACCTCATGAATAGCAGGAGGATTCTTTTTGTCGCCTCCCATTTAAATATGATTGAATTGGAAAGTAGGAAGATAAAATATCGAAGTCTCAGATATACTAATATTGAGAGAAAAAGGTTCGAGAAATGAGAACGAATTGGAAGTCACAAGTGGTTTATTTATACTCATCGTAATAAATGCGACCGACTGACTGCCAGAAGAAAGAGAAAAAATGGATCGTCGGATGATTGACACGTCAGGCGAGAGATTCGAAAAAGTGGGAACAGGCTGTCAAAAGGCGTCATGCACGTCTAGTCAGTTACCTCATAGTATCTCTCTCTCCGCCACGTCACCATAAACATCCAACTCGTAAAGAATTCAAATTTCAAAATATCTTGCAAAGATATTATCCCCCGTACAAAGTAATGTTTATAAGATAAAAATTTTCTTTCCATTAATATTCGTAAAATAGTTACACAAAATATGAATAGACTATTACAAGTCTAAAGATCCTATCTATCCGAAGGATTAGGAGCAGATGTGTCCTCCGGAGGAGTATCCTCAGATGAAGCGTCCTCAGATTCATCATCTAGGTAGTTCCTCAGTTGCTGCATGCCATCGTTAGCGGAGGCAAACTCCGGAAGCATATTATGCAGAGGAAATACCAGGCTGTCATACTCCTTAATCTGAATATCATATTCTTGCTTAACATCAAGGCCGTGAAGCGAATGATTTTCAAAGGAATGACCAGATTGAGCATACTCCATCCCTTCATTAAAGCCTTTCACGCGGTCGGCCTGAGAAGGAGCAATCATTAAGTTCGCAAAGCTATCAGTAAGCTCAGTGCTTCCCTTAATATGTTGAATAACCTGACAAAGACAAAAAGTAATTTATTAGCATAAAAAGCATGAAGTGTGTAATGAACAATATACGAAGAAAACTCACAGAATCAAGCCCTCGGGTGAGGAACCACTGACGATCTCGCTCGGCACACTCCCCCCCGGCTCTGAAGCTCCCGAAATTCATTGGCCACTCTTTGTTTGTCATTAGAAGCTTCAGTGGCACGGGTCTCAGCTTCTACACGGGATGGCAACAAAGAGTCATAAGTAGCCTGCATTTCAACAACACTTTTATCCTTAAGCTCAGATTTCTCTTTCTGCAGCTTCAGCTCTGCTTCAATTTGTTGGATTCGGTTGCCTTGGCGGGTTACTTGGCTTTATAGAGCCGAATTTGCTTCAAGGGCCCCCGCCAAGTCATCCTTTTTCTTTTGAGCTTCAGCACGAGCAGCTTCAAGAACTGCATTTTGCCTCTCGCAGGCTTCTTTCCATTGCCGGGTAGCAGCGGCATTCCGGTCCTTTTCACCCTTAAGGGCGATTTCGGCATCGGATTGTTTCCACTTTGTTGCACTCGCTGCTAAGCGATGCTCCTCAGCTTCTTTTTTAGCATTCTCAACAGCTCGAGAAGCTTCACCTAGTTTCCCGCCCATTGTTCGCCATTCGCGTAAGATCTCCTGACTACAAGCTAAAGTGTTGGCCAGGGACAAAGATAAATAGGTATGTAGATCGTGGCGGGAATGTTAGTGTTGGTAAGCCCTTTCCGCAGGAGGCACGCATTGTTTAACGAAACTCATACAAATTTCTGGGTCAGAAAACCGAGACCCATTTACAATATCCCAAGGCGGGACAAACAGATGGTAGTCCTCCCCTTGGTTTGCCTCTCCGTAATAATGTGAATTCGATGTATCGAGGCGAACTAGGATGGAGGAAGTTTGCTAAGGAACACCATGGGTCGACCCTCCTCCAACTTCATGGACAGATCCCCTAAACCGAAATTCTCCTCCCGCACCCGTAGGCGGAGATGAGGAAGTGAAAGGAGATTGAGGAGAAGATCGAGGAGGAGACTCTTGGGTCCTGAAACCTTCTTCGTTCACAACTGGGTTATTTTCTTGGAACCCAGTAGCGTCCCCGGTCTGAAAAAGATAGTCCAAAAAATCATTGGTCCCAGACTGGAGATTGGACCCCTCCACATTTATTTCAGTGGGAGGGGTAGAAGGCTTGTCTTACGTTTCCTTCTCGGAAGGAGGAGACGGTTGTTGTTTGAACGTGGGAGTTGGTGACAGTAATTTTTCTGACACGTCGTCTTCAATAATCGACGGATCTGCACAAGAAAATCACACTTAACCACCTATTAAGGCAGTAAAGTATAGAAAGTGAAATACGTACCAGTTACCGTCTTCATACGGTCAGCAAGACTAGACTGCGGTTTCTTAGGACGATGAGCCCGCCGTTTCTTGGCCGTTGGTTCGCCTTTGGTGTCCGCAGCACTCACGCCCGCGTCACTGGCTTAAGAAGACCCAAAAGATCTTTTCTGCGCCAACTCTGCCAATAGATGCGAAACATATTAAATTTCATAGGCATTGTCAGAGCTCCCCTCTTCTTGAGTGGCAGAATCAGCACTCGACGAAAGAATGACGATCACCCCATCAGAAGTAAGGGCATTAAGCGGAGGGGAGTTTAAAGTGTACGCACCTGTCTGAAAGGTAGCGTCAGAAACTATGGATTCAGCACGCACCTTAACGGGAAACAGGAAGTGTTTCTTGGTCTTCTCAAGGATAGGCTGGTCCTTCGCATCGCGAATACTTTTCCTCGTACAACCCCTATCCTTGAAAAGAGCATTCAGCATTGGTCCCGGACCTGAAAAAAAAACACAGATACTCAATTATAAAAGCTTCAAAAAGAACAAAAGAAAAGAAAAGCAACTTACGATCATCCAGCCCGATGAAAACGGGCTACAAATATGGAGAAGGCCATAGACGGCTCATGTCTGCCCATACCAAGGCTTCCTCAGGTAACGCCCGCATGGGAGCAGGCTTCGATACAAGAATGCGGAACCATTCTCGGCCCTCATGAGAAACCGTGATAACTTCCGGGAGTGCCTCGTTAGCTGGGCATCGAACCATAGTAATCGGCACCGCATCTTCAGATAATCAGAAGAACTTGTTACACCAGTTCTTCGAGCCCTTCTCGGTTTCCTCACCAATAAGCCTATCGGCTATTGCGTGACACGTAAACCACCCACCCCGGTTGTCTATGCGGTAAAACACACAGGAAATCGATCAACGCGGGGTAACATCTGATGAGCCGTACATACAAATTCGAAATGACGAATGTATATAACGATGCGAGGATGTAACTGGGATAAGTGAATCCCATATGCACTTAGTATGTTCATAAAAAACTTAGTTACTGGAAAACGGAAATTCCCGTGAATAAAGAAGTCGGCATACACACCCATTTTGCAAGAAGGTGGCTGACTAATAACAGATCCGGCAGCAGGGAACTCAGGTCCCCACTCCGGTGGAATACCGTAAGTTTGGATCAAATTGTCATACTCAGATTGATCCCAGTTGATCTCCACTTCATCGATACTAGGTATCAATGATTGACTAGTCGTCATTAAAGTAAAATATGATGAATAATGAGCAGTTGTAAGAAGAAACTGAGTGGTTAATCGAAAGCTTAAGAAAAAAAGACGAAGCCAATTCAAGAATCAAAGACGATAAAACTTCGAAAGGAAGTTAACATCCCCTATTTATACCATCGCAATTAATACGATGGGATATGAATAGTAGAGAGAGAACGTTCGGATCCAATCAGCAAGCGCCACGTCACGCGGAAAATTCGAAAAAGCAAAAAGGTGAACAGTCGGGTACAGTGACAGCAGGCATAGACGTCACATCTTCTGACACATGCGCCTGCAAGCTGTCACCTCATACTATTGTATGGTTCCAATACGAAATATCATCACCACAACTTGCAAATGTCAGAAAGTTTCCAAAATCACCCTTAAGTCCAAAATTTCACCCGCATAAAATACTTCACGCGGAAGAAACACTGGACTGGGAGGACTTATAGAGGTAGGGTATCCAAAAGAACCAAATACCCTTAAGTACTGCTCGCAGGGTCAGTTGAGGGTCCCTCATAAGGCACCCGCGAGACATATGAATCACCCGCTTAACCATCTAAGGAAGAAACACCATCATGGAACTTGCGGAAGCATTCTAGCACCCTCAGAAGTCATCCGCAAGACGGAATACCCGTCCGCGTAAATGACCAAGAGGTAATGCCCCGGGATAGCTGTCAATAACTAATTACCTTCTAGAAGATTTATCAAGATACTTTCTTGGGCAATACGTGATATCTCGCTCAGTAAATAAAGAACACCTAGCAAAGCCGTTATAACCGTGCACATGGCCAGGGTTGTCTATCATCCTATCCCGTTAGGACACGTGTCCAGGTTGTTATACATGCACATGCGACGTATAACCAAACCTATCATTTGAGGACACGTGTGCAGGTGGTTACGAGAGCATCTTCTGAAAAGGACAGCTGGCCCAATCATCTTTCCACACCCTTCGGCTATAAATACCTTCTCAACTATCATGAGGTATTCATTCACTCCCACTGTACTCCTACTATTTACTTAAATACTTTATCTTCGTCGGAACTGTACTTATTCTCACGCCGGAGGGTGGTTACGGGAAGAACCCCCCCCCCCCTCTTGTCCTTCCCATAACGAGCTCACGGTGTCTGTTTTGCAGGTTCCGGTCACTGTACTTCGGGAAATTAGGCTTGTATCGTACTGGTTGTTATCTGTATCATACCCTGTAGACTCATTAGATCTAAGACCCTATTAGGGAAGTAGATCCGTGTTTCTTCATAATTTCAACCTCTAAATTACAAATATATCCATCAAGAATCCACTGCAACAATACGAGTTGAAGAGAAACCTACAACCATAACTCACATTGAAAAATGAAACACTCATTCGAAATTCAATTACTTTCCATATGCCTGAGTTAGGATCTCTCACTTCACTTTCAAATAACCCATTGACCCTACCATTTTCCAGAGATCAAATTTGACCCCTACTCAGTCAATCTTGTCCGAAAAAATACTAGTACTGACCAAATTAACAACAACGATTATATTGTAATTTTTTATGAAAAAAAGGTCAAAAGTTAACCAAAAAAGCCTCAACATTAATCAGTAGACATATTTGACAACAAAGTCAAAATTGACTATAAAATTAAACTTATTCAGGATCACAATCAGTTGTTGCCCAGTTCTATACAAATCAGTAATACCTTATATATGATTACAATAACAATATCATGAATGCTCTTATCGATCAAAATCTATAACGTCTTAAAATCTCCCAAATTTGGCATCATTAACGAATGCAGATTAGAAAACTTTATAAGTGCCCTAATTTGAGCTGAAAATTAACAATAAAGACGATTATTTGATGAAGCATGAAGAACATAAGAAACTGAACTAAACTAAAGTAGGCATAGAGACACGACATGAATTCATATATCAAGATATATGATAACCAAATTGAATTACCTTAAACTCTTTTGTCAAAGGATCAAGCATGTTTACCTTAATAGTAAAACTTTTAGGTTTATAATTATTTAAATCTCAAAGGTCAAATTGTTGGTTTGTTAGTTTGCTAATCTCAAAAGTCAAACTTAATTATATTCACACAAATTAACTGAAAAGCTAAAGAAAATGAACTGGCTAACCCTAAATTGCTTTCAAAAGGAATGCTTTACTATCGAACGAACACGATCATATAGTCGAACAAATTTGTCTTTGGTAGTGATCCTCCTACTAAAGAAGAACATCTTATGTCTTGCGATCAACTTTAGAGAAAAGTGGCGAGTAACATTTATCACAAGTACTTATTACTCAACATCCCGCACTCACGGGGCGCCGGGCGGGGTGGGTGTGGGGGTGGGTTACCTTTGACGCTGATTTATTGAATTTAACGTGCTTTCATTAAAGGATAACACACGGAACACCAACACAATCATTTGTTAAATGTTTTCGAGCTCCTTCCGTTATGCTATTTTTGGCAAACATATTGAAAATTGATTTTAACATGCTTTATTCGAGCATGAAAGACCGGATTAGCACAATGTAGGTTGCACCCAGATTATCACACCAAATAGCGGGAATATATTTTATGTCTATCCGAAGAAGAGCTTCTAGCCACATTAATTCGGCAACCGTATAAGCTAGAGCGTTGTATCTGATTCAGTGGATGACTGGAAACGATTTTCTATGTTTGAAGCGCTCTAGAAGTTATGGTTATAACCCAAATATATAGCAAACTCCTTGTGGATCGATGGTCATTTGGGCACCCCACTTGTGAATGTTGAGTGTTGTTAAGCCATTCAAAAACCAGTTAAATGTAAATAGTTAGGGTAAATAGGGTATCTTATCCACGAAGAACATGTGGTCAATATTTTGCATTTCATTTGATTCTAAAAGTTAAAACGCGAAGATTGGATTTGTGTGGATTGAACTAAAGTTTACCAATGTTGCATTTAAATTAGGGCTAGTAAAGTATCGTGTTAAATATGACGATGACGACATGATTACCACAAGTTTCATAAATTAACACGGCTCGTTTAACTAATTTGTATCTCATGTCTATAACACAGTTGTATGGTAATTTATGTACCAAGAAGAAGAGATGATGGAGCCTAGCCTACTACTTTTAATTATTAAAAAAGTTTAAAATTACGTTGTGTATTTTTTTATTAAAAGAGTTTAATTGTGTCTTAAAACACGTCAGGAATGTCAGCCCTAATTTAAATCAAGAAAGATGAACACACGATATAGAAAAACACAATACATTACACAAGCAATCACATTCGGGTCATGGGTTGATAGCACACTATGTAATACGTGTCTCTAGACCCGTTATAGAAAATTATCTAGAGAAAAACTGTTATAAAAAACAAGGGATGTATAGACTGTAGTGAGCGTCATGCAAGTTTTGTGCTTTATATGAATACACACCTTTATAATTAGACCACAAGGTGATCTGAGTCAAATATCAACGTATTAACATAATCTTTTGTCGCATATATAAACATTTAACGAATAAGAAACGGTAAATTAAAGATAAATGAAGTGATTTCAGTCAGCACGTCTTTGAACAAACAAACACTTGAATAATGTACATGAAAACATTAAATTCGACAATGACCTTTAACAAAAACAATGTAACCAAATCTAACATAGATTAAACGCAAACCCTAAATCCAATTGTAATTAGTAATGATAATACAGAAATCAGAGTGTCACTAAGAGTTCTACGATATAAACAATCTGAAACTTCCCTCTTGGTTTCCTGTTCTTCAACTTAACTTGTGGGCTCATGGGCTTCTCTCACCATTTCCATTTGTTTTATTCTTGGTCTGCCAACAATATAAGTTGAACAAATGGAGTAAACTTATTAATCGAATCTAATGGGTCAAAACTCAAAACCAAAACTATTTATTTAGTTTTTGGAACAACGAATTTCTTGTCTGTTAGGACACTGCATTCTTCAATTTTGGAGAATCCCGTTGTCTCATTCCGACTAGACTACGTTGTTTTAATCGGGTTCACGCTGGCTTCAGAGTTTGGATTGGGCATTCCCCGGTGAACCATACCACCGGCTGCCACTTGACAGTCGTTGTGCCACCACAAGAACAAATTCTCTCGCATAAGTGTAAATGCATAACACACAGTAGAAGGAAAACTCGGGTGGGCTTGGGATTCGAACTGCGAACCACACTCCAAAAGTGACACAAATAAGAATCAAACTTGGGTGTTCACTTAAAAACCCAAACCACCTACCAGGATTACCAAAATATTTACTTAATTTTTGTTTGATTATTCCCATTTAGATCATAATATAAAAACAACATAAACTAGGGTAATTATATACTATATATAAATAAGAAGTTTGGTGCCGCATTTAGCGGCACCGTATTGATTGATTAATTATGTTTTGTTTCTTAGTTCGGTTACTATAATAAAGGTAATGAAAACCAATCAAACGTCAATTTTTTTAAACCTGAAAGAAATCTACCGAGTTCGCGCAGACTTGCCCTTATTTAAAGCTCATGACTGACAACGCTCGAGTTTTACCAATGCGCAAGTTTACCAACCGACCCCCCCCCCCCAAAATGGTCGTTGGTCCACCTCAATTTTATATGTTTTTTCATTTTTGAGTTCCAGTACCGTAACATACGTAATCAAAACATTTTGAATTCGTGTCAAGTTACCGTCTCAATACTTGGTACTGGTAACGCTTGGGTTTTACCACTGCCCGGGTTTGCCAACCAAATAAACATCTTTTTTAATAATTTGTTTTCTTATATTTTAATGTTTTTATATGTTCATTTAACGAAATAATTTTTTGGGTTTTAACGCTAAAATTTTATCAATGGTGTCTATGTTGTAACGAACGCAACCGATACTAACCAAATTCATGTCGACTCATCGTCGTAATGCTTGAGTTTTACCAATGCTCATGTTTCAATGCTATGGTTTGCCAGTTGCCCCGGCGCAACGCGCCGGGTAGAAAAAACTAGTTCATAACAATATTAAATTTAGCAGCATGGTCTCTCGGAGCAGGGGCAGTTTTAGTAAATTCATGGAAAGATCTTATTGGTATTGGTTCCTATATCCGAAGTCCAAACGACGAAACCAACCATGGTTTTTGAATGACGACTCTGATCGGGTAATCTTTTGTTTCCTATTTTTTTCCATGTGTAAGACTCTAATCGGGTAATCTTTTTGTTTCCTATTTTTTTTCATGTGTAATGAATTATGAGCATGTTCACTTTAATAAGTTGTTTGATATTTTGATTATTCTCATGATCAGGGGCGTCTCCGAAAATTTAAGTACCTCTGCCGAACCAAAATAAAAAGGCCCATAGGCCTTAACGAATAACGAAATACATAACCCAATTTTTATAAATGGCGATTAGTATTATAATAATAAACATATGGATTAGTAGGTCTACGTATGTGTTAGTAATGGAAACTAGGTATTCCGTCATCTTAAATGACAATATGACAATTAATCACGTTTTAATTTTTTCAAACTAACTAACTTAGTAAAAGATTATATATATATCAACATCATCTCTTAATTTGTGAAGACACAATAATTAATTACGCGTAACCAGTTCCAAATGTCATCCATTTTAGCGTGGATTTATATGTATATACAAATCATAAATAAGTACTATTATTTCCTTATGAAGCAAGTATAAGGGCTAGTTATATTAATTGTAAAATTTAAAGGTTAAAAGTGTTTTTGTTTAAATTAATATTGAAATAAATAAGGGACTAGTCTTGCCATATGTTAAAACTTTGATTTGAAATTCAGCACCTGCGTGAGCTGTGTTTCCTTCCGTGTTCTGTCTCCGACTTTATTCCGGCCGATGAAGTTATTTTTCCGGCAGGTGTTAAACACCAAATTTAAAGAACACATCGACCGATTGAGGGTGTCGTTTGACTCGGGATCTTTTGCCGATAAATATATATATACATAAAAAAGTTTAGGCCCCCGAAAATTACGTGCCCGGCCGAAGGTGCGGCTCGCACACCCCTAGAGCCGGCCCTGCTCATGATGGACAATTGTGTCCAGTATTACATTTGGTTAGGTATATGGTGGATTGTCAACTAGGGTGTTCACGCTTCGCTGTGAAACTGGCCAAACCGATTATCAGTTTGGTTTCGTTATCGACCTTTTGTATTAACTTTTAGTTGGTTAGTTTTGAAATTTTCAAACCATAGTATACAGTTTGGTTTATAACATATAAGGTAAAACGGTTACATAAAGCCGGTCTGTAAACTTTGTTTCGTTTACTTTTAAATATTTACTATTTGTATTTTATATTATGTTAGTTTAAATACAACTACCCTATGGTAGTTAAGTTAAAGTGTAAATGAGACCTCAAGTTTTTTCTTTTCAAATGGGATTACAATGTTTATGAAAATTTTTTATTTTATTTTATTTTTCTAGAATACCAACTATCTATAGGTCAAAGTTGATTTCCATATCATGAATAAGCAGCTATATGTAATAGGGTCATAATTTCATATCCAATAATTCCATTTATAATTTACAGTTAATAGTATATTGTTGTTAGTAAATTAAAACTAATAAAAATGTCCACTTACAAAAAAGCCGTACGTTAATAATTCATATGGTAATGATATCTCAAGACTACTAATCTATAACTACATATACGAGGTTTTGGATGACAAAAAAAAGCATATCCAAACAAATTCTCAAATCCTATTATTTTGTTTTATATCAATTGTTTATCTAATTAATATAGTTGTTTAATTTGTGTAATCATCAGGTTGCTTGATATTGCATCTCAAGTAAATGCTGAAATACCTATACCGGTAGGTTCACTTATATTGTTTGTGTAAGACATGGGTCACGATTTTATTAAATAATATTTAATAAAACAAATAAACAGTCTCTTTGTATAATTTGAGAATTTGTAGTACATATATCGTATACAAATCTAAACGAAAATAATACAAATTATAACATATATACAAATATTGGTTCATATCGATGACCTTAACTTATGCTCTAATAGCCAATTCTTGAGCATCCTTCAACGAGTTAGAGTTGGACCGGAGTCGCGTTGGACTGGGACCACGCTCATGTCATCTAGCTTGTGTTGACTGAGACCCGAAGCGCCGCATTCGAGTCATGTCTTATTGTATCCCCCTTCGCTTGGTGAACCCATCTTAATCACATGAAAACATTTACACATTTCTAGATGCAAAAATGAACAAACTATGGTCCCCGGTTGTGGCTGAGGATTTCTGTTAAATAAAGGTCACTTAAAACAGATTTCGGGCTACCTCCGCAAGCCCGTCTGTTTCCCAGGGTACAACAGCCGAAGTAGTATGTACTAGTGGGATTACCCTAGCACCCGAACTTTATTTGTAACGAGAGATCGGGATGGAAAGAGTTGGAATTGAGAACACAAACTGGTTTGGCGTGTGTGGCCGGGTCGAGTGTGTATACGTGATGTGACCGATCCGGATTTTCGGTGCACCAAATGAGCTTCTCGACTTGCTATTTATAAAAACTTCATGTCATTAGTCAGCGTGACACATGTCATGTCCAGAGCTACCCACACAACACTTGGCGCAAGATTAAGCAGGTGATGACACGTGTCTCATGACTCACCATATTCGATGATACTTGGTAGCACGTGGAGTGCGAACAATCAGGAACCGACACCTAGTTGCTGACTCATCACGAGTTCGCGGCACTTGTCATGAGCACTAGTTAGTCACTAGACACATGGCAACTAACGAAACACTAATCACCAGGAGTTGACACTTGGCGTGATGATTCACCTACATGACCCAATCACACAATTTAGAGTATTGATATCACATTCATATCTACTATTTGGACCTGCTAATAATTAGTTTATTAGTAATATATACTAATAATTATTATTAGTTCAAAATTTTCCAACAGTTTGTTGTTGACAGTTAAGTATGCGTTTTTGAAAAACACTGTTCTATTCAATTAGCGAACTTTACACCATTCTTGAAGTAAGTTAACTGTTTTTTAAATTATTAACCATTTATGTATTTCTCACTCATAAACAAAATATTATTTGAACATAACACATTGCTAAACTTTGAATATTCAATTGTTGTAGGCAAATGATAATTTACTGCTACTGTCAAGGAAATAATGAGTAACAAATAATGGTATAAAAACATTGGATGCAAACGCTGTAGTCGTAGGGTTTCATCGGAATTTATTAATCGTGAGAAAGTTATCAATGTAAAAGCATCAACTGTAACTCGCAAGGAGTAACCGTTGGTCCAAGGTAATATAATAATATGTTTATAATAGTTAAATTTTATTTTAAACATAATAACTTATTATAACGTTTAAATATTTCTATTAGGTATTATATAATAAGTTTAATCACAATTCATTTATTAGATTCAAGATTCTAACTCGTGTGCAAGACACAATTGATATGGTTTCTCTCGCCCTTTTTTTTATCATGACGCCAAATAGTTGTTCAACAAGTCCCCAGACGAATTAGTTGTTGGTTATGTGGAGGCAATATTGTTTTTATTAATGACTCAATTGTAATTATATACCTTGGTTTGTATTATTTCTAAATTTGTTTCCTTATTAATTAATAAGCATTGCATTTACATCTCAATGTAGTTTGATCCCATGCAAAATTTTCCTCAAGAACTCAATGTAATCTTAGAGAGGAGGTCTGCATTCGTATTAGATTTTAGTGACTATAAAATCGAAAACTCTTATGCGGTGTGTAACTAAGCTAACATATGATGAGGTTGTTGTTTATGAGCTTGAGAAGAAGCTAGCACCTGGTCAGGTATGATTAATTTCTAATTTGAGTGATTTTATAATACTTAGCATATCTTCATTGTTATTTTAAAAGTTGTCGGTTGGTATTTGCTTTTATGTGTAGCCTAATGAAAATGATTCTTTAACAATTGGATTGATCTCTAAATTGAATTCAACAAACTCACAAAAGCTAAAGGTATGAATTTTTATCAGATTTACATTATTTTTTGTTTTGGTTTTAATTTTACTTGAAATTTTCTAGAGGTTAAAAGTATAACTTATCATATATTTCTCATTGTATTTCTAGGATTCGTATACTCCTTCATCCGAGCAAATGACGCCTATTTCAAATTCTCTAGATGTATTAGTTTTACATGTTCCATCGAGTGACGGGAAATTTCAATCTGCAAGTGTTAAAGATGTGAAACTGAAAAGGAAATTAGTTGAAGCTTATGACGTCGATGCCGACACAAGTATCTCGGCTACCAAAAGCAAGAATGAAGAATCAAAAACCCGGGTGAATGTTGATGAAGGACTGATGTTTGGCAGCCCAAAGGTTAATAAGTGGACGTTAGAGACTCATAAAATTGCAACGTTTGAAGACCTTTTCACTACTAGAAAAAATGCCTTTAACGACACGCATTGCGTGTCATTAAAGGGTACAGATGACACGCAAATGCGTGTCGTTGAAGCCCCAGTCATAAAATGAAAATGACACGCATGTGCAAGTCATCTTTTGATGACACGCGTTTATGACAAGCCTTTACGACACGCGTTTATGACACAGAATTACGACGTGCAATTATGCTTAAAAAAATAAAATTCAGTATTTTTATTTAATAAACATTAAATAATAATATTATTTTTAACAAAATAAAATAAATATATATTAAAACAATCCATTTTAAAATGTATACATCATAAGTCAAATATTCTAACAAATATTTCAAAGTTAAAAATTATTGTTAGTACAAACTATCACCGGAAAAAAAAGAGTCACCGCAAAACTCGACCATTCTTTGCAAATAATATCAAAATCAGCATCCTTGTATTCATCCTTGCTTCTCTCAACCTGAAAAAAAAAAGTTAACAAAGAAAATGTTAGAACTCATTTCAAACAAAATCAAATCCTTATTAAAGCAAATTAACACAATATTAAATATTATTAAAGCAAATTAACTTAACAAGAATGTCAGCTCTCAAAACTATTAATTATTATTAAGTTAAATGCTATTACCTTTTTTCTTCTTCGATTTCATCTTCCTCCATGGAGTCAACAGAATCATCATATTCTACTCGTGCCTATAGCCTTTCTTGAAGATTACCTAAACACAATTAACAATAATAAGAGTCATAATACCAACATTTGTAACTTTAGATACTAAACAACATACTGAGTATACCTCAACTTCTACAAGAGAGAAATAGATTGTGTTTTTAGTCATCGGAACTATTTAAGGGATCAATAAGTAAAATAATTAGTGAGCTCGTTTTTTTTACATTCTAGTAATTAATAATGCCACCCTTTATTTAAACCACCTTGCGCATAATCCATTTAAAAAAATATATGTAACTTACTTGAGAGACAGAAAGTTACTTGCGAGTCACACGTCATCTTCAGATTTCATCATACGTTTTATTTTCATCTTTCTCAGACAAACATCCCTACTTCGTTATCAGGATTTATGGTGCGTGCTTATTTGAAGCGAAACTTCACAGTACCATTTTGAAATGAACTCGCCATTTTTCACTAACCCGTTCCGAGTTGACAATGTTTATTCCAACCAAAAGATAAAGAGAGGCCATCTTCTCACCCTAAAACATACAATAGTAAAGTAACTAAATGCAATATTTTATCAAAATCAACAACTTAGCCTAACTAGGGAAATTATTTATAGACCTCATATTTGGCATTGTCGTGACGCATAACCATTGTGGTTAATATAACTAATTAAAACTTTAAGTTACCTGTGTTTCCTACAACCGCCCATGGTTTCCCACGAATTGTTGGCTTAGGAAATGAATCCACCATTTGTAAGTTAGGAAGGGAACATGATGATAGTTTGCCCCTGGACTTGCATATACTATGTGTTGTGTGTCTTCTTGATCCCTTTCCTTCTTTGCAATAGCAACACTGAGATTGGCAATCTGAAATAAGACATGATTTAATCTATATGGTTTCTTAGAATCATAACAAAGATACACAAACTATGAAAAATAAACCATGTTCTTCGAGGGTCCTTCACATCTGCACTATCTTTATGTACTTGTGCAGCAGCAAGTTCAACAGTCGCCACTCACTCAGCAAACTTAAGTGTACTGAGTGTTTCTCCAACAACGTTCAGTTCCGGGCTCATATGAACAAACATCAGTATCTTGGCTTGCCCTCCTAACAATGATATAAAAAATTTAAGTTTGGAATGAAACCATAATAAAGATAAAAAGAGTTTGAAGCTTTATAAAAACTTTTACTTAACCAAGTGATTCTTGAAGTAATTATGTGAGCTTGTTATTTCTATTATGTATGTGTGAATTATTTTGATCAACTGAACATAAAAAACTCTAATTTTGATACTGCACATTCTGTGCAGCAGCTGCTCAAGCTGGGTTTTAACCCTTTTTAAATCTCAGTTAGTTCAGCATGTTCAAATACCAAACATAGAAAACTCAGAGAGCTTTCCGACCATATAAAATACACTTTTATCGGAGCTACAGCTAATTTTATACAAATTTTATAAGCACGGATAAAAAGCACTTAGTGTTGTCAAACAGCTTGCTGAACATTTTAAGTAGCTGCGGAAATCAACCTTTTTGAATCCCTTACATTCCGAGTTAGATTCTCACTTTCAAATATGAAGCATAGAAGACTCGAAGATCTTTTTAGAAATATAAAATACGACATAAACTGAGACTAGCTTCATTATCAGCAGCTAGATTTTTTATTTTTATTTTCAACAGGTTTGTTATCTTAGATTTATCAACTTCAAACATCGTTTTACATTCAATGACCACCAATATGACCCGAACCACTTTTTCTAATCCAATGACAAGACTCATATATTCTTCAATAAGATCAACCCGTTCGAGAATCGTCACCTTCAACAGAAGTAACCCGCCGTATACTCATAGCCAACATAGTCAGGATCAAAGTCCCTCAGAAAGAAGTGAACAGACAGACACTCGTATCCCACATAGTCAGGTTTCAATCTCAACCATCAATCACCAATCGAAAAACAACTGCAGTCTTGAACTCAGTCAAACGTAGCTTTGTCGCCATGAATTACCACCCGAATTGCAGTAATTTTTCAAGAAACCTTGCAAGCTTAGGAAGATACAAGCCTAATAAACTCAAATGAAAGTTGTATCTCCCCCTTTTCTTGACAAATTCAACAAGGTCTTAATTTTCAAAGTTCACAAACAAAACTCCTACTTAAATTACTCGTTGTCTCCCCCCTTGGCCAGCCGAAACGCGTAAAAAGTTAGCCGGAAAATATATTACCAAAATTCGCACGAAGAGTCTCCAATACATTAGGAATATCTCAGAAAAATTTCGTCTAAGGAAAATTTTTCCCGATTTTCCTGCCAAAAATTCACCGAAAATTTTCGAAAAATAAATAATATCGCCAAAAGTTTCACGAATGAAATTTCACTTACGAGGAGTATCCAGGAAAATTTTTTTTTAAGAATTGTTATTTTTTAACGAATCACCTCTCTAATTCGTTATAAATATCCACTCCAATTCGTCAACCAATCAGTTCGTTATAACTTACCAACTCTAATTCGTTATAACAGTTACACGGATGACTTCCCATTCGTTAAGATGTCCACACTTCATCATACATAACGAATTAGTCTTAATTCGTTACCCATACCTTAACGAATTCACTTCACGAATCACCTTAATTCGTTACATTTAACTTAACGAATTAAATTAACGAAGTACCTTAATTCGTTATCATTACCTTAACGAATTGCCTTAATTCGTTATCATTACCTTAACGAATTGCCTTAATTCGTTATCATTACCTTAACGAATTAAGTTAATGAATTGCCTTAATTTGTTATCATTACCTTAACGAATTAACTTAACGAATTACCTTAATTCGTTACCTTTAATTTACCGAATTACATTCACGAATTACCTTAATTCGTTAAAATTTCCATAACGAATTGCTACAGTAATTCATTAGAATCCTGTAACGAATCAGCTACAGTAATAACGAATCAGGTGGTTGGATCTGAACTGCTTCGCCGGAAAAACGTTTTTCACCGGAAAATTCAGTTACTTGGCCGGAAAAACTCAGATCTGGCCGGAATTTGCATTTTCAAGCTTCATCCATGGTGAAATCATCAAAACACCATAATATATCACGAAAATCACCACGAATACTCGGATTTTCATCAGAAACACGAATCAATCCTCCATTTCACTAAATAACCATTGATTCAACACCAATTGAATCAACCCATAACCATGCTCTTTCATGGCAAAACCTTCAATATACCATAATTAACCACCAAAATCCACATGAACATGCGGATTTCAATTATAAGCACAAATCCATCATCTAATTAACTTAACAATCACTAATTCATCATAAACCGAATAAAAAATTAACATACTCTTCCATGGAGAATCACTCAATACACCATAACTTAACACCAAATTACACAGGAAGCATCATCTTCCATCCACAAACACGAAATCACACTCAAATCCATCTATAACACACTAAATTACTCCAGATCTGACCAAAACCCGATGAACACGAAGAACACGAATAAACTCTGATTTACCTTAATCGATGCATCGAGAGCAGCCCCTGCTCTGATACCAATTGAGAATTTTATAATTTTTGAGCAATGCATCAAGATTCCTTTATTGTGAGTGAGTATGCACGAGTCCATCTGTCGGCTTACATAAATAGTATCCCCTGAGGTCCGTTTCTTATTGGTATTTAGATGCGCACAAGGGAGGAACAATTGTATAACTAACAGCGAATTTTGATCAAGTCAGTAATTTGGATTGTACGAAGTACAACAGTGATCAAGTTTAATGACTTTGAGTTTGCTCTAAAAGCGAATGAAATATTCATGTTTATGAATATCCAGATGATTAAGCCGCATAAAGACTCACAGTGTCCAGAATCCTAACGCTTGTTATTTGCTTTATTATATTTTTGGGTGATTAAAAACTATAAGGCTTGAGTATGACTGGTTATTACATTTCTGCCATCCTCACTGAAACTTTTGCTAGAGACTAACACCTCTTTCAATTTGGCTTTTCTTTATGTTTATATCACTTACTTTACTCTAACAACTTGTTTAAGACCTATCAATGCACCAATGATTAAGCACTCAGTCTTTTAAGCTTATTTCTTTCTGGATTTGGGGTCAAATAATCAATGTACTATCATTTTTCTCTTTTTGCTTCAAAAACTCAAAATTTTGAGGAGCATAAAACAAAATGAATTTAATCGCCCCAGTTACTTTAAGTTTATAAATTAATGGCTATCCTGTCAAACTACACGTAGATAACAGGACCAAAACATGCAAGCATGCTCCACAAACTTAAATAACTGACATAATTTTCAGCGAGAAAATAAAATAGAAAGCTTAACAAACACCCTAAATACTGTCCATTGTCAGGTGAATGGCTAACCCGAATATTTACAAGAAATTATCAGGTACAAACGTATACTAGTATATGTCCTTCAAATAGAAGTAAATGACATAATTTTCAGCGAATGTAAACAAAAATCTTTTTTGTTTTTCTCTTTACTTACTAAAGACACAATATTTTTGTCTTTTTTGGATTTTTCTATACAAACAAAATAAACTTCACGTTCTTTTTGGATTTTTCAAATTTTGAGATTTAAAAACATGAAAACACACTATTTTTGAATTTTTAAAATTTTCAATGTTTTTGGATTTTAAAATTTTTAATGTTTTTGGGTTTTATCTATACAAACGAAAAGCACAATATTTTTGTATTTTCTAATATTTCACCCCCTAAAACCTAAAATCAAAATAAATTTTAAAATAAAAATAACATAAAAGAAAGATAATCATCATTGTTTCAGGATATCAGCGAGGGTCTTCAATCCATTTAAACAAAGCAAAAATTGAAAACGTGTTTTATCAAAGGCTTTGGTAAATAGATCGGCTTTCTGAAAATCAGTATGTACTTTCTCAAAGGTCAGTTAATTTCTTTTCATAACAATCCCGTATGAAATGATATCGAATTTCGATATGTTTCGTTTTAGAATGTTGTACGGGATTCTTGGTGATGCTAATAGCAGCAGAATTATCAATTAAGATGTGAGTAGTAAGAAACTTCAAACCGTACTCGCGAAGATGTTGTTGTATCCACAAAACCTGGGAACAGCAACTCGAGGCTGCAACATACTCAGCTTCAGCGGTTGAAGTGGAGACCGTTGTCTGCTTCTTACACTGTCAGGAAATAAGCCGGCTTCCGAAGAATTGACATCCCACTGTGGTAGACTTGAAATTAATCTTGCATCCTCTATAGTCTGAGTCAGAATAAACGGTAAGATCAAAAGTATCATCTTTGGGGTACCCTAACCCGAAGTCAGCATTGCCCCTAAGATATTGAAGAATACGCTTGACTGCTTCCAGGTGAGTCACTCGGGGACTAGCTTGGTACCTAGCACAAAAACAAACAACAAACATTATGTCGGTTCGAGAATCAGTAAGATACATCAAAGAATCAATCATAGCACGGCAGAGAGTAGGATCGGCAATATCTTCCAATTCATCCGGTGATAAATTGTGACCCGTGGGAAGAGGAGTAGAAGGGATTTTTCCGGCAGTAATCTTGAATCGTCTCAAGACATCGTTCACATATTTTGTCTTATGAATGAAAATTCCTTTGGCAGACTGATGAACGTGCAACCCTAAAAAGAAATTCATCTCTCCCATCGAACTCATCTCAAACTTGGTTTGCATTGATTTCTCGAACTCCTTACACAACGTGTCGTTTGTTGACCCAAAGATTATGTCATCTACGTAAATCTGGACGAGGAGAAGATCATCACCAATATTTTTATAAAACAAAGTGCAGTCAACAGTTCCATACCAAGCTCTCAGGGCTTGATGTAGACCATACAATGCCTTGTTTAAACGGTAAACACGGTCTGGTTAATCAGGGTCTTCAAAACCCGGAGGTTGTAAAACAAGCACTTCCTCATGAAGTTCACCATTGAGAAAAGCACTCTTGACATCCATTTGATATACTTTAATATTCTTGTAAGTTGCATAGGCTAAAAAGATTCGTATAGACTCTAATCTTGCAACAGGAGCATATACTTCAGTGTAGTCAATACCCTCTTGCTGATGAAAACCTTGCACTACTAAACGTGCCTTGTTCCGTACTATTACCCCACGATCGTCTTTCTTACACTTATATACCCACTTAGTCGGAATAGCTTTCTTGACTCTAGCAGGTTTGTCGATAAGATCCCAAACACCCAAACGTGCAAATTGTTGTAATTCTTCTTGCATGGCTTCTACCCAAGAAGGATCTTGAAGGGCTATACGAGGAGTCGTTGGCTCAACTTGAGATAGAAAGCAAGTGAATTTAGCAAGATTTACAATCCTAGACGAGTGTAAGTCAGCATAAGCACACAATACATTATTCTCACTTGATGTCGTGTTTGAACTCCCACGTCAAGTTCTCCAATATTGTTTTCTTTCGGATGATAATTATGAATCCTAAGAGTGGGATTCTCAGGAACATCAATAGTTTCAAATAAATTAGTGTAGTGTTCACCCATATCATGATATGAAAAATCACTATCAAGTTCGATAACTTGATCAACAACTTGAGTGTCATCAGATGAAGTAGATGTGTTGTCGAAGAGAACTGGAAACTCATTATCAGGTTCTTATGTTGGAGCATAGATTGGAACTTCAACATCATTAGAACTTGCAAATCTTGGAATTACCACTTGTTCCTCAAAATAAGCACGGACTAAGTCTTCATCTGGTTGATCAATTGTTGGAGTAAACGAATTGAATAAGCCATCATAGTCAAACATCCAATTGGGACCTTTCCCTTGAGAAGGAGTAGTGTACTTTTGACAGTCCACATGATACCATTCTTCAACACAACCAGACGTAAAATTAAATACTCGTTTCTTAGAGAAGCACAACCCAAGAAATACCCTTCAATGGCTTTTTCATCAAACTTTCACACGTCCTTTTTCAACATCGTACAAGGACACCCAAATGGTTCCAAGTACTTTAAATTAGGTTTAAGATTATTCAACATTTCATAACTAGTCTTATTGAGTCTCTAAACGGTTATAACTCAATTGAGTGTATAACAAGCAGTATTTACCACCTCCTTCCAAAACTGGACAGGAAGCTTCGAATCAGCGAGCATTGTTATAGCAGCTTCAATCAACGTTCTATTCTTTCTTTCAGCTACACCGTTCTGTTGTGGTACATATGGAGCACTGTATTCTCGATGAATTCCATTTTGTAAACAAAAGAAATCCAATACAATATTTTTAAATTCAGTACCATTGTCACTTCGAATTCTCCTCACTTTCTGTTTGTATAATGATTCGATCTTAGTGATTAAATTTTGAACGAGAACCGGTGTTTGATCTTTTGAACTCATAAACAAGACCCATGAGTATCGTGAATAATCATCAGTAACTACCAGGCAATACCAATCTCCAAAAATACTCGCACGATTCACTGGACCGAATAAATCCATATGAAGTCGCTCAAGAGGAGTAACAATGAAATTTAATAACTTAGAGGGATGTGACTTTTTCTTCTGTTTGCCCTTTTTGCAAGCAACACAGTGATCAGATAATTTAAAATTCTTCAAAGACACACCTTCAACTAGGTCATTTGCCATTAGATAGTTCATTTTACGAACATGAATGTGACCCATTCTACGATGCCATAGAATAGAGTCTTTCTCGGTTGCTTTCGAGACAAAACATGTTTCGATCGATGTTGATACTTTAGAACTCATAATCAAGACATAAATATCATTTGATCGAGGTGATCGCATGACAACCATGTCCTCGAGAATCACATACCCCAGTTTTAAGATCAGATACTCTTTATCTGTAAAAACTGTAGTGTATTGCTTGTCACAGATTTGCGACACACTCAATAAATTATGGTCCACTTTATCACAGTAATTAACTTTATCAAAAGTAATATGCCCATTCGAAACATCACCTTCCTGTGTAATCATACCCCCAGAATTCACAGCAAACGCCACATAACTCCCTTGAATATTTCTTATATTTGTTAAGAGGTCGATATTTCCAGTAATATGACGAGAACATCCACTATCCATGATCCAGTTTTCACTAGAAATGGTCTTGGATGTACCCTACACACAAACGAAAATGATTAGTTGAAAAAGGCAGCCCAGGCCTCAGTCTTGGGCACCTTTTGGTTTTCTTGAGAAAAGCTAAACTTAGTTGCATTCAATTGTTGTTCAGTAACTTGAGAATAAGTTACAGGTTTCTTGGACTTTCGTCTTAGATACGCAGCTTGAACTACATTTGAATTAACATTTTTGCATAACGGTTCGGTTGGAATAAACTTTGGTTTAACAGAATCATGAGTTTCAATCACATGAACAAATTTTTGAGGATGCATGTTAGAGAACATAATATGAGTATCATCATCATACGACATAGGTCGTTTCAGAATCTCCTTTATCAAAGGAACCGGTTTGGAATGGTCCTTGATAAAAGGATGAAGATTCTGATAGCTCTTCTGGCCACAATTTCTTACTACATGACCTTGTTGACCGCAAAGGAAACAGCTTCGCATGTCAACATGAGGATGTTGAGAATTAGTCGGAACATGTGACACAGAAGATAAATGATGACTCACATTTTTTGTCATGCTCTTAGCAAAATCATCAGGTAACTCAGATTTCTTTTTCAAATAAAAATTTAAGTTAGAACAGTTTGAAAAAATTTTCAACGTATCTGTTCCCGTTGACTTCACAAATTGAACTTTCTTAGCATGTTTTAAAACTTTCTTTGCTTTAGTCAATGGATCAGATGGAGCCGATGTTTTAGCTTGAGCATACCGACGTTCAAGATCTTGAATCTTGGAAGTTTCATTTTGAAATACACTCTCAATAAGTTCTGGTTTAATGATACTTATTGGAATGTCTTTCTCAGTGAACATCGTGTCTATTCACTTTAACTCAAATACTCTATCAGTAGATGGCTTGGAAACAGTTGGATTTATAAAACGCAACAAATCCTCATCAGAAATTTTGGGTTTTTCTGGTTTCTTGGCCCTTACTGGTTTGACATTAACATGAGCATCTTGTTTCACCTTGGTTGTGTGCGAACCATACACAGCCTCCTCAAATTCATGAGGTTCACAAAGTATGTGATTACAACTTGGAATGTTCTTGTTCTTGTGTATAATTTCAGGTTCGAACACATCCTCAATGATAACTTTGTCAACATTTTCAACAAAGATTTTATTACTTTGAACATGAGGTTTCTGAATTGAAGGTTGGACTTTAACACTTTCAGGTTTAACTGGTTTTGTCTTTTCAGGAATCACAGATTCTTTAACTATCACATCCTCTTCTTGTCTAGCAAAAGGATTTGGTTGGTAATCATTATGAAAAGGTGGTGGAATCTCAACAAAACCTATTCCTTTCTTTGAATCTTTTTGCTTACCAGATACTTCAATTATTTCATTTAGCAAAAAGGAAGAGTTTCTGAATTTGCCCAATTTGTTCTTTAAATCAAGAACCTCATTTTCAAGCCCAGTTATCTTTGATCTATTTTTCAATATTTCTTGAAATTTTTTATCATTGATGGTCATTTTCACTGACAACTCAGCCTTAAGATCATGATTACTTATAGTTAAAGCCTCAATTTTCTCTCTTGAATTCATTTGAGAGGTCAAGGATTACCTATAAGTATCTTTTAATGAAACAATCTCTTTTAGCAAATTATCATTTTGAATTTTCAAGGCATCTATCTTAGACTTATTGGTCTCACAATCAACACATGATAATTTAGAAGTAGAATTACTAACCTCATTTTGCTTAGCCATGCAAGCAGTCGTGTTTGAATCACTGATCTTTGCCATGCAAGCGAAAGTAGTTGGAAGCTTTTCACTTGAATCATCAGACTCGGACTCAGTATCAGCATCAGAAGAAATTTCACTTCCACTTACATCCTGAAAGTACTCAGGAAATCCAAACATTGCAAGATTTGCTTGATTGTTACCACATAATAACCTTTGTGACCAGTCATCTCCATCTACGTTAGATAACATTGATTGAGATCCAGAAGACGAAGGTTTACCTCCAGAAGACTTTCCTGCATCATTACCACTCTTTCCCGATGAGTTTTGATCTTGCTTTCTGGGACCGGTATACTCCTTTTTAGGCTTATCACATTCTTTGGCAAAGTGTCTTGTCAAAGATGGAAGATCTTTACCCGTTCTCTGCATGAACTTTTTCACTTTCCTGACTATCATTGCCATGTTCCACTTTAAGTCCATTAGTTCCAAATCATCTGTATCAATTTGATCATAATCTTCATCAGTCAAATCACTTGTGGCAATTTTACTACTAACCAAATTCTCATATGAAGTCATGAAAGCAGATAAGAAAGAAAAATTTTGTTCAGCTTCTCTCATGTTTACATTTGGTTGTGATGAGAATTGATTAGATGATGATGAACTTCCAGATCCTCCAGATGAACCAGTATTTCCAGTTGTGTAGAAACAAGTACGTGGATCACTATAGATAGTTGTTGCATTTTCACTTGTAGTTTGTGTGAGAAAAGCAGTGATAGGTGAAATGGTTGAACTTAATGGAATACTTCCACCATAAAGTGCAGGATCTTGATTATCTTTTGAAGACTTTTGACATTTAAGATCATATTCTCGAGCCTCAATCTTTTGCAAAAATTCAGATGCAGGCAAAGCCTCATTACTAAAATAGTTATTCTCCTTTAACACCATAAGGAAAGTTGAATAAGAACTCGGCAAAGCATTTTTAATAGTATCAATCTTGTCAAATTCAGATATCTCCAATCTCATCTTATCCATCTAGGCTATCAAATGATTAAATCGTGTAGTCATCTCTTCAACAGTCTTACCCTTTAGTAGGTTAAAGTTTCTATATTGAAACTTAAGCATAACCTTTTTGCTTTCAGCGGTGTTTCCCATACTTCTCATACGGATATGTTGAAATAAAGAAGCACAAATCTTAATACTTCCTACTTGGTGAAAGATGTTTTCAGGTAAAGCCATAGTAAGAGTAGAATAAGCTTTTGTCTCAATTTCTAATGCTTTCTTCTCTTCAACCGAGTATTGAGAGATAGATTTAGGTGTAAAACCAATAGTCTCATCCCCAATCATTGGAACGGTGTAAACCTCATCCAAACAGTATGAACAATCAGGGTGAACTGACCCTAGATGAGCACAGAAACGAGGTTCCCATTTAGCAAAATCGCTAAATTTCATCAAACGTGGACATTTTGAATGTGAACCAATCTCAGTGTCCAGTTGTAACATTTGTTACATCAACATGTTTTGAGAAGCTAATGCATACATACCAGCCATTTTTGACAAGTTTCAAAATTCAAGGATTAAAAAATAAAATTGATTAACGAACTGTAAACAGTGTAACGAACTGTGAACAATTATAACGAATCACACCTTAACGAAGTTAAGATTAATGTTAACGAATCAAATGGTCAACGAATCAAATGGTTAACGAATCAAATGATTAACGAAGCAAATGATTAACGAATCAAATGGACGAATCACTAAGAGAAGGCTTAGCGAATTGTAGGGCGAATCAGCTACAGTTGATAACGAATCAACTATAGTTAATCAGGTTGTTACAACGGTTGTAACAAACTCTGACAATGAATGCCACGTGGCAAAAGTTGTTATAACACAATTTCCAAGGTAGACGCGTGTCACACGAATCAGTTGACATGAATCAAATGATGAAGCGAAGCGGTTAACGAATCAACCAAAATTCATAACGAATTGGCTAAATAGTTAACGAATCAACGTGAATGTGTTAACGAAACAGGTGGAACACTTAACAAATCAAAAGCATATTCAAATCTTCAAATCTTCGAAGAAGATTTCCAGATTTCTGAAAATGAAGAACACAATACCCATAAACAAAAACTTGTAATACCAGCTCAGTACTTAACCAAAATGCACACTTATACTACCAAATTGCTCACAAACCAATCGCGAATCCATTCGTATCAATCCCGTAACACAATTTTCTGTAACACGTATCCGATTTAACCCAGAAACAATACTCTGTTCTTGGATAAACTCAGATATATTCCAGCTCAATCAAAACACAATCCAAACTCCAATTCCAATTAACCGAAGCTCACCAATACCTTAACAACCTCAGATCCAATCCAATTGAGCCATAAGCAATCCAAATCAAGCTCAAATTGAATCAAATTCAAACAGTAATCAAACTTATACCAAAATTAACACTAAAACAGTCCAAATTACAATTAAACACAGGAATCAAGAGCAATCGAACAACCAAAAGCTCTGATATCACTTCTTAAAACCTTATTGATCTCAGATCTCTAAAACTCGATTATTACTTAACAGATCTAGTTCATTGTTGCTATTGATTATATGTATTGATTGTATATATATTAGTATTAGTTTATAGTATGTGTATGTTTAATATTAGATTGAATAATTAGAATGAAGCTTGAGAGAGAATTTGGCCGAGATTCGTTAATTAAACTCAAAAACTTATATTAACTATGAACTGTGTTCACTATAAATAGATGATGGACCTAGTTCGTTAGCATCCCCTAACGAACTAGAGTCCACTTCGTTACATACTTTAAACATCCTTAACGAATCAGGAGGGAAACATAACTTAGATCTAGTTCGCTAAACATCCTTAGCGAACTAGACTATAACTTTAGCGAACTACTTTAATACTTTAATAATTTATTACATAAATAAACGACAAATACATTAACGTTAAATACAAAGACTCGAGACGCAAAACCGTGTACTAACAAACTTTCTTTCACAGCAAATTGATTGCTTCACAGCCGACTTCAAGCCCCGGATCGATAAACAAACACGAATAAACGACTAACTGTCGTTTATATTAATAAAAAAATATAACTCTAAAACTGATTACTATATCTCAAAGCTAACTCGGTTTGACTCTTGATGAACCCTAACTCGGTTGCATCTAGACGAACCCTAACTCGGTTATATCTCATGTGTGTCCTCTAGATGAACCCGAACTCGGTTTGCATCTCACATCACACTCTATAATGTCAAACCATATCTTGGTTTATATAGACTAACCTAACTTGTTAGCCAAGACATTACCAATTATAATTACAATACAATTAGGAAACATAACCACTATGACCTACTTGTCAATATTGGTCCCTCAAGTTCACCGACTTATGACTTGGAGTCCGAAATTACGTCCAACAAATACAACAATCTATGTTGTACAAAAGTTTTTTTTATCTCTAACTATACAAGTTGTACAGGTGGGTTAAAACTCAAAAGTTGTATAAATGTCTTTTATACAGATCAAGATCAATTAATTCAAGAGAAACCCAAAATTTAGAAATATTAATTCAAGACAAAGATCTTTTACCTAATTCATATGAACTCCACCAAATTTTAATAACTTCTCATCATGTTCTATTGTAGGTTGCATAAGAAATTAAGAAAGCCCATTAGAGTTTTCAAGTTGACATATATCAGTTCTGAATTCTTCAAAAGAAATCCATTTGACATAAACTATAAAAAAACAGAAACTTAATTATTCCATCCTAATGTCCATTCAAAGAGTAAGGATTTCAAAGTTCTCCTTTTATATGGAACATCAACAAACGAAGCATCTCTAGTTTCAAAAGATTATTAACTATAGCATTTGAAAGTTAAGGTTTATAACATACCAGAAAGTGAACTTACCAGAGATCAGGAGGCCGATGCATGAAGGGAACCAATAGACGCCAAAGGTCAGACACCGACATGAATGGTAGCAGAAGCCGTTCTTTGGGTGTGTTTGGGATTCCTTATTCAAGTCCAAAAGGACTTCTTTTAAAAATGACTTATCCCATATGACTGTTTTAAAAGTAGTTTTTAAGAAAAGTGTCTGGATAAATTATGAGCAATAAGTCAATAAGTTATTTTTAAAAAAAGTGTTTAGCTTAACTTATTAATGTCAAATGACAAAAAATGACATTTTTTAAGTTATTTTTTTAAAAAGTGTTTTTGATTGTAGTTGAAAAGGGTGTAATGGGTATTACTCCTCACCAAACCCAAAAGTTCATAAAGTTGGAATTCCTTAACTTTAAAAAATACCCTTTTTACACATACTGAGAAGTTAAAAAGCAAAAGAACTTATGGGTGACCAAACTCCTTTTAAACTATTAACTTCTTCCAAAATTTAATAAAGCCAAAAGGATGGTTCAATAAGGAATCCCAAACACCACCTTTGTTTCTATAAAGTGTGCATGGAACGAATAGAACGACGTTTGGATTTTAGGTTTTATAAATTGGTAAGGGGTGAAAAGGGTGTAGTATTACTCCTCACCAAACCCAAAAGTTCATAAAGTTGGAATTCTTTAACTTAAAAAAAACCCTTTTTACACTTACAGAGAAGTTAAAATGCAAAAAAACTTATGGGTTACCAAACACCTTTTAAACTATTAACTTCTTCCAAAATTTAATAAAGCCAAAAGGAGGGTTCGATAAGGAATCCCAAACACCACATTTGTTTATGTAAAGTGTGAATGGAACGATTAGAACGGCGTTTGGATTTTAGGTTTTCTAAATTGGAAAGGGTGCAACGGTAATTGCATGCTAAAAGAGGAAATATGTAATTAATGTTTAAATATTAAGGAAATATGTAATTAAGAGGCTTAAGGAGATGATATATGTAAAAATCCCGAAACTTTATGATTTGAAGTTCGAACCTGATTCAATGGGGTTTTCTCATAGTGACGGTTTCCTTGATGATATTATTGGGTGAGTCAGGTCTGGAATATCACAATTAGTATGGACATCTTGTCTCAGGAAAGCTTTCAAACTTTAGAAAAAAAAGATTTAGGTCTTTACTTTGCAGAATTCATTTCAATGAAATTGAGATTTGAATTCAACTTGTTAATATCCTTGTTTCTTAGTTATTGTTGGAATTGGATTTTAGTTCGGGTCTCATAATCTGTTTGATTAACAAATAATTTGAATCACAATTAATTTAATCAAATCTCTTCTTGTGAATGAATTTAAAATCCTTACAAAATATTTTAAAACCAGAGTAAATGAAACTTCTGACTCAAACCGTTATTCCAACCTGCCAATGACTACTGTGCATCTCCTGTCCCCTCGCTCTACCTCGACCATTGTCGTCCCAACCATCCACATGTGCCCCTTATCCATCACCCCACCAACCACCCTGCGTTGGCTTGTAGTGACTGCCTCAACTTTCGCCTCTTGTATTCCCATCGCCTCCTCCTCGCCACCCTCAATGTCTGCCTCGACCACTGTCACCAATTCTAGGTCTGCATAAAGATAAAAACATGATCATCGGAAAATTTTATTGTTTGCGTCAGAAGGGTGCTACATTAATTAACATCAATGTGTTACACACGTTTTCTTTTGTCGGGTAGTTTCCATAAAAATAAGTGGAGTTTTTTACTAGGTTGGGGTAGTTATGAAAAATAATTATCAAATTGGTGTAGTTATTAAATTATTTACCTAAATGGGTATGTTATGATGGGACCCAACACCCACCCACTTCATCTCTTCAACCTATGCACACTTTATCGCTCTACGCCGTTCATCCTCCCCACCGACCATAACCATTGCTTCCTTCTTCCCCACACCAGAACACTCGTTGAGGGATTTGAAGACCGATTTAAGATCTTGGGATCACAGGCCAGTTTAAAGATTGATTTGGGGGGCCATATGTTGGCATATGTTTGAAGACCATTTCATGAATTTTAGACGAGAGGATTTGGCCGGAACTTTAGTCATGATTTTAATAGAAAAATAATATAGTTTGATTATAGGAACAAGGGAACCCTCATGATTTGATAAAATGATTGACTAAGATTAAACCTTTTTGGAATCTTTAAACCCAATTCAATGATGAATTCTATGTAGAATTCAAAACTTCGAAAATGGTTTTTTTTTTTTAAATTAGAAATAGAGGGATTGAAGATAAGGGCGATTTGATTCTTGAAAATGGAAATCACACGCCTAATTCACTTATTCATTTACCATTTGGTCTCTCTTAGAAAGAACTTGCAGAATATTGAGAGAGAATGATAGGGGTGTTTGGTGATAATTTTAGTGTTTCAAAGATATAGAGAGATAACACTAGATATGAAGCAATAAATCGCTTATGGAGTTACAGGTGGTCGCTGGAGATAGTCACACACGCCGGAGAAGATGGGGTAGCCGGAAGAGAGATAAAGTGTGCATAGGTTGAAGAGATGATGTGAGTGGGTGGTGGGTCCCATCAAAATATACCCATTTTGATAATTATTTTATAATTAGATAAATAATTTTATAACTATACCAATTTGATAATTATTTTTCCTAACTACACCAACCTACTAAAAAACTCCTTTGTATCCAATAATATGGTTATGTTTAAAGTTTATCATATCCACGTGGTCTCCAACTCCATTAAGCATTTCGAGTTTAATAATATGGTTATGTTTAAAGTTTATCATATCCACGTGGTCTCCAACTCCATTAAGCATTTCGAGTTTATTTTTTAGTATAAAAATTTATCTAATATTATATTGATCTCATGATAGTCTAAACTATTTTAGTGTTAACATGGCTTGCATTTGGGATGCAGTAGAGTTTGCTATTCAGATGCCTTAGAAATTACGAGTGGTTTATGGTTCCGTTGTTGTTTTCTCTATGACAAAACAATTTTCTGGTTGCAGAATACATAAAATAATGAAAACCGGCGAGATATCTTATATATTTTATTATTGACCGTTTATTTTAAGAGTAAATAAATTAGTTATAAAGTACACCTAGTCATATAACGGAAAATTCTCAAAATAAGCGTTTATGAAAACGTTTTTCGGGTTTTAGGTACCATTTGCGAGAAATTCCTAAAATATGTATTATAATCTAGTCGTGACGAGTAGTTTGTATAACCAATTAAAATTTGATACGTGTTTTTAAACTAACCGTAACGAGACGATTTACTAACCATTTACTCGTCATGACTAAATAAGTTTTATGCCTCGTAATCAACGCCCACGAGTAATTCATAAGTTCTTTAGTCGCGACGAGTAGATTGTAAGGTTATACTAGTCGCAGCGAGTTAACTACTAATAAACTAATCGTGTGGGGAATGTAAACCAGTTAAACTAGTCGTCGACTAAATGACTTATGAATAAATCTTAGGCGTTGATTACGAGGTATGAAACTTATTTAGTCGTGACGAGCAAATGATTAGTGAACTTAGTCGTTATGGTTAGTTTAAGGGCATGTTGCAAGTTTTAACTGGTTCTACAAACTACTCGTGTGTAATCATAAATTACCCGTCACGACTAGTTTATAATACCTATTTTGGGAAATTCTTGCAAATGGCACCTAAAACCTGAAAACGTTTTCATAAAAGCTTATTTTGGAAATTTTCCCGTCATATAAGCATTTAAACTAAACTTATTATTATTATTATCATTATTATTAATAATAATTAAGTCTAGGGGTATACATGTCATTAATGTAAAGTACTTTTAGAGTTAAACTTATACATTGTAATCAGGAATGGTTAGTATGTAAATTAGGTTAATCGATGTTTTACCAAAACGCCGTGATGTTTGGAAGCACCCGTTCATGTTCTATTAATAGGGTAACAATGCCAAACAATTGTAATCGCATATTTGATGAGTGGGTGAAAAAGATGTGTTTTTAATGATTAATATCGTGTGTTTTACTTAATTATATATCTTCAACACAATTACTTTGAGATCTTTTATGACTATAGGTGTTTTGGTGCTTAAATGAACTAATCCGGAGTTTAAATATGTATTGTGGAATCTTTTGGATGGAACCAAAGGAATGGGAGTGCAATACAAGAGAGGAAAGGAAATTTGGTCAAATCAGAGTTGGCGTAGTGTACACCAGAATCAACCCACGACAGAAAGTTTGGAGTATGGCTTTGTCAGAGGTAGTGCATGATACGACAGACTTGGAGTACCATACGCCGAAGGACGACCTGATGCGAAATATTCTGAAAAAATAACTATAAAAGCCATATGTTTTAGGGTTTCGAGGGAAATCTTTTTCCAGCCGTTTTTGGGGTTACCAAGGACAATTTTGGTCCTCTCCAATCACTCACCTCTTTAATCACCATAATCATCCATGCTCTTATCCTTCCACTCCAAAATTAAGAGATTCAAGATTAAGAAGCAAGACTAAACCATTTTTAACCATCTCCGGGAGTAGGGTTGTGATTATGGCTAGACTTTTGATGTTTTAAATTTCAACATTGGATTTGGATCTGACTAATCATTCAGTTAGTTAACCTTTAACATTTGTTTGTGCAACTAAATAGTTTTTCGTAATTGAATGCTTTGAGGTTTTATCAGTAATTGATTTGTGGTCGTCAAACTTTTAGGATTAGGTTCTTAGAGTCATTGACCCGTTTATCTTTAGGCATTAAATTGATTGGATGTATCAAACCCTAAAACTAGTAATCAATTAGGTTATTATTCAACCAAGCCAATTGTTTGGATTAAGTTTTCACGACCAGTAAGGTTAAATATTTAGTCTTTTGATTATATGTATCAACAAACGAGTTTTTCAAATAGGTTTAATCAATCGGTCAAGTCTGCTTCACAACTTGAAACATGGGGTTTGGTTATCTTTCTCTCAATTGTTTTACAACCAAATCAATATTCAAACTGCTTGACATCTTTTGTCCACCATAGTATAATTAATTAAAAAAAATTAAACGTGATTAGCACTTTTCACTAAATTCATGTGGATTCTATACCTTACTTGCCCTAACTAGTAAATGTTATTTTTATAAAAGTTTTTGATTGACCTTTCGACATCGATCAAAATGGCGCCGTTGCCAGGAAATCAACGCGCAAAGTGCTAGTATAGGTTAACTTAATTTAGTTGTTGCTTATGTTTTTATTTGTTTGATTTTATGCGGGGTTTTGTGTTTTCGTATATGTAGATTATCTTTATGGTTTATGAATATGAGGCATTCAATAAGCAAGGGGCCACTACAATTTGCTCTAGAAATTGAGAAAAAAGCTAGGAGAAACCGAGTAGCTCACAATATTAGTTTGAACAAGAAGCCTGTAAACGAATCATCAAAACCTAAAGCCAAAAACATGAATCAACATGAATATCAAGAACTACCCATTGACCAGCCAGAAAACCAAGATCAACATATTAATTAAGAGTACCCAATCCCACAAATAACCAACAACCACAACCCGGTCTGAATCAGAACCGAAAGCAAAACAGACTTAACTATGGTGGTAACTAGAACCCGAGACAACCCACTAACCTCAACAATGACCAGTTGGTCTATCCGAACTTCGATCCTTAAAAGCACCAAGGCCAAGTATTTCTTCATGGGCAAATATAGGATCAATTGAGCAGGTCGAGGGGTTGATAACCATTTAGTCAGATCAACCCCATAGAATCGTCAAGGGCAACTAGAATTCGGAGATGGAACATGGGTTGAGAATTGGAACAATGATGATGGTTGGAATGAGTTAGACATGAAGATGAGGAAGACTATGAATATTGGAAATGGGATTTTTATCAACAGAATCAGAATCAGTACCCACTGAATAATCAAGCACCTCAACAAAACCAAAATTATTAGCAGAACCAAAATCAACACAACCAGCAGTAGCAAGCACCGAGATCACCCCCACGAGTAAGCAGAGGGCCACCAACACAATATTATGATTATGATGACGGGTTTCCATGATCTTATATTCCACCACCGGTCCGCATGGTTCAAAGTCAATTTATTCCACAAGTGGCTGCGAACACCCTTCTGATCATTATCCCGGAGAGGAATGGGAGAACCTTTTAAGTGAGATAATCTAGTTTGACCAGGTTACCGACTTTTCATGGGAAATCAATTTGAGAAACCATATCTATCTAGTTGATTACGATCAATATATGATTACGGATCTAGCATTGATATGATATACAACTAGGTCACACTGAATTACGTTAACTAAAGGTTGAGAGAACAATTCGGCATCATAACGAGGCTCACACGAATAATAAAAATAACTGATTAAATTACTTAATACATTACATGCATATATAGACGATAAAGTCATTCATTATACAAGCCATAACGAATGAGCTTCATTCGTCATTATACGTTAAACACTAATACTATAGACTAACGAATCACACATTCGTTGTCCTCATTCGTTAACAGCTCTAACGAATGGATCAAAATAAACATGAAAGGACACATTCGTTATTGACAACTCACGAATGTGTCATTTACTTGATGAATGTACCAAGTATATTTACTAAAATACCCCCATACTTTAATAAAAAGACCAAATACAATTATACAAATACTGAGACGACAAAACGTGTACTAGAAAACCCCCTCTAATCTCGTGTTCTTTGTCTTAATCACTTGAAGCGCTTGGTCTTCCAATCAACACAACTATGAATCCCGAACGCATGGCAAACACGAACCACACGTTGAAATTGCATAGCAGCTTCATTGTGTTTAACAACAGCCCAACGAATCCAATTTTTGTATAAGACTTCATTGTCTGATTCTGATAAATTAACTAACAACATAGGGTCGATTACTCGAATAAACGTCGTCTTTAATCCCAATCCCATCACGATCACGGCTTCACCTGTTCGGTTATCATAATAGCACCTATTAAATTTCTTGTAAAGAATTTGTCGAAAAAACTTAATAGGAAGTTTCTTCAACGTGCGAGGCAGCTTTAATTTAAGAACCAATTTTCTCCAGCCAGTTCTCGGATCAATCTCATCAATGTACTTTCAAGTCGGAACCTGAGGCTTGAAAATTTAAACCCATGTGTTACCTCGTGTAAAAGATGCCTATAGAACCAATATGCCATCTGGTTTTCACCACGATTAACAAATGGTATGTTGGCCAATGTACACACGTCTCACCTCGGTAATGTAAGAACATCGGCAATACGTTGAAAGTATTGTGTGCCGTGTTCCTATTTAACAATACAAACCTTTAACTCAGAATCATATAACCAAGAGATTATATCACCCTTCACCGTCTTCAAGGCAATGAATTTCTTCATCTGATAAGCAGTAGCTCGGGCTATCAACTGCTTGCCATCCTCCTGTTTCGTATACCTTAGAACACCAATAAGTTTATTCATATGAGATTTATTGTGCCCAAATATCCCCTCACATACATTACACCTGCATCTCTCAAACTAGTACCCGCTTTACTTACTTTATCCTTATTTTTCTTCTCCAAACGCTCTTCGACAGCTTGATAATGTTATGTAGTAGAGAACGGAATCCCTTCATCTGTGTTTGTACGAGTGTACAGATCTGGGTATTCCTCGACCGTCACGTCTTCTACCTCCACATCTTCATAATCAAACTACATATTCTCAGTTGGAATACTCGTATCAAACATTATGTCTTCTTCAGCCACGATCTCCACGTCATCCTCTTTCTCCAATCTATCCACATGTTCCTCATTTATTCCCAGAAGCAAGCCGATTTTCTCTTTTGTTAATCAATGATCAACAAACTCACCTTCTTCAATCTCGTCCGCATTCACCATGCTCATCACAATACCCTTATCATAATCCATAAACAAGATCATGTTCGCCTTAACTAAATCTATCAATTGCACATTAGTAGTGTCATTATACACTACTAATTGCTTTCTCGATTCTTCACCACCAACACTACTACCAGATGCACCAGCACCTGGTTGTTTCTCACAAGAACTTGCACCTGCCTCAGGGTCTTTATCATCGTCATTGTCCTTCAGTTTCTTCAACATGACATCTTTACAAGTCAACTGAAGGATAACCTCATCTTGTTTCTTCAAGTTCTCCCCCTGACTATTAACCAAAGCATGCAACTCTACATTTTCACATTGCATGTACGATATATAGCTAACCATCTTTATTTTATCCACACACATCTGCTCTTGAAACAAACGATCAGCCATCATCTGGTTTTCTTGCAAATGGATCAAATTTAACAACTACACCATCTGCTGTTGAATCGGCATATTAAAGAATGTAGGATTGACAGGCTGCATCGGACCTGCTAGAGGATTGTATGACATAAACGAGAAGTCCGGTCGTTGCATATGTCATCGGATAGGAGCTGTAGTAGCAACAGTTTGTTGAGGAGTCTACATCGGAGATAGTAGAGTTTGAGGAATCGCTACGAACCTCGGATCAATCGAGACTGTTGTTGATAATGTAACCATCAGGGTACTCGTAGGAGTAGTAGCGACCGGTGTTTGTTGAGATGATACAATAACAGCCCGACGTGGTTGGAAATAACCAATCTCCACTCCAGAACCTCTACGGGTTCGACGTTTAGCAGGCTTATCAGTTGCTATAGCCTTGCCTTTACGTTTACGCTCAGCAACTTCACGAGCTGCATAACCATCCTGTCCATCATTCCCACCATCATCATCATCGTTCCCACATTCTCTACCTTCACGTTCAAAATTAGAGTCATTATGGATCCAACGATCATCATGTGGACATACATAATCAGGTCGAGCAACATGACCAATAAGTCTTTTGAATTTAGCCCTATTCTCAGTTGTCTGATTATGATAAATCCTCAAACGTCTCATTGTTTCTTCACTCATATGTTCCAAAAGCATAATATCATTAGTCAGCTCAGGGTCTTTCACCAGGTTTGGTTCCAGATGGCCTATAATTAACTGCAAGAACCTCAGATACATGAGGAACTTGTTCTTCACAGGGCGTGTTTTACAATTCTCATTGAGATGATAAAATACAAGCTCAGAGAAGCTGAAAGGTTTGTTCAGTACTAAGGCCACAAATGCTGATTGTAACATAATCCGACATTCATCAAATCCTCCCTTACGCCCACCGAGACAATGAATAAGCACGTGTAACAGGTGCTTATAATGCTCGCATAAAAACACCATGTTGTACTGAGACTTCTCGAGATCACCTTTATACTTTAACCGCCTGAATAATCATTTGTAATATCCTTATCAAACTCACAACGGTCGTCCACGATATTAGGAAATTGCAAGACCTTGCATATCAATTCTACATCAATAATAATCGTCTTGCCTTGAATTCCGCCTCAATATGCTTTTCTTCTGAATTATACTTAGTAGTATTCCAAAACGGTTAGATAATACTGAAGTATATAGTAGTATTGGCAGAAAATAGCATGAAATATCCTCGATCGTTTGAGAAACGCAATCATACTCCCAGATATTTGTCTACCAAAGGAATCTTCGACCAAGAATGGACAGATGCTGTGTTTCTTGTCATATGATAACTCAACGATCTGAACCTCCTCTACTGGAACAGCAGGTTACCCCTGAGCCGGTGCCTCAATATTCATTTCCTCGGCCATATCTGTAAAAACCGAACATTTAGTATACATTTTATACTTTAGAAATCTTTTAAAAATTACCATCACTTGGTAAATTTTTGTTTCCGATAAAATTCTCATCCCATTCGTTAATATCATTAACGAATGGTCACATTCTTTACAAATAACTCTCATTCGTTGAACATTTTAACGAATGATACTTATTAGTTGTCTAACATAATGAATGTAATCAAAGACACGAATGAAAACTTCACTCGTTACAAAGAACGAATGTGAAGCAACAAATGGTTTGTTTGACTTAAACTTTTCAAAGTCAAAATTACCAAAAACACTTGACAGTCAATCATGCATTTTGAATTCACAATTAAACCCAAAAAGCATATTTATACATTAAAAGTATCAATATGATCAGAATCATATCACTAACATAACCTGACACTTTATTTTATTAAACTGATTGAATTTAATGACTAATTAATCACTTTTATGTCTGTTTAATGGTCAGTTCAATTAACCCTTGAACCCCGGTTAAAAATCGATAGATAAACCATCATTGGAATTGCCTTTACCTGCTGATTAAGAATCAATCACTCAACAAGGATAAAATGATGTGTATAATTTATGGGAAAAATTTGCAATAGTTCTCTATGTTTTTCGTTGGTTTCTAGGAAAATAGTGTGGATGAATGAAAGTCCATTCGTTTACTCTAGGGTTTATATATGCCGTACACTTGTGTTGGGATGAGAAAATGCTTAAAGGAAGATTGGAATCTTCTCAACCTCCTTGATGAAGGCTAAGCATGGACATCGAGCACACTTAGGCCTCCGATCATGATTTGACTTATCCTAGCAAGGTATTTTTCTTTCAAAGCAAGGTTATCTTCTTGAAGTCTTCTTAAGTGTTAATCCGAGCAGGGTTCACTTTGTCTAGCAAGGTTGTTCTTCATGTCGAGCATGGTTTGCTCTCCAGCAAACCCTTGACCAAACCAAGCTAATGATGCCAAGTATTTTGGAATATCCAACAAGGTTTGTTTAATAAACAGTTGTCCGATCATGCTTGAAGAAAGTTGATCAAGAATTGTACTAAGGACTTTCTCCTGCAAGGTTCAACTCAAGCAAGCTACAGTGCTACCAACACATGCAAACAGTGTTACCAGCACACTTTGGTTGCTTAATAAGTTATTTATTAACAAAGAGTTGAAGGGATTTTTAAGAACAAGTTTGCTCGTAAGATCATATCGAGCAAAGTCTGCTATGGTCAAGAGGATTGAAGTCTTCTAGGAGAATATTTTCATTGGAAAATATTCTAAGCAAAGTCTACACGGAGAACTGTTCCTGAGCACACTTTGGTTACCAGGTCTGCTCGAAGAAGACAAAAGCTGGAAAGCTTACTCGAAGACCTGTTTTACACTTAGAATCTTTTGTAATATGATTTTCTGATTATGTAACAATCATTAGGGTTTCTAGAAGAAATGACAGCTTTCAGGACTATAAATAGAATAATCTAGGGCACCCCTCCTACACACATGAGAATAGACAGACGGACACACAACGTGAAATATCCAGATAATATTCCTGACATTGAGTGTGACGGCTGATCTTTAATTTGTACGGACATACATTCCTTACAGAAACCCTAATCGATTTATATTTTTATGAATCTTTCTATAAATGGAAATCTTTTGAGTTAATGTTTGTGTGTGTTACCTTTGGATTTATTGTGCAACATTTAGTGTGTTAGTGATTCCGTCATTAACATACTTTTGTTCTTACCTTATATAGTAGGCCGTTAACCATCTTGTCAACACCTTATAGTGTCAGTTACGATATTTATTGTGAGTGATATATCCTATTAGAGGGTGTAGGTTCCCAGCCGGATCTACACAGGAGTATCTCGTAATACGCAGGTGCGGAATCCCTACGTAACACGATACGAGCGTAAGATGTATAATACCTTAAAACCAAATACAAACACACGTTACAATATTAATAAGACACGTTGTATTGCAACTCTTCAACACGTGATATTCAATCACAAAAAACACGTTCTGGAATACTAAATCAACACAAGCCGTAAGCTAAACTTATATAGGCTTCGACAACTTCGCCTAACAGACTAGGCGAAGTTGTCTTAACTTCGCCTCTCCACAAGTTTGCTTACATCAGGCGAACTTATGTAACAACTTACCTAAAACCAAAACAAACACTCTAACACGATTACAGACACATACAAATCACTAGATACTGAACTACTGACATTATGCACCAACAGACTCCCCCTTGGCAGTAGCTTCATATCTCTATCTTCAAACACGTGTCTTGTAATCCAAAAATCCCGAGTCACCAGTCTTCAAGCATGAACGCCCTCTCTGACACAAACAGAAACCACTCTCTGATATTTCTTGGCTTCATCTTTCCATGCAGTAATATAGAATATCTTTTTCTCGTTTAGCACCTGCAAGTCAGCTTGAGACAAATTTAAAAAGTGCATGGGATCATACACTCTCAGAACTTCTTGTTCATCTTCATCCTCCATAACTGCTTCAGCTGTTTGACTATCAACATACCACCACTTAAGATTCTTTAAGATATCCTTGGGCATTGGTTTCATCGGCACTTCTTTCAAACACCGGATCGGCTTATATTTCATTACCATCCAAGGTTTTCCTTCAGCTCGCAATCCTCTTTCCTTATCTTCAACAAGCTTCCCTTTTTGCGGCTTTAACAACTCAAACTTTTTCTCTTTTACACTTTCTTTCCACACAATCTTCCCAATAATTCTGGCCATATTATCATCACTTCTATTAATCAACCCCAATTTAGCCAAATCCTTCACCTCACACTCAGGCAAGGTATTCAATGATCTCAACAATCTCTTAAAGTACTGAATCCCACCAAAACGTTTAATCACAAATAATCTCAACTGCTCATCATACAACCAGCATATAATACCCTTCTTCGATTCAGCATACCCTTTGATATTATAACTCTTCTTGAACATGGTTGGAACCGCTGGCTTCTTTGTCTTTACAAACCACTGAGCGTAGCATTCTTTCCATCTCGGCTGCTCTTCCCATTCAGACTCATCACTTTCCATATCTTGACCCACATTTGCCTTATCAACGTCTGGGATATCGTGTTCAACATTGTCATCAACAATCTCTCCCTCTTCAATCTCCCTATCAATCACAGTCTGTTCACCTATCTTCTCAATCTCCTCAACAGGTAACACTTCGTCATCACCCACAACATCATCATCCAATATCTCCTCATCATCTACTACCACAACATCTTCACCCCCTGATCCACCTGTTGTACCCATTGACTCCCCCTGAGATGTGGAAGTCCCAAGAGTTTGTTCAGTTCTTGGAAACTCACCACCTGCACCTTTCGAAACATTGGGATCATCGTCTCTATCATGTCTTTTCTTTGTTCTCAACTCATCGCCCTTGCAGCTCGTCTCCCCCTGAGATGCTAAGAACTGCTTTAAAGCATCAAAAAGTTTACCGTGCTCAACCAGGAGGGACGACTGAATCTGATTTTCTGCAACAAGGCGCTGGATGGCTTGAGTCTGGATCAGATTGATTCTTGATTGTTCAGCCACCACCCTTTCAAGAGCCGCTATCCTTTCAGAATCAGATAAGGTAGCATCAAAATCAAACCGCATATGAGAAACGTCTTGAGCATAAGGTGGAGGTATTCCCAAACTAGCTGGAATATCTGAAGCAGGCTAAAAAGTAACTGCGGGTGGTATTGTAACAGTTAACCCCACAGTAGCAACTAATGTCGACTCAACAAATCTTGCAACAACCTCCGATGGAGTAAGGGTAGGAGGTGGCAAGGAAACTATCTCTGGAGTCGAAAACTGAAATGTGGTAGGTGGAATGCCAAATGATGATGATGTAGTTATCACGGGAGCACTTGAGATGATCGGTCCAGTCACAGTCATCGACGCAGGAACCATAGTCATACCAGATAGAGCGGGTGGGGAGAAACGCCCCACCCTTGAGCTTTCACCAGCTCCCGAACCTTCACCAGTTCTGACCCTTTTCGATTGACGTATCAATTGGTCTAACTCCTCCTCAAAGTCAGATTCACTGTCATCCGAGTTTTACTTTCTTTTTCCATATATTCTTTCCTGGCTGACCAGAATCTGTTATGCTTCAGCAACATCATCAGCGGAGGAGTCAGAGTCGGTTCTCTCAGACACTGCTACAGACGTAGCTACCATCGATACATTTACACCAGAAACCTCTGCTAATGAGACTTGAACCTCTGCAGCAGGATCGACTCGCTCCATATCAAAGAACCCTTGGCCACCAAAAGCAGCTTCAAGATCTACCTGTTCCTCCGGAGCCACAACAGGACCAGCAGGCAATGCTTGCTGTAACACAGGTGGTGGTTGAGGAACATCAGCCTGTTGCGGTGCCGGGTCCCGAAATTCGTCACCAAGAGGAGCAACATAAGCAGGGTTTTTCAAGTAACCAAATAATGGAGTATGTCGTGGACGAAGCTCCGGTTTACTGCGAGCACTCGACGACCTGCATTGCGCAAAGATCCTCTTGCTTACACTCTCTACATATCGAATGGGACGGCGTTGAGGTAGCGTAGGAGCTACATGATTCAATATCATCTGTAAGAATCTTGGATACATTAAGAATCTTTCACGAGCGACCGCAGTCTCTGACGATCGATTTCGTAAAACACCATCTGACTGAAGTTGTACGGCTTGTTGTAAGTCAGGGCGGTCATGGCAGATTGCATCGTCGCTCCCATACCGTCAGTACCAGCTTTACGACCCGACATGCACACAATCATTACGTGCATCAGAAAACGCCACTGATCCAATAAGAACCCCTTTCTCCTCTGTGTGTCACCCAATGGGCCCGAATAGCCCATTCGTAAAAATGCACCATCTCTGAATGGAGCTGGAAAGTCGGTTGGATCATTTGTAGATTCAGCCTCGAACTGCAAGGCGGCCCTGATCTGATTTGCTGAGAACTGCACCACCTGATTGTTCACTATGGCGCGCATAACCGGGGGCTCAACTCTACAGTCATACTCTACCGTTCGCCAGAAATCTTCAATATTCGGTAGAGAAATGGGGAGAGTTGTAGTAATCGCGTGGAAGATACGTGAGCGAACAAGGAAGGAGATGATCTCGCGATAATCATCGACACCACTAGCATCCGGATCCAACGTGATATACATGTTGTGACCTGGAAAAAATTGTCGGTTGTTGTCACTACCTTCGTCACCACCAGCACCACCAGCTCCTGCTACAGCAGCCATATCTGCACAACAAACGGTCCTAGTTAGAACATCGACAAAGCAGATCATAACTTCGCCTGTTACCATGAGCGAAGTTATGATAACCTCTAATGTGGAAGCGAAGTTAAACATACGGCGAAGTTGTGTACAACTTCGCCTTAACCCTAACTTCGCCCAAAGTAGAACCTTTAAGTCAACAGGATGAGTAGTAGGCGAAGTTAAGTATAAGGCGAAGTTGAGGATAACTTCGCCTAATCCTAACTTTGCCCCTGAACAACTTAGTATAATTAATTAATTAAAAGGCAGGCGGAGTTATGCCTTGGGCGAAGTTGAGAACAACTTCGCCTAAAGCTAACTTCGCCTGAATATGAAACGACATATTAACACAGGTCAAATCAAGGTTTGATCGGAGAATTAGTGATTGATAATATACAAGGATGTTACTATGAAGGTCTAGACGATCAAATTAGTTATGAACATTTTAGAAAGAGATTGGTTAGCGGGTGTTTAAGGGTTGCATGAACGAGGTCACAAATCGGACCAAAACGGCATCCGATTAACATCATTGACAATAATTATAAGTAATACCGACCCTACACACCTTTAACTCGGATTGAAAAAAAATAATAACAAGGTTTGGTTCGATACGAGGATTAAGTTCGCCGAGGTTTATAGGAGTTTAAGTTCGCTGTGGTTTTGAAAAAAGTAATGGGTTTGACTAGATTGACCCTTATATATGTTTGAATATGCACAGGCGATGTTAAGGTTAACTTCGCTTACCCTTAACTTCGCCCCTGCACAACTTCGCTTAGTATTAAACTTACAAAACAAGCCCTTATACATTTGATCAAAGTTCAACATTCTTTTAAAATTCTTCGTTAAACATTTAAACTTTACGATCAAAGAACCAAGTAACCAAGTTTTAAACCATAAAATAAAATACGCAACTTTAAATTTTAGTAAATAAATAAACGGGATCAAATTTCAGTCTTGACCGGGACCAGCATGTTTTAGAAAAGATCCGAACAGGAATCATACTAATTAAATGACTGTCACATAGATCCATGTTCAGCGGTATTATGACATAAAGAAACAGGTTGTAAGCAGGTATACAACTTAGTATGGTTTTCATCGCTTCTGTGATACGGTTTAGGTTCAATTAAGCTCAAAATTTTAGATGGACATCACATTAGAGATTGTGATGCCTCCTATCTATTCTCAAAGCGTATTTGGTTTTTCCCAAGTCACCGTTCCCATACCAGTGATTCTACCTCCACTCTCTCCAGCGAAACTAACCCTACCTCCTTGAACAGGTTTCCATTCATGTAACAAATTCTTGTTACCAGTCATGTGCCGGGAACAGCCACTGTCTACAACACACAGATTGTTTACTGCCCTGTTGAACGGCCAGTATTAAATCTAGGGACCCAAGACCAGTATTAAATCTGTTGAACGGCATCCAGTACTTTGGTTGCCCAAAGTTAGTTTGAGGATGATTTCTGTAAGTTCTGAAAAGAAACCTTCTCGAGGATTGACTATGAGGCCTTCCAAACCTTAGTGAATTGACTGAATTATAATTTTTGTGAACCGGGGAAAAATGAGACCGATTTCTTTGAAATCTTGGATTAGTCCATTGTCTGAAATTTGGTGAGGTAGCATTCTTACCAGTATAATAATTACTATTCGTTTTATTCTCAGTTTTCGGAGGCTTCATACCTCCAAATTTTCTCTGGTTTAAAGGACAATCAGCAATAAGGTGTCCTACTTGATTGCATCTGAAACAACTTATGTGTTCAACTTTTTTCTCAACACTTGTTTCAGATGTTGAGGTTGCATTACTACCCGTTTGTCTAACATATGGTGTGACAAAGGGATTTAGGGAAGAATTCTTTTCATTTGGCTTATATTCCTCCCCTCGTTTCAGTAACACTACCTCTTCTTTTATCTCACCCGATTCAGATGACTTGTCCGAATTTGATGAGACAGAGCTAGGAACAGAAATCTCTACATTAGAAATTGGCTTACTCGTTTCGCTCTTATTAACTTCAGGTTCTTTAGTCAAAATTTTGACTGGAACTGTCTGACTAATCTCAACATCAGCAGATTTCTGATTACTAGGATTAAAAGTATAGTTATTGTTATACGGTGGTGGGACTTCAGAAAATCCAATTCCCCCTTTGTTAACTGGGGAACGTTGAACACTTATGATGTGATCAAGCATTGCTGAGGAATTTCTGAATTGTTCAATTTTTCTGTTTAGTTCCACAACTTTTACCTGGTAATCAGCAATCTGTTTATCTCTTTCAGCAATTAGTTTGGTTTTTTCTTCTAACACTTCATAACTAAGATCAATTACTTGTATTTTATCAGCTAGACTTGCTTTAAGACTTCTGATATCCTTTTCACTAGCTTTTATTTTTACCGAGTAACTGTTTTCTCTAGTTTTAGTGTAATTGTGATCTTCTTTTAACGTTTTAAATTGTGCGTCCAAACTAACAAAATGATCAGTTATTGCTTTCAATTATTCAGACAGATTTTCACATTGTATACAATGAAGTTCAGAACTTACCTCAGAGAGCTGATCGTTCACTTCTGCCATATATGCTTGATTTTCTCCCGTCTCTCTCTCTCTCTCCCTCCAGTTTTGATGTTTACCAAATTAGCCTGTTCTAACACTTCCTCAACTTGCAGATTCTAGTTGTATCCACCATTCTGTCTAGATACCATAGCCCTATTCTCACTACCTCCCCCATTCTGTTGTGCAGGCCTATTCTGACTGCGTTCGACTCTCTCATTTGTACATTCCTTGGCAAAGTGACTATTTTGTTGACAGTTGTAACATCTAACCTTTGATTTGTCAAACCCTGGTCTTTCTCCAACGACCTTTCTACCCGTTTTCTTCACGAATCTCTTAACCCTTCTTACTATCATAGCCATTTGCCACTGCAAATCCATCTCTTCTAAATCATCAGCATCGATCTGATCATAGTCTTCATCCAAAGTTGCAGGGTCGACTATTTTACCTTTGATATAGTTCTCATAAGATGCAATGAAGGATGCATAGAGAGCAAACTGCTGTTCAGGTGATTTAACACTCATGGGCATCTGTGAGTAGTTGTTGGTTGGAACATTTGATGAGAAATTACCAGTTGTTGCTTGAGGTTTTGAAGAACTACTACCTCCAGCTACGAAACATACGTCGCCATCCATATTAAGAATCACATGACCATCTCGAGTTGAGTTGGAGTTTGATTCTCCCTTTGAGTAATAGGCAGACGATTCTGATTTTGAACTTGAACTTGAAGAGACTTTCGCACCATACATTCCCGGATCCTGAACCTGATCAGTTGGTGTCTCCTTTCGAACCATGTTGAGCTCAAAATTTCGTAACTTATTGACTGCTGTTTCAAGATCAATATTGGCAAATTCTTTATCCTCTCTCATCAAAACCGTATACATTTCCCATTTCGGTGGAAGAGCATCAAGAAGTTTCTCTACTATCTCTTCTTCTTTGTATTCAATGGAGTAATTACTATGTTCGGTCATCAAGTGATAATATCTGGTGATGATATCGTCAAGTGATTCATTTTTCAGATATTGAATACAGAGAATTGGGTTTTTAGCAGCTTTGTTTTGGAAGCACGTATCCCCACATTACCTTCATATCGATTTTCAAGTGCTTCCCATAGCTCTCTAGCAGTTTTGTACTTCTTGAATGTATGAAGAATCTCTTGTGGAAGAGCCATTGTTATTGCTGCATGAGCTTTACTTTCTGCCTCATACATCTTCTTTTCCTCCTCTTCCATCTTATTGTACTTCTTAATCTGTTCACGACCCTCAAACAAGGCTGTTGGTGGAATGTATCCATCTTGAATGCAAACCCACATCTTAGCATCTTGATATTTCACATATTGTTCAAACCGATCTTTCCAAGCAACGAAATCGGTACCCTTAAGCATTTTTGGAGCTTTAGTTGCTGAACCGGCTTCTACCTCCATTTTTACCAGTTCCGTAATGTTTATTGAAGTCATCGTTGGAAGAAACACGACTCGAAATACGAAGAATAAGTATTTAATTTTAAACAGAAATCAGAAGGCGAAGTTGTGCCTAACTTCGCTTGATTCCTAACTTCGCTTGATTCCTAACTTCGCTTGATTCATAACTTCGCTTGCTTCCTAACTTCGCTTACTTCCTAACTTCGCTTAACCTTATAAGTTCGCTTAAACCCTACGAACAGTGACGACAACTTCGCCTGATGAACACAAGGTTTTTGCAGGTTTTAATTTGACGTATTGCGAGGTATGCGAAGGTGTAATGGGTTATATTTGATGGTGGGAGACGGGTAAAACACAAAAACTAGGTATTTCAACGTAAACTCGTTCCGCGAATAGTCGAACGGAACGATCTTAACACTCGTGTGATAATCCCGAACCACACAATCACGAGCAAATGCTTTGATACCAATTGTAGGTTCCCAGCCGGATCTACACAGGAGTATCTCGTAATACGAAGGTGCGGAATCCCTACGTAACACGATACGAGCGTAAGATGTATAATACCTTAAAACCAAATACAAACACACGTTACAATATTAATAAGACACGTTGTATTGCAACTCTTCAACACGTGATATTCAATCACAAAAAACATGTTCTGGAATACTTAATCAACACAAGCCGTAAGCTAAACTTATATAGGCTTCGACAACTTCGCCTAACAGACTAGGCGAAGTTGTCTTAACTTCGCCTCTCCACAAGTTCGCTTACATCAGGCGAACTTGTGTAACAACTTACCTAAAACCAAAACAAACACTCTAACACGATTACAGACACATACAAATCACTAGATACTGAACTACTGACATTATGCACCAACAGAGGGACCGACAAGTGGTATCAGAGCTTTTGTTGCTGCAATTAAGGTCAAGAACTGTTGCAGATCTGAAGAAGAATAATGACGTAAGCAGAACATTCACTACAAATAAAAAGCCATTTAATGGCACACATAAAGTGTCACAACAAACCAAAGAAATGCCACTAAAGAACCTTGTTAGAATGAGTGACACACAAAAAAAGTGTCACTAGAAGCGCTACCACTAAAGCCTTTTAGTGAAACTTTTTTCGTCTGCCACTACAAACTTTCGGCTTTTAGTGACACTTTTTTGTATGCCATTAAAAACATTTTGAACTTTTAGTGGCACTTTTTGTGATATGCCATTCAAAACATTTTGAACTTTTAGTGACTTTTTTTTGTTTATCCCTACAAAATTGAGCTTATAGTGGCACTTTTTTGTCTGCCACTAACGTTGAACTTTTAGTGACACTATGTTGTTTGCCACTAAATGTTGAAATTTTAGTGACACTACTTTTATCCGCCACTACAAACCTTCGGCCTTTAATGATACTATTTTGTATGCCACTACAAGCTTTCGAGCTTTAGTGGCATTTTTTTATTGCCACCACAAATTTTTGGAATCTTAATGGCACCTTTTAACAAATATAAAATTAAAATTAAACTCCGATATATAGAAATCATAATATCTTTACCACAACTAAAAGTTCGATCATATTCCAAACATGTACCAAACGCATACCATATGTCTAATAACTCTAAAGTAAAGTCAAAATATGTGACACCCGGTAATTCCCAATCCCCTAAACTAAGTAATCAACCTAATAATTAGGTGATTGTAAATATTGAGCGCGTGCATTTGTTATGTGCGCCCTGCGCGAGCGCGCCATGTTAGTCAGCGCGTGCATTTGTTATGTGCGCCCTGCGCGAGCGCGCCATGTTAGTCAGCGCGTGCATTTGTTATGTGCGCCCTGCGCGAGCGCACCATGTTAAGAACCAGCGTGAGCATATGTTATATGCGCCATGCGCGAATGTTTTGGCTTTATGTTTTCATGTAACTTAACGTTATGTTGTCTATGGATTGACCATCCCGCATGATGCTAAGGCGGGTGCATCCTAGATCGTTTATGCGCGTGCGGAAGGGAACTAACCTCCCCGCATGGCGGGAACATTGAGAGCCAGTTTGTCTGAAGCTCCAAGATGGAATTGACTTCAACATAACTGATCACTATGTTGAAATACCAAGACCACCTGGAGAATCTACAAATGAAACTCAATGTCCCTAACTGCGAGAAGGTTACGCACCTACCCGCAGCAAAGAAATGTCCTTCACGCAGAAAGCTATGCGCACAAAGTGATGCGCACAGAACACTTAGTCTATTCTCCAGACTTAAGGAGATTTCTCCCGCCCAAAAGGAAACAGTAGCGTGTTTCAGAGATTTTCCACTTTTTTACTGTACACTGACAAAAGTACCTGAAAAAGCACACTGTAACATGAAAAGTCAACTGTCAGCCACCCTATTCTCACCAACCCCAGACCTGCATGTCCTGTCCAAATCAAATCAAGATCTTTTGTCCACTCCTCCACTTATAAGTAAACAATAAACAATAATAATTTCCATACTTTATCATCATTACACCTAGATATGAAAAGATTTCAATCCCCTAAAGCAAGGGATTGTGTTCCCTTGAGTTTGCCTATAAATATGTAACCTAAATTATCACTCAAAACACACTCCAAAGAACTGCAAACTTGCACTAATCATCTCCCGAGCATCCGTTATTTTCGATTCCGTTCCAGTTACTAGGTAAGCCGAGGTTATAACCTTGAGATCTACTTTCCAACCCTTATATTCTCCTATTTCTTGATCTTAATATATATACTTCTTGTTATTTAATCGTATCCTAGACCTTCGATTCCGGGTCCAACACCAAGAAAACCCGAATCTCGATTAATCCCTTAACAAGAACCACAGGTGAGTCTCACAGCCCCTATTTTCACTGTTTTCACTATTTTTAAACTGTTTTCGGGGCGAGGGACACGTACTTAAATAATGTTTTATCATGGTATACTTACAAGCTATGCAAGCGATTATGTGTTTAAGTTATGTTTCATGATGAGTAATGCAAACGGTTATCTAAGGTTTTCGATGTATGTGCGCTAGAACTCGAGTAAGTGATCACTTTACCATTGGAACTCTAAGGGTAGGGACTGCTGGTTTGATCCACCCACTCGTAGGGGTCGCACCTCTTTGCATGGACGAGTGCCTAGTATGGTCATGGGGCAGTACTATGGGTTTGAACCCGCTCGTAGGGGTCGCGCCTCTTTGCATGGACGAGTGCCTTGTTTTCCGGCACAACGTCCGCGCGTAACCCGCGGGACGGAATTATTATTTTAGCTCGTAGTGGCAGCGCCACTTTGCATGGACGAGCACATGTTCCTGAAACGTTCGCGCGTAACCCGCGGGACGGTATTACTTATTTTAGCTCGTAGTGGCAGCGCCACTTTGCATAGACGAGCACAGTTCCCAGAAATGTTCGCGCGTAACCCGCGGAACGATTTTATCAGAATATGTTGATATAACTGTCTTACCAAGCATGTGTTTTAATGATGCTATCAGAATTATGTTTCAGAATGATTTGTATCAAGATTATGATGCAATACGATTTATCAAGTTACTAAGACTTGTGAACTCACTCAGTTTATACTGATTCAAATGTTTTTACGTGTCTTTCAGGAGATAACTAGGTAGCGCATGGAGTCACACTTAGAGCACCTCACGCTGAACATCTAAACTAGCTTTTTGGAAGATTTTAGTTCTATCCCTTCGATGCGCGTGGTTGTTCCCGCCGCGCATGGGGATATGGCGTGGAAATCTTCAACAATTTTTATACTTGGATGTTTTTATGTAATTTTTAAACAATGTAATGTATTTGTATTAAACTTTTCATGCGCAATGAAAATCTTACTTTGAATGTTTGCAATGGCCCGTGCTTAAGTATCAATTCCCACTCGCGCGCGCCCGGCTGTTTCCGCCGCTCAGGGCCGGGTGTGACAGATTGGTATCAGAGCACTGGTTATAGCGAACTAGGAAAAGAAGTTTTAACCTAGACTATAACCGTTGGGGAATCGCATGAAATATTTTTCAAAGAAAATATTTTCAAAAGAAACTATACACACACTTAGGAACACGGGTCACACTGTCTAGTAAATAATGATAACATTATGTGCTCAGAGTACATGCGCTAAGTCTGATATATTTTCACTCTTTTAAAGCAAGAATGCCTCCAACTAAAGCCAAAGGAATTACCATGACACCCGAGGAACTCGCGGAAATAATCGCGCAGGCGATTGCGACACATGAGGCCAGCAAGGCCGAATCAAGTCAGGGTCGTCAGAATGAGACCCCAGAACCCGAATCAGGAGCCTTGGACAAAGGATGCTCCTATAAGACATTCATGGCCTGTAAGCCTTGGCCATTCAAGGGAACCGAAGGGGCCATTGGGCTCTACAACTGGATTGACAAGATGGAGACAGTTCTCTCCATTAGCGGATGTAGTGAGAACCAGAAGGTCCTTTACGCGACCTGCATGTTCCAAGAGGCAGCTTCGTCTTGGTGGAAGCTTCAAACGAAAACATTGGGGCGAGAAGTTGCTCTCCACAAGACCTGGGAGGAACTGAAGGAGATGATGATGAGAAAGTTCTGCTCTCGCGCAGAAATCCAGAATCTACAACAGGAATTCTGGAACCACACCATGGTAGGAACGGATATCGACGCCTACAACAACCGGTTCAACGAACTTTGCCAGTTGGTGCCAGACATGGCAAACACGGAGGAAAAGAAGATCGAGAGGTATATTTTTGGGTTACCTCCTGTTGTTAGGGTTCCGCTCAACGCCGCAGCGCCTCCAACCTTTGATGAGGCGGTAGCGCGGGCCATTACCCTTACAAGGGATACGATCCGTGCGGGTATGTTGACTACGCGCGGAATCGAGCAGCGAACCCCTGATCCCAAGAGGAAATGGAACTCTCACCACCGAGGGTCCGACTCCAAGCAGCCACCGTTCAAGAAGCAGGAAAGCGCAAGGGTTTACGCGATTCAGGCCGCGGAGCCACCACGAAAAGGATACAGCGGGCCTCGCCCATGGTGCAACAAATGCAAGTATCACCACGAGGGTGAATGCGCAAGAATCGAATGTGCCAAATGTGGCAGACCATGGCACAAGACGATGAATTGCCGTGTCAGAGAAGCTGGAGCAAGCGACAACTGCTACGCATGCGGGAAGCCAGGGCATTTTAGTCGGGATTGCCCGCAAAAGGGGAACCAAGCTCGCGGGAGAGCTTTTGTGATCGGCGCAGGCGAAGCTAAAGAAGAGCCGAATGTGGTAACCGGTACGTTTTTGCTTAACGGACATTTTGCATCTGTCTTATTTGATACTGGCGCTGACCTAAGTTTTATATCCGCTGAGTTTAAAGACTCCCTAGGCCTAGCAACCAGTAGGCTAGACACGCCTTATACTATAGAACTAGCCAATGGTAGGCAGTTATGCGCGAACGAAAGAACTGAACAATGTGTTATAGTCATGGGAGGTCACGGGTTCAATATTAACTTGTTGCCAATAGACTTGGGAAGTTTTGACATTGTGGTAGGTATGGATTGGTTAGTCGAGAACCGCGCGGAAGTTATTTGCCATGAGAAGCAGGTTCGGATCCCACTGTTGAACGGAGAAAGCTTGGTAATTCAAGGGGAAAGAAGGGGAGTTGCGACGAAACTGATTTCGTGCCTAAAGGCGCGAAAGTGCCTAAGGAAAGGGTGCTACGCCTTCCTGGCGCATGTCGTAGAGAAGAAAGGAGATGAGCGAAGAATTGAAGACTTACCAGTAGTGCGCGAATTTCCAGAAGTTTTTCCTGAAGATTTGCCCGGATTACCGCCGCCGCGACAAGTCGAGTTTCGTATTGATTTAGTCCCAGGAGCTGCGCCAGTAGCTCGAGCGCCTTATCGATTAGCTCCATCTGAGATGCAAGAGCTATCCAATCAGTTACAGGAACTATTGGATAAGGGTTTCATACGCCCAAGCTTTTCACCTTGGGGAGCTCCAGTACTGTTTGTTAAGAAGAAGGATGGTTCGTTCAGAATGTGTATTGACTACAGGGAGCTGAACAAGCTGACAGTCAAGAATCGGTACCCCTTACCGAGGATTGACGACTTATTTGACCAGTTGCAGGGATCCAGTTATTATTCGAAGATAGATCTACGGTTAGGATACCACCAACTTAGGGTCCATGAGGAAGATGTGCCGAAAACAGCCTTCCGAACTAGATACGGCCATTATGAGTTCTTAGTAATGCCTTTCGGGCTAACTAATGCGCCGGCTGTGTTCATGGATCTGATGAACCGCGTGTGCAAACCATACTTGGACAAGTTTGTGATTGTGTTTATAGATGATATTCTGATTTACTCACGGACCAAGGCCGAGCATGAGCAACACCTGAGATTGATTTTGGAATTGTTGAGGAAAGAAAAGTTGTATGCGAAGTTTTCCAAGTGCGAGTTTTGGCTTAGAGAAGTTCACTTTCTCGGTCATGTTGTAAACGAGAAAGGAATTCACGTTGATCCTTCCAAAGTCAAGGCCATCGAAAACTGGGAAGCGCCAAAAACCCCAACTGAGGTGAGGCAATTCCTAGGACTAGCTGGCTACTATCGACGCTTCATTGAGAACTTCTCCAAAATAGCTCTACCTCTGACCGCGCTAACTCAGAAAGACAAGAAGTTTGTTTGGGGCGAAAATCAGGAAACAACATTTCAAATGTTGAAACAGAAGTTATGTAGTGCGCCAATTTTGTCTTTGCCCGAGGGGATGGATGACATTGTTGTTTACTGCGACGCTTCACATCAGGGACTTGGATGTGTCCTTATGCAACGAGACAAAGTCATAGCGTATGCCTCACGCCAACTCAAGACCAATGAAAAGAACTACACAACGCATGATTTAGAACTTGGAGCGGTTGTCTTCGCGCTAAAGATTTGGCGCCATTACCTCTATGGTACAAAGTGTATAATCTTTACGGATCACAAGAGCCTTCAACATATATTTGATCAAAAGGATTTAAACATGAGGCAACGAAGATGGGTGGAGTTGTTGAACGATTATGATTGTGAGATTAAGTACCACCCTGGAAAGGCGAATGTGGTAGCAGACGCGCTAAGTAGGAAGGAGCGAATAAAAACGCTACGAGTCAAGGCTCTAAGGTTGACCATTCACGCAGATCTCTCTACCCGCATCCGAGACGCTCAGCAAGAAGCTTTGAAACCAGAGTTTGTTAAAAACGAATGCCTTGGGGGTATGGTTAAGAATTTGGAACTTAAAGAGAACGGCAATCTATATTTCGCTAACCGCATATGGGTCCCTCTCAAGGGAGGATTGCGCGAGCAGGTATTGAACGAAGCTCACAAGACGCGGTATTCCGTACATCCTGGCGCAGACAAGATGTACCAAGATGTTAAAACGCTGTATTGGTGGCCCAATCTTAAAGGCGCCATCGCGACGTATGTCAGTAAGTGCCTGACGTGTTCGAAGGTAAAGGCTGAATATCAGAAACCATCAGGGTTGCTTCAGCAGCCAGAAATTCCCATGTGGAAGTGGGAACAAATCTCTATGGACTTCATCACCAAACTGCCAAGGACACCTGGGGGTTATGACACAATATGGGTTATTGTGGATCGGCTAACTAAGTCAGCGCACTTCCTGCCGATCAAGGAAACCGATAAGATGGAAAAGTTAGCCCGACTGTATATTCGAGAAGTAGTTTCAAAGCATGGAGTCCCAGTGTCCATCATTTCTGATAGAGATAGTCGGTTCACATCAAGGTTTTGGAGATCGTTACAAGGGGCTTTAGGTACTCGTCTTGACATGAGTACGGCATATCATCCTCAAACGGATGGGCAAAGCGAGCGAACAATCCAGACATTGGAAGATATGCTACGCGCATGCGCAATCGATTTCGAAGGTAGCTGGGATACTCATCTCCCATTGGTTGAATTTTCTTACAACAACAGTTATCACACAAGCATTAAGGCTGCGCTGTTCGAAGCTTTGTATGGGCGCAAGTGTAGATCCCCACTGTGCTGGGCTGAAGTAGGTGACAAGCAAATGACTGGTCCAGAATTGATCCAAGAATCAACAGACAAGATTTTTCAGATAAGGGATCGCCTTAAGACAGCGCGCGACAGACAGAAGAGCTACGCAGATGTGCGAAGGAAACCATTGGAATTTCAAGTAGGGGATAAAGTACTTTTGAAAGTCTCTCCATGGAAAGGAGTCCCCCGTTTCGGCAAGCGAGGAAAGTTGAATCCGCGCTTCATTGGACCATTCGAGATCCTGGAAAGGATTGGTCGGGTTGCTTATAAACTCTGTTTACCCGCCGAACTCAGTGGAGTTCATGATACGTTTCATGTGTCCAACCTCAAAAAGTGCTTATCTGACGAAACGTTGATTTTGCCGATGGAAGAGATTCACATCGACAAACAGCTGCACTTCATAGAAGAACCTATAGCAGTAACCGATTGGAAAGAACAAAAGTTACGCAGGAGCAAAATCAAGTTAGTAAAGGTTCAATGGAACTCGAGGCATGGGCCTGAATTCACTTGGGAAAGAGAAGACCAAATGCGCAAGAAATACCCACACCCCTTTCAGAACATGGCTTCTGCCAGCAACGTCTCCTAAATTTCGGGACGAAATTCGTTTAACGAGGGGAGAATGTGACACCCAGTAATTCCCAATCCCCTAAACTAAGTAATCAACCTAATAATTAGGTGATTGTAAATATTGAGCGCGTGCATTTGTTATGTGCGCCCTGCGCGAGCGCGCCATGTTAGTCAGCGCGTGCATTTGTTATGTGCGCCCTGCGCGAGCGCGCCATGTTAGTCAGCGCGTGCATTTGTTATGTGCGCCCTGCGCGAGCGCACCATGTTAAGAACCAGCGTGAGCATATGTTATATGCGCCATGCGCGAATGTTTTGGCTTTATGTTTTCATGTAACTTAACGTTATGTTGTCTATGGATTGACCATCCCGCATGATGCTAAGGCGGGTGCATCCTAGATCGTTTATGCGCGTGCGGAAGGGAACTAACCTCCCCGCATGGCGGGAACATTGAGAGCCAGTTTGTCTGAAGCTCCAAGATGGAATTGACTTCAACATAACTGATCACTATGTTGAAATACCAAGACCACCTGGAGAATCTACAAATGAAACTCAATGTCCCTAACTGCGAGAAGGTTACGCACCTACCCGCAGCAAAGAAATGTCCTTCACGCAGAAAGCTATGCGCACAAAGTGATGCGCACAAAACACTTAGTCTATTCTCCAGACTTAAGGAGATTTCTCCCGCCCAAAAGGAAACAGTAGCGTGTTTCAGAGATTTTCCACTTTTTTACTGTACACTGACAAAAGTACCTGAAAAAGCACACTGTAACATGAAAAGTCAACTGTCAGCCACCCTATTCTCACCAACCCCAGACCTGCATGTCCTGTCCAAATCAAATCAAGATCTTTTGTCCACTCCTCCACTTATAAGTAAACAATAAACAATAATAATTTCCATACTTTATCATCATTACACCTAGATATGAAAAGATTTCAATCCCCTAAAGCAAGGGATTGTGTTCCCTTGAGTTTGCCTATAAATATGTAACCTAAATTATCACTCAAAACACACTCCAAAGAACTGCAAACTTGCACTAATCATCTCCCGAGCATCCGTTATTTTCGATTCCGTTCCAGTTACTAGGTAAGCCGAGGTTATAACCTTGAGATCTACTTTCCAACCCTTATATTCTCCTATTTCTTGATCTTAATATATATACTTCTTGTTATTTAATCGTATCCTAGACCTTCGATTCCGGGGCCAACACCAAGAAAACCCGAATCTCGATTAATCCCTTAACAAGAACCACAGGTGAGTCTCACAGCCCCTATTTTCACTGTTTTCACTATTTTTAAACTGTTTTCGGGGCGAGGGACACGTACTTAAATAATGTTTTATCATGGTATACTTACAAGCTATGCAAGCGATTATGTGTTTAAGTTATGTTTCATGATGAGTAATGCAAACGGTTATCTAAGGTTTTCGATGTATGTGCGCTAGAACTCGAGTAAGTGATCACTTTACCATTGGAACTCTAAGGGTAGGGACTGCTGGTTTGATCCACCCACTCGTAGGGGTCGCACCTCTTTGCATGGACGAGTGCCTAGTATGGTCATGGGGCAGTACTATGGGTTTGAACCCGCTCGTAGGGGTCGCGCCTCTTTGCATGGACGAGCGCCTTGTTTTCCGGCACAACGTCCGCGCGTAACCCGCGGGACGGAATTATTATTTTAGCTCGTAGTGGCAGCGCCACTTTGCATGGACGAGCACATGTTCCTGAAACGTTCGCGCGTAACCCGCGGGACGGTATTACTTATTTTAGCTCGTAGTGGCAGCGCCACTTTGCATAGACGAGCACAGTTCCCAGAAATGTTCGCGCGTAACTTGCGGAACGATTTTATCAGAATATGTTGATATAACTGTCTTACCAAGCATGTGTTTTAATGATGCTATCAGAATTATGTTTCAGAATGATTTGTATCAAGATTATGATGCAATACGATTTATCAAGTTACTAAGACTTGTGAACTCACTCAGTTTATACTGATTCAAATGTTTTTACGTGTCTTTCAGGAGATAACTAGGTAGCGCATGGAGTCACACTTAGAGCACCTCACGCTGAACATCTAAACTAGCTTTTTGGAAGATTTTAGTTCTATCCCTTCGATGCGCGTGGTTGTTCCCGCCGCGCATGGGGATATGGCGTGGAAATCTTCAACAATTTTTATACTTGGATGTTTTTATGTAATTTTTAAACAATGTAATATATTTGTATTAAACTTTTCATGCGCAATGAAAATCTTACTTTGAATGTTTGCAATGGCCCGTGCTTAAGTATCAATTCCCACTCGCGCGCGCCCGGCTGTTTCCGCCGCTCAGGGCCGGGTGTGACAAAATATCAATCATATAAAAAGGGAAGTAACAAATGTTTGAATAAAAACTGAAAACTTCACCACACTCGTTAAACTCTTTCGCCATCTTCATGCAAGGTACCTAATAAAAAAACAAAGACTTTTCAATATGTAAACAATATGGACACTAACTTGTGTAACCGGCTTAATTAATAACCTACAACCGATAATAACCTATTAAAAATCAACCATATCAACACTAGCCTTGTTTAGGGATGCAAATGAGCCGAGCCACACACACACACACTAACACACATACGATCAAAGGGTACACACCGCTCTTGATACGTATTTATGACCAACTGTTCTTTTAACCTCTACTCCCTAACCTGAAGCTTTCTTTTCCTAGATATATAAACATTAAACACAAGTAAAAAAGAAAAGAAAAAGAGAATGTAAATAAGTAACTTCTTAAAGAGTTTACAAGCATAAAGAATGTTTATACCTTGGAGTTGGAAGCAATCAAGCCAACCATTCTAGGCGTGGGCCTCTATTCAGTCCTCTGTCATTATCAATCAAATGCAATCACCTATACATCCAAATGACGGAGAACAAATGTATTGTAAATTTGCCAATCAATAACAATAACAATTACAATAATAATAATAAAAGACATTCAATAGGTCTTAAGTGCTACTCCTTCAATAAGGAAACAAGTGCTCACCCTAGCATTAACCTAGTTGAGTTTTACCTTCAATCCACTTTGTGTACCATACAAGTCAATTGCACTAGTATGCCATTAATTATTAAAATCAATAGAGATGAGCAGATTATACCTCATTTTGAATTTCTCATGGGATTCAACAGTTATTTCTTGATCTGGAAACTTTTTAACAGCAAAATCCTGAAAATTTAAATGATTGGAAAGAAGTTATAAGCATCCACATAATCACTAAAATATGATACCTGCCGGCTCTCATGATTTCCTCACAAAATAGTGATTCTCTGTGGATACCTCACTTTCAAAGCAACCACAAACTAAAAAATAAATGACAAGTCAGTAGTGTAGAGGATCATAAATACATATGAAAAGAATGATCAATACTAATGCTTACCGTAACAGTTTGACAAAATAATACCCTCGATCCACTACGAGTAAAATTAGAGTAAAAACAAAATAGTCATGAAGTTAACACATAGTTGTATACTACAAAATAACATTTGATAATATTGTTTAATACATACCTTTCCTCCAATGGAAAAAAGTTTAGCAAGAGCATGAAATTGTCCTTGAATATCACCACAAGTAGTTAAAGGGCTCTTTACAAGTTGCAAAAAAAAAAAAAATAAAAAAAAAAAAAATAAAAGCAAACATCCAAAATAATTATTAGCTTAATATCTATTTGATGAAGCATTTAATGACTTGCAATCAACTTCTACAAAAGTCATTTACCCAAACCAAGGGTTCATACCTGAATATTGTTTTCGTCCATCAATAACCATTTTTCCTTCTCACAAAATGTCATAACCTAAATTCAAAAATAAAAACATGCATACAACAATGAGTATCCCAATCTCGACTAGGCTCGAGCTCGGCCCCTTTTGATGTATTTTGCTAAAGGTCGAGCTCGGCTCGTGAGTCACTTTCTCAAGCTCAGGCCTAGTTTGGGAGCTTGGCACATTTCTTACTCATTAATTAATTTACATACTTGTTTAAATATTTTTTGATATATTTTGAGAAAAAAACTTAAACGAGCCTATGATCGGTTCGAGCTTGTGTAGTACCTTAAACTAGCCAAAGCTCGGCTCGAGCTCGGCAGTGCAGTGTGAAATTAAAACTTAAACACACAAGTCTCGTTAATGCTCGACGAGCCAATCCTAGCTTCCCATACAAGCCTTGAGCTCGGCTCGTTTCTAGCTTTTTATCGATCCAATCGGCTCAACAACTAGCATCTACATCCATAATATCATCAAACACGTATCATTATAAACAAAACACGTAAATAAAATAACAAATCTAACACAAATCCATGAAATACAGTACTAATTCGATCTAATACAATTAAACAACAATCCATTCACAACACGCATACAAATACAATCAACTTCTAGGTCATAAAAAATACGAATTCCATATCTGTCAAAAACGCCCAAATTCTAACCCTAAAATCGCAACATATGTGAAACCTAAATTATGACACTAGATTTTTAGTGGTATACGCAAAGTGTCATTAAAAACCTAAATTAGTGGCATAAAAGTTAAATGTCATTAAAAACGAGTGACACTAGATTTTAGTGGCATATGCAAAGTGTCACTAAAATCATAAATTGGTGGTATTCAAACTAAGTGTCACTAAATATGTATTATAAGCAAAGATGGCATACACAAAGTGCCATTAAAAACTAAATTAGTGGCACAAAATCTAAATTTCATTAAAAACGAGTGACACGAGATTTTTAGTGGCATATGCAAAGTGCCACTAAAATCATAAATTAGTGGCATTCAAACTAAGTGTCACTAAATATGTGTTATAAGCAAAGATGGCACACGCAAAGTGCCATTAAAAATCTAAATTAGTGGCACAAAAGCTAAATGCCATTAAAAACGAGTGACACTAGATTTTTAGTGGCATATGCAAAGTGCCACTAAAATCATAAATTAGTGGCACTAAAACTAAGTGTCACTAAACATGTGTTAAAAGCAAATATTGCACATGCAAAGTGCCATTAAAAACCTAAATTAGTGGCACAAAGGTTAAATGTCATTAAAAATGTGTGCCACTAAATGGCATTTTTTTGTATTGATTGTTTCATTAAAGTATGACGTCAGCTGCTCTGTTCTTCATTTCCTTCCAGATCTACAATATTTGGTGTTTTCTTTCTTCCATTTGAATTAAAGTTTTAATTTTTACTCTAGATCTTGCTCGTAAACTGACCTGATTCATCAGATCTGAAGATTTCATCTACAGATCTGATTAAGTTTTAAGAAATTGTCTTTAATCTGTTTAAGTTTTGTTAACTGATCTTCTCTGTTTTACAAATATTTTTAAAATCGCAAAAAGATGCCTAGAAACGACGAGCAAGAGGTCTGAACTAACAAAATTCGAAGGTTATATGAACAGGAAAACTTCATAAAGTGGAAAGTTCTCTTTGAAGTTGCAGTATGCTACAATGACGTAGACATGTGAAACTCTATCAAAAGGGGGCCATATGTACCTGATGGAACAAATGCCAGCCGGACTGTTGAAGTAAGAATGAGAAAGGTGGATGACCGAGCTCTTGCCATGTTGAAATTGGGACTTTCTTGGGAAATTCTGACTAAGGTGGCTCACTATGCCACTGCTAAAGCCATGTATGATTCCATTCTGGAAATGTTTGAAGGCAACTCTGAATTAAAGAAAATCAAGAAGGAGAGGCTTAAGCAGTAGCTTGATAGGTTCAAATACAAGGATGGTGAGAGGCTGAAGTCAGTTTTTGAAAGATACCTTGCCATAGTCAATGACATCAGGACAACTGCCTATGTGGTCACTGATTTGGACTTGAACACAAAGTTATTGTCATCTCTGTCAAAAGAATGGTACACTGCAAGTTTATCAGGCGTAAACCAAATTATTAAGAGCTAAAGCTTGATGATTTGGTCTATTTTCTTCAAGCTGCAAAAATTAAAATGATAGAGAATAAGATGATTAGGGAGGATAAACCCTGTTTTCAAATGACAAACGCACTTATTGCTCCAATGGGCAACTTGTCTACCAAGAACCAACAACAAATCCAAATTATTGAAGAATCAAGTGAGCATGGTGGTGAAACACCAAGAGGATTTGTAACAGGAAGTAATAGTAATCAGAATGGACAGTCAAGATTCAATGTCCAGCTTATTGATGATAATGATTCTGCTTCTATGGCTAGTGGATATGCTCCCTATGTTGGTGGTAGTGGTGGTCAAGGAAGTGAACATGAAGCCCTATTTTCTATGTTCACAGATTCCTATAATGCTTTTGTAGCCAAGAACATAATCCACACCAGTGTCGTTCAAGATGATTTAGAACAGATTGATGCTGATGATCTAGAAGACATGGATATTAAGTGGCAGGCTACAATGCAAGTTCTTAGAAGCAAGAGGTTGTTCAATAGGACCGAGAGGTCTCTTGTGTGAGGTCCAAATGAAAGAATTGGCTTTGACAAGTCTAAAGCAATATGCTATAACTGTCAACAAGCTCGACACTTTGCAAAGGAATGCAATCAAATAATAAACTTCCTAGGCAATCAATATCAGAACCAACAACCAAGAAACTAATACAAAAACCAGCAAGGCCAACCAAGAAACTACAATAACAACTTCAACAATAACCCCAACTTTAACAACAACTACCAGCAACCACAGCAGAACAATCAGCAAGTTGTACACCAGAATCAGAATTACTAGAGAAACAACAACCAAAATCCTCCAAATGCTCCCAACAACACCAACAGAAACAATCAAAACCAGCCTAGAAACCAAGGAAATGTGGCACTTGCTGCACAACAAGAAGGTGGTTTTGATTGGAGTGATCATGCTGATGATATAAGCAAGGCCAATGTTGCATTTATGGCTAAAGTTGAAAGTGAAGCTGGTTCATCTTCTTCATAGGGACAGTCCACACCAGTTAATGAAGTATGGTACATGGACAGTGGATGTTCCAGGCACATGACTTGTGACAAACGGTCAGTTGTGAATTATGAAGAGAAATTTGAAGGCCCAGTTGCTTTTGGTAGTGATGAGAATGGTGGAAAAATTGTGGGCAATGGGATCTTGACTAATGGAAAGGTCATATTTGATAATGTATTTTATGTGGAAGGATTACAATATAACCTTTTTAAGCATCTCATAAATGTGTTATAAAGGTTATATAGTTGGGTTTGATGACTCTCACTAATTTATTCTCAAACCTGACTTTGTAATCTTTCCAGACATGATTATGATGACGGCTCCAAGGAATGGTAATTTATATGAACAGAACATGAAAGATGCCATTTCAAGGGGGTGGTACATGCATTGTATCAAAGGCCACTGAAAATGAAACCAAATTGTGGCATAGGAATCTTTGTCATGTCAACTTAAAGAACATGAACAAACTTGTGAAGGGTGAGCATGCAATTGGTTTGCCTACGAGGGAGTTCAAGCTTGATGACAATTGCATCTCATGTCAAAAGGGAAAGTAGCACAAGTCATTATACAAGACAAAGCTCATCAACACAATTGATCAAGTGCTTGAGATGCTCCATATGGATCTTTTTGGTCCTGTGAGTGTTCCTAGTATTGGAAAGAAGAGATATTGTCTGGTGATAATTGATGATTTTTTGAAGATACACTTGGGTTTATTTCCTAAGTACCAAAGATGAAGCTGCTGAATTAATAAAAAATTGTGTGACAAGGGTTGAGAATCAATTGGATGCACGGGCAAAGGTCATGAGAAGTGACAATGGGACTGATTTCAAGAATGAGGTTATGGATGAGTTTTGCAATGAAAAGGGAATTCTCCAACAATTCACTGCTCCTAGAACTCCTGAACAAAATGGGGTTGCAGAAAGAAGAAATAGAACACTCATTAAAGCTGTAAGGACCATGATAGTAGAAGCCCTTTTGCCTGTTACTTTTTAGGAAGAGGCAATTAACACAACCTGCTATGTTCAGAACAAAGTGCTTCTCAACAAAAGTCAAGGCAAGACTCCTTATGAGATTTTGTTTAAAAGGAAGCCCTACATCAAGTTTCTCAAACCATTTGGTTGCAAATGTTCACTGCTGAACACCAAGGATTGTATTAACAAGTTTCAAGCAAAATCATTGGATTGTTTTTTGTTGGGTACTCAACACACTTAAAATCCTATAGAGTCTATGTTAAAGAACACTTGAGTGTGATTGAATCTTCAGATATAATATTCAATGAGAACCAGTTCAACACAGTTGAAGGTGTTGCATGGCTGTTTGATCTGGAAAAGTTAATCAAGTCCTCAAGATTTATCCTGAGGACTTTGATGAAACTCTGTATAAGATAAGTGAAATTGAAGAGAGTAATCAGAACAAGATGGATTTGGACAAGTTATGGTCCAAGGTTGCTGGAAAAAGAAGTGAATTCAAATTCATTAGGAATCCCTCAAGTGCAGAAAATGAACAAGTTCAAGATCATGACCAAGGTCAAAATCCAGGACAAGATCCAGAACATGGTAATCAAGACAATCAAGACAATCAAGAGATTCAAGATGATCATGTCATAAATGAGGAATATCCTAGCAACCAAGATAAAGTGCAAAGACAAGCTACAAGGGAAGCAATATTTGCAGACTTATTTCAAAGATTGAATAGGGGAAACAATGATGCATCTACCTCACAATTGAATAATGAAGAAGCATCAGAGTTTCATGATGCAACAACTGATTTGATCATTGATGAACCAGATCTCAATGACTCAAATCTTGACTCTACTTTGTCTACTGATTTGATTGTTCAATCCTCTTATGTTGAAAGAAATCATCCACCTGAGAACATCATTGGAGATATCAATGAAAGAGTTACAAGAAGTGTATCTGAATCTGCAAACATTTGTTTGTACTCCTGCTTTCTATCCCAAATTGAACCCAAGAACATTTTTCAAGCATTGAAAGACAACTGTTGGGTAGAAGCAATGCAAGAGGAGTTGGCTTAATTCAGAGATCTACAGTTGTGGGAACTTGTAGATAGGCCAAGAAATAGATATGCCATTGGAACAAAATGGGTTTTTAGGAACAAAAGGGTCGAAAGAGGAATTTTTATTAAGAATAAAGCAAGACTTGTTGCATTGGGATGCGTACAAGAAGAAGAGATTGACTTTGAGGAATTTTTTGCTCCTGTAGCAAGACTTGAAGGTAGAATCTTTTTAGCTTATGCTGCCTCAAAGAACATCAGATTTTTCCAATTAGATGCCAAATATGCTTTTCTAAATGGAAAAATAGAAGAGGAAGTGTATGTGACTCAACCACCAGGATTTGAGGAACCTGATTATCCTAATAGAGTATATAAACTGACCAAGGCTTTGTATGGATTACATCAAGCTCCAAGAGCTTGGTATGAGTTATCTAATCACTTACTTGATAATGGTTTCTAAAGAGGAACTATTGACAAGACCCTCTTTTACAAGAAAAGAGGAAGATATTTGATTCTACTACAAGTCTATGCGGATGATATCATTTTTGGCTTAACCAGTGAACAAATGTGTCTGGAATTCAAAGAAGTGATGAAATCCAAGTACTCAATGAGCTCAATGGGAGAAATGAACTTCTTTCTTGGATTGCAAGTTCAACAAAAGGCTGATGGTATCTTCATATGCCAATCCAAGTATGTGCAAAACGTTTTGAACAAGTTCGAATGTCAATAATTCAAAACTGCTTCAACTCCAATGGACACTCATGAGAAAATGATAGTAGATGAAAATGAGAAGCCTGTTGATGAACATGAATATAGAGCCAAAATTAGATCCTTGATGTATCTTACTACTTCTAGACCGGATATCATGTTTGCAGTATGTTTATGTGCAAGATTTCAGTCAAGTCCTAAGGTCCCTCACATGACTGCTGCAAAGAGGATCTTTAAATACTTGAAGGGAAAACCAGATTTGGGGATATGGTACCCAAAGAACCATTCCTTTGATCTCATTGCGTACACTGACAGTGATTATGATGGGTGCAAGATGAGCAGAAAGTCAACTTCTGGTGGATGTCAATTTTTGGGAGACAGGCTAGTGGCTTGGCACTGCAAGAAACAAACTACAGTGTCCATCTCAATTGCTGAAGCTGAGTACATTGCTGCATCTATTTGCTGTGCATAAGTTCTATGGATTCAGAATCAAATGCTAGATTATGGTCTGAATTTCTTGAACACTCCTATTTTCATTGGTAATACTGCTGCATTTTTCATTGTTAAGAATCCAGTTCAACGTTCCAAGACCAAGCACATTGAAATCAGACATCATTTCATTAGGGATTGTAATGAAAAAGTCTAATTGAGATGAAACGAGTTGACACAAGTGATAATTTGGCTGACCTATTCACCAAACCACTTGATAGAACCAGATTCCATTTTCTTCTGAAAGCATTGGGAATGATCAACTCAGATGAGGTCTGATTAATTATGTGTGCTCTTAGTGCTAATTGACCATCTTGAAAAAAGGGTCTTGTTAATTGTTGTGTATGTTTGAATATGATTACTGTTTGATGTTCACTGATGTTTTCTTAATTGATTATCTATATAACTTAGGTATATTTGATGCTTAGGTTAATAATCAGTGATTATGTGTGATGTCATGATATGTGTTTAAAATGACTAATATGCATGTATGCTTATATGATATTTGGATGATGCTTTTGAATATGTTTAATCTGAAATGATGATGCTATTAGGATATGTTAGACTATGCTGTATGTGAAGTCTGTCTGTTTTGATGATGTCAAGATTGAGATTTGAATATGTTACTTTCTGTTAGAGTCAAAATATGCTTTTTGTCAAAATTGCATGCTCAAATGAATTTTGCTTAAAACATTTTTGACAAAAACAGAGCAAGTTGATTAATGGTGTTGAGATATGATAAGATTATTCAGTTCAAGCTTTATAGAAGCTCAAAAAGGGTTTTAAATGAAAATTGATCCAACCTTTTGGGAAACGATAGTACATTGACTATTTGGCCAATCATATGGATTTAATAGGCTACAAAAATAATTAGTGCAGTCATTAACATGTATGGTTACTTTCCCATGATGTGTAAAATCTAAGGTGATATAAACATAAAAAATCTTCTAAACTTAATGTGGAGTTCCATTGTTCTCTATGCATGTTCCAATATACATCTTTCCGAATGATAGGCCGAAAAGTGAATATCCAGTCATACACGAGTCCGTTGGTATTTGGTCCCCAAAATATAGTATTTTATTGAGAATGACAAAGAACTCATGTGAACAAAACCGCCTGATTATACAACACAATGTTGATATATATGTTCACAAATCTTATTTTACCAAAAAAAATAAAAAAATCACAAGTTCTTTCATTAAAAGGTTTTACCAAATATCAGGGGGTCAGAGTCAATTCGGGGTGATCTGGAGAAAACTAAATAAGCCTTGAGAATAGATATGGAGCATCAGAAAGCAATATGTGTTATCCATTTAGTATTATGCATCTTAAATGAACCTTAATCATATCACCAAAGAAATGAAATTCATGCTAAGTCTAGACCTGCTGTTAACCTGTCTAATCTGTCATAATAATGCTGAGAATGAAGTATTGAGAAGCAACTTAGTCAATATGATTCCATGTAAAGATCTTTTCATAATAAGTAAGAAAATGATTTGAAAGGAAAGATAACTGAAATTTGATCTCTTAATGCACCATTTGCTCTTAAACAATGATTCTTAATGATAAAACTGTTTTACTTTTGGTTTAAGACAAAAAGAGTTGCATTTTACCTTAAAAAGGTTTGAATATGTATTTTCGAGTAAGGTTTGATGATTTTCAACCTTTTCGAGCAAACTTAGATGGTATTGTCTAAGTTTATATTATTCGAGCATGCTTTGATGTTTTACAAACTTTCGAGTAGACTTTACTGTTTTATTTGAAGTTTAACTCTTTCGAGCAAGCTTGATGTTTGAATATGTTTGATTATATTGATTCTAGCAAGCTTTGATGATTTCTTAACTTTCTAGCAAACTTAATTGTTTTATAGGTTGTTTAGGTCATTATAGCAAGCTTTGTGTTTGAGTATGGTATTTCTAGCAAGCTTTAATGTTTTTGAACTTTCTAGCAAACTTAGGTGTTTTGATTGACTGTTTAAACTCATTCTAGCAAGCTTTGTGATGTTCAGCACTTAAATGATTTATTCTTATATTGTCGAGTACACTTTGATACTTATTAGCTTTCGAGTAAACTTAGATGTTCTGAAGGTTAGTTTTGTCTTGCATACTTGATGATTTTGTGACATTTGCTTGAATATGCTTTATATGTCTATTTCGAGTAAACTTTGTTGTTTTTGATTAAAATATATATTTATCTAGCATAGTTCATGATTGTGAATGTGATTCTTTGAAATAACAAGTGTTTTTGGGCAAACCTTGTTTTCAGGGCACACTTTATATTTCGAGCACACTTTGAAATTCACAAGTGTTCTCTTAGTATACTAGGTAATTTCAATATGTTACTTTTCGAGTACACTTTGTGTTTTAGAGTCCTTCTCTAGCACACATTGTATTCCTAAAGTGTGTCAAGCATACTTTGCTTCAAAGTATCCTTGACTGAATATTTGTTAATTGTTTATGAACTTTCAAGCACAAGTTGTGTTAATCAGAAATTCGAGCATGTTGACATTTAGAAATATATTAAGTTACTGTTTTGGGATTCTTTGTTGATTTCTAGCAAGGTTGCCTATTTGATGCTTTATACTTGATTATCTGTCTTGTGATTTATTTCTCAAGAAATCTTGTATTTCGAGTAAGGTTCCTTCATTTTATTCTCATAGGTTTAATTCTATTTACTTTATAAATTTCTGAAAAAAATCTGAAACGAGCAAGCTTTGATAAGTGGAATTCATACTAGCAAACTTAAATGAATTAACTTTTTCGAGTAAGGTTTATAACTATGTGATTTACCAAGCAAGGTTTTAAATGGGAAAACATTATCGATCAAGGTTTTGTAAAGGATGATATTTTCTTTATATATTTTAAATGTTTGACAACTATTTGTCCCTAAATGACAAAATGCATTTAAGACCCACTTTCAAAAAGGTATATAAGAGGGACTTAGTGAACTTTCATGCTTCACTTGTCTCTCCAAATACTACTACAAAACCATTCTTGCTCTCGCTCCAGAATCTCAAAAGCTTTTTAATCTCCCAACCCTAAATTAACCAGCCCCAAAATTCCGACTCGGTAAGCTTCAATTGAATGTTTTCCGACAAAGATTATGTGAATTTAAAGTATTAATTTCAACATTAACTAACATCTCTGTTTCTTGTGTAGGTTAAAAATTTGTCGAAGCACAGTTTCTTAAAGAAAATTTCTTTTTACTTCTTCAAACTATAACCTAAAACTATTCAAAGTTATGAAATTTACGACTAATTTTTACTTTTAATGTGTTTCTGTTTATGTTTGTACAGATATGGCGGACGAATCGACATATCCGTTTAAGCAAAAGCACAATATGTGCGCTTTGTTACAAGTGCTCACATGATTAGATGGCTTCAACGGTCTAATATTCAATTCTCCTTGACTGAGTGCGCTGTTATTTATAGAAACCATCACTTGGATTTCTGGTGCACAACCGTAATGTATGTTGATCAAAATGGCAAGAGAATAGAAGCCACTGTGGCTAATCATGAGATAAGGATCACTGAAAAAGTGATTCAAGAAAATTTGCAATTACACGATGATGATCACAACCCTATCCACTTCTCCACTGATCACCTACTGAACATTTTTCGGGAGACAATGGGTTACCAAGGAAATATCAATGAGAGACAATTTCAAAAGGGGATGTTCCCAAACCTTTACAGGTTTTTGATTCATCATATAATTCAGGGATATACCCCTAGAAAAGGATCTTGGACTCTTAGGAGCCGTGACTTGGCTAACGCCACTGTGGCAGTGGTTTAGGATCTGCCTTTCAACTTTTCAAGGATAATCTTCGAAGGGATGGTAAGCATTCTGAGAAAGCCAAACAGAGAGAAATTTTTAGGTTATCCAAGATTCCTCCAAGTCATATATAATTGTTCATTACAAGATCTTCCCACAATTGGAACAACTCATGTGCTACAAAATCCAAATGTTTATAAGAGGATTGCAAAGCTATCTAGCGCAAGCCGGCTCAATCCTAGAGTTGAATTTGTTATTCTGCCATGGTTAGTTGATCATAATGTGGCTATTATGCCCATACTAGATTGACCTCTAAGGAGGAGAGTGAAGATGAGGATGAGGAGGATGATGATTATGATGATTCTATTGATGATGGAGAAGGAGGAATTGAAGGAATTGTTGTTGATGATGAGGAAGCACAGGCTCAGGGAGAGAACATACCCTTACCTACCCCATAAGCCACACCCTTACCTACACCACCAGCCATACCACTACCCACACTACCAGCCACACCACCTTCCCCACCACCACAACATGAACCAATTAACCAATCTCCACCCATTCAAACACAACACCACCTACCCATACCTAGAGCCCATATCAAACCCAAGACCAAATCTTTAACCAACCTCTCACACAAACCCAAACCTTAATCCAAGACCCAAACCAATCCATCCATGAACCATATATTCCACAAACTGTTCCAACCCATCTACTTAACTTTCCAAACACACCATACCAATCCCCAACCCATTCTCAGACCTTAGACCAATCGAAACAACCAACATTTACAATTTTACATACCAATTTCCCTCCACAACAAACCCTTAATCCCTTACCCTCAACCAGTACAAACATCCTGAAAACCCAAGCCCACCAACCCAAACCCAAACCCAAACCCAAACCCAAACCCAAACCAATATACCTGATCCATTTTCTGACTCACCATCCCATTCCCCTCCCCATGGTGCCTATGTGTTTAAAAGAAACATGGATCTCATTTATGAAAATTTTAAGTTGAAAGGGAGAAATACAGAATTGGTGAAAGAGAATGATGATCTGAAATATTAGTTGGCCCCAAGCTTTAAATAAAATTCAAGCCATGGAGGCTGAGGTTGAGTAGACCTCAGCTGTACCAAAATAGGTGGAGAATATTCCTGTGGCCACTGCTATTGTTGATGAGGAGGTGGAGGTAGCTGAAGATGCTTTGAAAATTATGTTGAATGTCTATGGTGAAATTGATGATGATAGTGGAGAAAGGATGACCGATGATGATGGATATGAAGGTGAAAAATCTGATGTGGGGGAGCAAGAGTATAATGTTGGAGACGTGAGTAAAAAGATGAATAAGGAGAATGTTGAGAGACTAGCAACTGTTGAAATGGATGTTGATTGTGTGCAGACTGGAAATATTCTTACAACTGAGGCCGTAGCAACTGATGATATTGGAATTGAAACCCGGACTGATGTTTTAATGAATGATGAAGGAGACATTGAGGAACTAATTTTGACTAAGGAAGAAATGCTTGATAAAAATTCTAAGAAAATTGTTGAGGAGGATGATGAAATGAAAAAAATGATGGATGATATTGAAAATTTTCCCACTGAATCATAAGAAGAAAGAAGAAGAAAAGAAAAGGGGAATGCAATTGTGGAATTTGATGAAGATACGCCTGTTGATACACAGGTTAAATCTGTTGATGATATACTAGAAGGAGTTGAAGATGAACAGGCTGGCAAAAGGCATGCTAAAGTTGTGTATGAAACTCTGGAGAGGGAAAGAATTTCCCAATCCATGATTTCTGAAGAGTTTGGTGAGCAGGAAACCTTTATTGAACAAGCTCACATTGCACAAACTTTAAATAAAGAAGGTGAAGTAGAACATGAGGTCATTGAAGTTTTGATTAAAATGAAACAAGTTGAAGAGGTGGATAACACCTTAGCTCTTGTTTTATGCAAGTTCATTCAACCTCAACATGAACCTCAACTTGAAGACAAAACTCCAACCACTGCTGAACCTACTAAGGATAATTCATCTAAGCAGCAGTTGGTACCTGATGAGGCTGGAGAATCATTGGAGTTTTTTTTTCTTTTTTTTTTACCAAAATAGGGTGGTGGAGAAAAATATTTACCTATATAGGTGATTTGAAAAGTATTTACCAAAATAGTTATTTTTTATTTTTTTATCTCTATTTGTTTATTTATTCAGAATTTGGTCCCACCACCCCAACCTCTGCCCACTGCCCAGCCCCACCCCAAACCCGCCTCCTTCTCGCTTTGTTTTCATCAGTTTTTTCAGATCGCCGGTGACTGAACCGACAACCCTGAATTTTTGGTGGCAAATCCTCGTGAATTTCCTTTCCCGCTATACCACCATTATCATCCGGAAATACAAAGCTCACAGTTTTCTTGATTTTCTAGGAAGATCTAGTATCTACGACGTCCCAACAGAACTCGTTGCCGATTTCGATTTGCACCACCGCCGCTGCAACAAATACAAATTTCTTGTTGATTAGGATTTTGATATGAGCGAGAGAGAGAAAGAGACGTGTTATTATGGCCTGAAGTTGCAGGTTTCTCTGGCGATGGTGAACTCGTTTTTCCTGCACGGGGAGTGAGGATGTGATTTGGACGCCTTGGGTGTGACGAAGGTAACCAGCGAAGAAGGCAAGGTCGCAAAGTGGTGATGGGAACATTAGTTCAGATGATGATGTTGGTCGCCGGAAAATATGACTCGGGTTTTAACCGTAAAAGATTCCCGGAAATTCTGCAAAATCTTGGGTGTGGCGTGTGTATTAGCTTCAAAATGTTGTAAGATGGAGGACAGGAAGGATTATGTGGATAAATTAGTGCTTGTGGTTGAGCAGGTCGCCGGAAAAAATGAAGGTCACGGCAACAATGGATGCTGTCATTTTGGTCGGGGATGACAAAGTCAAATGGTGGTGGCTACTAAATTTAGTGTTATTTTTTTAATTAAAAATGGTTGGTCCAATGTGATTAAACCCAATATGGTAAATACTTTCTACATCACTCATATTGGTAAATATTTTTCTCCACCAACCCATTTTGGTAAAAAACTCAGAATCATTGACCAAGATTGCATCCAGAAAATATTTAAAGGAGGTAGAAGAAGAATTTGAGAAGAATCCTCCTGATGAATGGAGCTATGATGATGAGCCCAAAATAAAATTTGGAAAGATTTATACAAGAAAGAAAAAGAGTGATGAAAAGACTGATGAGAAAGAAAATAAATCAAAGAAAAGGGCTAAAAGGTCTGATGAACTTGAGTACACTGATGAAAGTCTAAAGGAACATGAAAGCCCTGTGATGGCTGTTCCTATTCAACTTGTTATGCTAGAAGCTATGCCTGATTTAAATGAAGCAATATTCGAAGCATTGGATGAATCAACTGAGAATGATGATGATACTGAAAGTGATGACAATGCTGATGATGATAATGCTAATGCTGAAGTTGAAAAGGCTGAAACTGTTATCTCCCCACATATTGAAATGATTGATGAATAGATGGAGAACATACAGCAGAGTTTGGATATTGCAAGGAGAACCAATCCCTCGGTTATAAGTTTGATGAGGCATGGATATAAGTTTGAAAATTTGGCTCCTTTATCTGATGAGGAGTTGCAAAGATTAGTTGATAAGGATGCATATAAAATAAAGAAGAGGATGGAGAAGAAAAACATAGACTCATTGAAATATAGGAACTATTTGAGATTACATGGTCTGTCTGATAAGTACTTAAATACGACGAGTTTTGATGCTTTAGAAGAACATTATAATATGAATATGGAAAGAATAGAAAAAGAGGGGAAGGAAAGAATGGAAAGGGAAACCAGACAGAAATGAACTGATGAAGAGGTATGAAGGCAAGTGCAAATACCTGATTGATAGAGGTATTGCAATTTTGAGAGTTGATGGTATGTCAAGGGCTGAAGTTGAATCTTATTTCAAGAAACTATCAATGAAAGATGAGCCAGTCAAATCTACTAAAATACCAAGAGTGGTTACTTTGGCTGAGAAAGAGAAAGATGAAAAGAAAAGGAAATGGTAGGATGAACAATTGAAGTTGCTTGACAGATTGATGAGCGTAAGGGGGAGATTAAATGAAATACAGGGGATGAGCAAATTTGAAAAGTTGTCTGTATACCTGTCTGAGATGGAAAAAGAGGATTAAGAAAGAGCTCAATCTTCAAAGGCTACCAAAATCCATGTTGTTGTGGAAGTTAAACCTGAACCAGTTGAACATCTAGATCCATGGGATGATGAGAATAGGATCAAAACCCGAAAAGAGTTGATGCTGATCAAAGGAATGGATGAGAAAGTGTTTGATCTATTGGGGAAAGCTCAACTAAAGCAATTGTTTTATGAAGAGAAAACTAAATGTGAGAAATTGGAGGCTGAGCAGAGGAATCCCATAAACTTTGAAGCCTGACCAAGTGGAGTGAGTTTTGTACTTGCTGGTCAGCTTGGTGATGAAAGAATCTTGAATATGATTGAAAGGATAGCCAGAGAAGGGGTGAGAACTTTCTGGATCTAATGGCAATGCCAGTGGAGATGGTGATCTCAATATATAAGAAGAAATTTGGGGGGTTGAGGGCCACAAAACCCAAAAAGGCAGTTCCTTCTAGGACCTCAGCCTCAATAGCACATATTCCAACAACAAGGGCTGCTCAACAGAGACAAGATAGGCCACCAACTGATGTGGACCTACCCAAGAAGCTCTTTTATGATTCTGTGTCTCAAATATTGAAGGTAATAATGAAGAGTGGAGATTTAAGGGAGATACTTTTTAAAGATGATTTTGCTGAGTTCAAAAGGGAGCAGCTGGAGGAGATGGCAAACTTGGATTTGTATGATTATCATTAAAGCCACATGTTTGCAGTGAGGCGCATAATGAGTTGTCTAAACATCTCAAAAATGAAGCCACTAGGGGATTCCCTTTGTTCAATAAGAAGAAGAAGTGGAGATTGTCTGAGTATGAGAAGACCATGAGAGGCTAGAGATTAAGTGATATTAAACATGCTGAATTTGAATATATCACAAAGGTGAAGAAGAGAGATCCGCTGGCAAACATGATGGTTTGTATAAGTATGAGGAGAAGGATGACAAGGCCCAACTATGAAGTCTAGAGTAATTATTGGATTTCAAGGATTGAATACAAGGAAGAAGATGACTCCTACTTTCTCATAAATTCAGATGGACTTTTATTGGAAATTATCAGAGTAGATGAGACATCACATTTATGTATGAGGATGACCTAAACGACATTATAAGGTGGACTGTGCCTGACAACCAACCTCATCATCAGAGTTAGTTCATTTTAAAGGAAATGGCAGGAAGTGTGAAATTGGAAAGAAGACAAGCAGCCTCAAACTCCAGAAGATAAAAGACTATGTGTCTAGCTTAGGTTTTGCTTTGTAATTTCCATTAGGCAAAATTTCCACTTGTAATATCTTTTGTTTTTGATATGTAATTTAATTTTGAGATTTGATGTCTATTTTTGGCTAAGTGTATGTAACCATAGAGGTGTTTTGGTACATCTAAGGGTGTTCCAATCTAGGGGAGAGGTTTTTGGGATGAGAAAATGCTTAAACAAAAGATTGGAATCTTCTCAACCTTCTTGATAAAGGCTAAGTATGGACATCGAGCACACTTAGGCCTCCGAGCATGATTTGACTTATCCTAGTAAGGTATTTTGCTCTCCGAGCAAGGTTATCTTCTTGAGGTCTTCTTAAGTGTCAATCCGAGCAGGGTTCACTTTGTCTAGCAAGGTTGTTCTTCATGTCGATCATGGTTTGCTTTCCAGCAAACCCTTGACCAAATCAAGCTAATGAAGCCAAGTATTTATTGGAATATCCAGCAAGGTTTGTTTAATAAACAGTTGTCCGAGCATGTTTGAAGAAAGTTGATCAAGAATTATACTAAGGAATTTCTCCAGCAAGGTTCAACTCAAGCAAGCTATAGTGCTACCAGCACAAGCAAACAGTGTTACCAACACACTTTGGTTGCTTAATAAGTTATTTATTAACAAAAAGTTGAGGGGGTTTCTGAAGAACAAGTTTGCTCAAAAGGTCATATCGAGCAAAGTTTGCTATGGTAAAGAGGATTGAAGTATGCTAGGAGAATATTTTCATTGGAAAATATTCTAAGCACAGTCTACCCGGAGAACTGTTCCCGAGCACACTTTGGTTACCAGGTTTGGTCGAAGAAGACAAAAGCTGCAAAGCCTACTCGAAGACCTGTTTTACACTTAGAATCTTTTGTAATATGATTTTCTGATTATGTAACAATCATTAGGGTTTCTAGAAGGAATGACAGCTCTCAGGAGGCAGGTCTATAAATAGAATAATCTATGGCACGCCTCCTACACACATGAGAATAGACAGACGTACAATCTGAAATATCTTGATAATATTCCTGACATTGAATTTGACGGCTGATCTTTAATTTGTAAGGACAGACATTCCTTACAGAAACCCTAATCGATTTACATTTGTATTAATCTTTCTATAAATGGAAATTTATTGAGTTAATGTTTGTGTGTGTTGCCTTTGGATTTATTGTGCAACATTTAGTGTGTTAGTGATTCCGTCATTAACATACTATTGTTCTTACCTTATATAGTAGGCCGTTAACCATCTTGTCAACACCATATAGTGTCAGTTACGATATTTATTGTGAGTGATATATCCTATTAGAGGGACCGACAACTTGGCACATATCCATAGACAACGAATACCCTCATTCGTTTGTTATTCATTAACATAGTTAACGATAAACACATACGTTAATTACAATGAATAGCTTCCTATTCGTTATTCATTCGTTAAACTATTTTAACAAATCAACACCCCGGAAGCGAATGTGCATGGTTAACGAATGTGATACATTCGTTAATTACTTTAATGAATGAGTACTCATCCGTTACAACAATGTAACAAATGGTGAAATTACATTTAAAATTTGATAGTTTTACCATTCAAATCAATAAATTAACCATCAAAACCAAAGTTTTGATATATCTAACTTAAAAATACTATGTTTTACCCAAAGGTAAAAATATTACGTTAAGATGTTTAAATTAACAAACTTAACTTAAAATCATGGAAAAATCTTTTTATTTTCAAACCGTTTTATCCACTTAGCTCGGTAATCGAAATTAATCCAGAAATAAAATCTTTTTGAATTTTTAATATTTTCAACTTAATGCCAAAAAAAGCAAAAATAAATGCATAAAATAAAATGTAAAGTACGAAAACAATACATATTTTTGTGAGTTGAGTAGGGAATCATATTGATCAAGAAATTCGTCCATAACTGATATATCTTTCGGCTTTATTATGACTGGTATTAAGTTGGTCATTGATATTGTTATCCACTTAAATCTTATAACAAATGTTTCAGGAATTTCCGTGATATGTTTAAAGTTTAATTAGGGCACAAGATATCAGAAACTATCAGCCTCTAATCTCGACTCAATCTTAATTTGATTTTTACTATGTCACCCCAACTTGGCTTAAACCTTGAAACCTGTTGATCAAATTACATGACTTTTAGTATTTAGCAATCTAGCAAATAATCCCCACTGCAAGATATACCGCCGCTATCAAGCAATACTTTGAGTTCCTTTCCTAAGGATGAGTATGCATGATTTCATCTGTATGGCTTACATACAATGTATCCCTTGTGGTCCGTTTCTTACTGGTATTAAGACACGAACAAGGGAGGAACAACTGTATGACTCATTGCGTGGTTTGATCAAGTCAGTAATGAATGTTGTACAAAGTACAACTGTGATCTAGTTTAATGACTTATAATGGGCAGTAAAACTGCGGGTTCGCCTTTTGAGCAAAATAATATTCACATTTGTGAGTACCCAGATGGAAAACCGCATAAAGACCCACTGGAGTGCGGAATTCTCGAAGCATCCCATCAATGTAGGATTTGAGGCCATAAGACAATACATCTTTGCAATGTTAACCATTAACTAGACACTTATGTAAAATTTTGTTTTGGTGATCAAACAGATTTAAGGCTTGAGTATGACATGCTATTACATTTTTGCCTTCCTCACCAAGAATTTGTAAGAGACTAACACCTCTTTTAATTCGGCAACATTATGTTTATATCACATACTCTACTTTACTCGTTTGTTTAAGACCTACCAATACACCAATACATTTAAGAACACAGCATTTTATGCCTATTTTTATATTGAAATTTAGAATATAAATGAACAATGTACAATCATTTCCCCTTTTTGCTTCAAAAATCATTTTGAGGAACACATTTTTTTTAATGTTTTTGAATTTTCAAAATATCTGAATGTTTTTGGATTTTATCTGTACAAACATAAAGCACAATATATTTGTATTTTCTTATTTTTCTTCCCCTAAACACCAAAATATTTAAAGAAAGAAAAAACGAACAAACAAAACTGTACAAAAAAAATAATTATAATGAATACCCGAGCTTTGGGATATCAACAATGATTTTAAACCATTTAAACCAAACAAAATTTGAATAATGTTTTATCAAAAGCTTTGGTAAAAGATCTGCCTTTTGATGATCCGTGTGTACTTTTTCAATATCAATTAATTTCTTTACATAGCAGTCACGAATTAATTGATATCGAATTTCAATATGTTTAGTGTTAGAGTGGTGCACGAAGTTCTTCATGATACATATGGTAGAAGAGTTTTCAATAAAAATTGAAGTAGTAAGAAACTTTAAACCGTAATCCCGTAGATGTTGATGGATCCACAAAATCTGTTGTAAGACCCCGAAGTCCGGGTGTCCTATAGTTGGTAATCATTTCAAACAAATTCAAATATAAAGAATAAACCGGTTTCATATAATTCTAAAATTCAACATAGAGTATTCTTGCAGCATAAAATTAACAAAACATCCAAAGATTATCCTTAAGAAAAAAATGTAAATTTAAATTTTCTTAATTATTAACACGATAAGGGACATCAACTAGAACTGCCTCGGGACCTCGAGTAGTCTTGAGCACATCCAAGCATTAATCCCATCCACGCTCAACCTTAAATCGTTCTAACATACATGCAAAGGCAACTTAAGCTGAGTGAAGTTCATGTTTTAATTAATTATTAAAATTTATTAAAGACCGAAAATGGTATTTAACGCATGACTTCCATAAAAATAAGTTAATAACATCAATAAATAAATAATGTTCCTCCGTTAAGCATGTAACACGGGTTACATCCTCTCAAGTCCAAAACACAAAGTTAAGGACCTGAATAAACTTCACCCCAAGGATATATAAACTGTTAGGGATTTTTAAAAATAGATTCGCCACACGGACAGTCTTCCTATCCTGAGACAAGTCCACCTTAACCCCTAACAGGGGAATTAAGGAATTTTATACTTCTCTTTGACCCTGTCACGGCTTAACAAAAACATCCTCGTGGTGGCCACACACACACATACAAATAAAACAATCATAATTCTTACAAACTTCCAAGCATGGTTAGTACAAATAATATAAACTACGCAATATCATCCAAACGCTTCAAAAGGGAAAAATCGTCATAAAATGTGTATGCTAGCCCAAAACGTAAAACATTTAAAAAGGGGCATCATGAAACTCACCTGGGGTGAACACTCGCTAGAAAATGCCTTAGAAGTAAATAAAAGAAAATTCTCAAATTTAAAACCTCACAAGGTTTCCAAATTAGCACAACCGACGCGTTCGCTCGCTCGTAAATAACCTTCGAGTAAAACTTGTTTTGAACCCATATGCGCAACATCTCAAAATACTGTCCCGAACGAAAACTAAAATGGTCATAACTTGAGCATACAAACTCCGGACCTTAGAAATTTAAAATCACCTGCTGCTACAGCCTCCACAGCTTCCAGAACCTGAAACAGCCCAATGGTTCATTCGGTTCTGCACCTTAACAATCGAATAGCTCGAAACCATATCAAACGAACTCCGATTCGAGCGAATCACATATCCATGAACTCGTCTCAACATTACGGAACTTAGAAAATTACTATCACCTTTTGCCACTTCCTCCACAGCTTCCAGAACCCGAAACAGCCCATTGGTTCGTTCGGTTCTGCACGTTAGTAGCCGAATAGCTCGACACCATATCAAACGAACTCCGATTCGAGCGAATCACATATCCACGAACTCGTCTCAACATGATGGACCTTAGAAAATTACAATAACCTGCTGCCACAGTCTCCACAGCTTCCAGAACCCGAAACACACAACTGGTTCGTTCGGTTCTGCACGTTAACAGTCGAATAGCTCGAAACCATATCAAACGAACACCGTCTCATTAAACCATATATGTGCTTGTTTCCGTCACTGGAAAATGCCTTCACCATCGCCGGAAAACCAAACTGTCAGCCGGAATGCGAACCCTTTCTTGTTTTGCTCATAACTTGGACATACGAACTCGAAATCAAGCAAAATAATATTCACATTTGTGAGTACCCAGATGGAAAACCGCATAAAACCCACTGGAGTGCGGAATTCTCGAAGCATCCCATCAATGTAGGATTTGAGGCCATAATACAATACATCGTTGCCATGTTAACCATTAACTAGACACTTATGTAAAATTTTGTTTTGGTGATCAAACAGATTTAAGGCTTGAGTATGACATGCTATTACATTTTTGCCTTCATCACCAAGACTTTGTAAGAGACTAACACCTCTTTCAATTCGGCAACATTATGTTTATATCACATACTCTACTTTACTCGTTTGTTTAAGACCTACCAATACACCAATACATTTAAGCACACAGTATTTTATGAACAATGTACAATCATTTCCCCTTTTTGCTTCAAAAATCATTTTAAGGAGCACATTTTTTTTAATGTTTTTGAATTTTCAAAATATCTGAATGTTTTTGGATTTTATCTGTACAAACGTAAAGCACAATATATTTGTATTTTCTTATTTTTCTTCCCCTAAACACCAAAATATTTAAAGAAAGAAAAAACGAACAAACAAAACTGTACAAAAAAAATAATTATAATGAATACCCGAGCTTTGGGATATCAACAATGATTTTAAACCATTTAAACCAAACAAAATTTGAATAATGTTTTATCAAAAGCTTTGGTAAAAAGATCTGCCTTTTGATGATCCGTGTGTACTTTTTCAATATCAATTAATTTCTTTACATAGCAGTCACAAATACATTGATATCGAATTTCAATATGTTTAGTGTTAGCGTGGTGCACGAAGTTCTCCATGATACGTATGGTAGAAGAGTTATCAATAAAAATTGAAGTAGTAAGAAACTTTAAACTGTAATCCCGTAGATGTTGATGGATCCACAAAATCTGTTGTATGACCCCGAAGTCCGGGTGTCCTACAATTGGTAATCATTTCAAACAAATTCAATATAAAGAATAAACCGGTTTCATATAATTCTAAAATTCAACACAGAGTATTCTTGCAGCGCAAAATTAACAAAACATCCAAAGATTATCCTTAAGACAAATATGTAAATTTAAATTTTCTTAATTACTAACACGATAAGGGGGATCAACTAGAACTGCCTCGGGACCTCGGGTAGTCTTGAGCACATCCAAGCATTAATCCCATCCACGCTCAACCTGAAATCGTTCTAACATACACGCAAAGGCAGCTTAGGATGAGTGAAGTTCATGTTTTTATCATTATAATTTATTAAAGACCGACCAAGGTATTTAACACATGAATTCCATAAAAATAAGTAAATAACACCAATAAATAAATAATTTTTCTCCGTTAAGCATGTAACACGGGTTACATCCTCTCAAGTCCAAAACACAAAGTTAAGGACCCGAATAAACTTCACCCCAAGGATATATAAACTGTTAGGAATTTTTAAACATAGATTCGCCACACGGACATTCTTCCTATCCTGAGACAAGTCCACCTTAACCCCTAACAGGGGAATTAAAGAATTTTATCCTTCTCTTCGACCCTGTCACGGCTTAACAAAAACATCCTCGTGGTGGCCACACACACACATACAAATAAAACAATCATAAATCATACAAACTTCCAAGCATGGATAGTGCAAATAATATAAACTATGCAATATCATCTAAACGCTTCAAAAGGGTAAAATCGTCATAAAACGTGTATGCTAGCCCAAAACGTAAAACATTTAAAAAGGGGCATCATGAAATTCACCTGAGGTGAACACTCGCCGGAAAATGCCTTAGAAGAAATTGAAGAAAAATCCCAAATTTAAACCCTCACAAGGTTTCCAAATTTGCACAACCGACACGTTCGCTCGCTCGTTAATAACCTTCGAGCATAACTTGTTTTGAACCCATACGCGCAATATCCCAAAATATCATCGCGAACGAAAACTAAAATGGTCATAACTTGAGCATACAAACTCCGGACCTTAGAAAATTACAATCACCTGCTGCTACAGCCTCCACAGTTTCCAGAACCTGAAACAGCCCAATGGTTCATTCGGTTCTGCACGTTAACAATCGAATAGCTCGAAACCATATCAAACGAACTCCGATTCGATCGAATCACATATCCATGAACTCGTCTCAACATTCCGGACCTTAGAAAATTACTATCGCCTTTTGCCAGTGCCTCCACAGCTTCCAGAACCTGAAACAGCCCATTGGTTCGTTCGGTTCAACACGTTAACAGCTGAATAGCTCGAAACCATATCAAACAAACTCCGATTCGAGCGAATCACATATCCACGAACTCGTCTCAACATGACGGACCTTAGAAAATTACAATAACCTGTTGCCACAGCCTCCACAACTTGGTCATACGAACTCGAAATCAAGCAAATAATATATCCACGCGACCGCGTCGCCGAGCACTACCACTTTGAACTAGCGCCGCCGCCTTTTACCTCAAGAATGGTTGCCGGTGACGCAAACAGTGGCCTGATTTTCTTGGTTCCTATGCCGGAATCTTGTTTTGATCGAACCCTTCCTCATCCAAACATCCCCAATCCTTCATACCACCAACTAATGTCCAAGGAATGATCCAAACACATAATGGCACACCTGGAATTGAACTAGGGCAGCCTTTGGTTTAAACCTAAACTAGCAATATGGTCAATTATAGAGAAACATGGACAAATTACGGATGAAAAGGACATTCTAAACCACCATACTAACCTGGGATGAGTTGAATTAATCCTTGAATAAGCTGGAGCAGAAGAAAAATGAGGGGGTAGGGGCTGCAAAGTTTAGATCGGTTTTAGGGAGGAGGCGGCCAACATTATATTCACTTTATGATCTTTCACAATTAGTCTCCCAACTTGCAAAGGATGATATTTTGTTTGCAAAGTTAAATAATCTCACTTCTAAGAACTAGCACAAGGCCCCTCAACTTGGAAAACGAAAACAAAGAAATTTATTCCCGAAAATGTACAAACTTTACACTTTCTCACAGACGATCGAAAATTTACGGGTGTTACACCTGTGAACAACAAGTCGAGGCTGCCACGTATTCGGCTTCGGCAGTTGAAGTAGAGACCGTTGTCTTCTTTTTACACTGCCAGTAAACAAGCTTGTTTCCTAAGAAGTGACAACCCGCCGTTGTTGACTTGAAGTTGATCTTGCATCCTCCATAGTAAGAATCTGAGAAAGCAGTAAGATCAAAACTATGTTACCCCTGAGATAGTGAAAATATGTTACTGCATGATTTTTTCATTTCGGTCTTTGTTTATATATTGTACTTTTTTATTATTATTAATGCAAAGGACATTTTGGTAATTTTACCTACCATTTGTTATGTTTTATGGCCATTCGTTAAGGATGTTTAACGAATGTGTCCACCCGTTATGTTAAGGCCATTCGTTATGGAATGTATAGCGAATGAGCCCAGTCGTTAAAGTATTAGTACCATTCGTTAAGGATGTTTAACGAATAAGGTATAACGAATGAGTCATTCGTTATACTTTAAGTTAGTGGTAGGGAATGAGGACGAATGGTCCCCATTCGTTATAAGATGTATAACGAATGAGGTCGTCTTCAATATTTACATGTATCCTTGATTCGTAATATAATAAGAGTGATTATTATTATTATTATTGAAGAGCCATTACTCTGCCCGATTATTCTCTCACACTTCACTTAATGTAATCACTAATCGTATATCCTTATCACTTGTCTATATGATGAACTGAATCTCAGAGTATGAACTGAAATCATCACGTATGTGTTTCTCAAGTGGTATCAAAGCTCATAACTCGATTATTCGGGGGATATTGATCGTAATTGACATCAATTGATGTGTTAATTGTATGCTATTGATTTATGAAATTGTTCAGCTTAATTTTGAATCAATTATTAGTGTTTAACTGGTAACTGATGTCAGTTTGAAGGTTAATCAGTTCGAAATCAGGTTCATTAGCTTCGTTATAGTTTAATTGGTTTATTGTGTATCAATTCGATGGAATTGATGTGATAATTGGTTTTGGTGGAAACATAGTGAGTACGAACTGGTATTGACTAAATTTGGACTGGTTTATGTTTGATTTGGTTGTTCAAATTGTTCAGGGTTTGTTTGTAATGAGATGATGAGTAGATTGATAGTTTGATTGTTGAATTTGGTGTTGTTTTGGGCCAGATATCCAAGTTTGAAATTAGTTTTGATTTGAGTTTGGATTGGACAACTTGAAGATCTGGAAATCATTTTGAAGGTTTGAATATCCATTCATTATAATGAATGTTCTTTCGTTATCCCAAAACTGCTCATTCTCATGAATAGTATAACCGTTTTATGCAACGTGCCAGTTTGTTATAACTAATCTTTCGTTACTTTGATCATTCGTCACAAAAACATCATTCACGATATATTCATTAGCTATCAATATGTAACAACTCGGGTTTTTCGTGATATCTTCATTCGTTTAATTTATCAGGTTCTAATACCGAACCGTTTTTGTTTTTTTTGGTAAGTTAATCAATAATATATTTTATTATTTAAATACATATATTATTATATTCTTTTAACTTGATATGTATACATTTTTCACCCAAAACAATAACTTAAACTCTTTGTGTATCCACACTTGAATATGAGGGGCTATTTTACAAATATGACCTAACATTTTATAATGTTATAATCCCAAAACCCAAACCCAGATCCTTGAACATGTATCATTCAATCCATAGACCCGTTTTGATTTCGTGCCCCTTAATCCTCGGATTTATATATGGAATTATTCATCAGATCGTTTGTTAAGCCTATCTCGACCTTTACCCACGTTAATATTTTGGTAATCATAATCAAATCGATACGAATTTACAAATATAACGAACAAACTTTATCAATTTAGGGTAAAACGACTTAGAAGTAATAATAATACAATTGGTCTTGTCAGCACCCTCTCCATGATTTCGCGAATAATAGCCCTAACCCTAGTTACATTCTAACAACCTGTAGTATCGATTTTTAGTTACATCTTTGTCCGCGGATGTGGTTTTGACGTACATCATCAGTGAATCAGCTATGCAGGTAATTAAAAATTACTCCATGGTCATTGTGACCCATATAATCATAACCCTAACACTAATTGAGCAATCATTTAATGGATTAACGGATTATAGTTCCAGGGTTTTGGTTTGAATTTGGGTTGATCTGATTTTTGTGTTATAACTAATCATTTCCATTCAGGTAACGAGTTAGACACCTGCCTTGATGGTAGGTGCAAGTCTGGTCAAATCATTTGAACCGGCTGGAGGCGTGGGTTTGAACCCTCCACCATGGCTTTTGAGTTTTTTATATTTTAATTATGTTTTTAATTAGTTTAATCAATTGTTACTACTATTAATAATAAACAAATATTATTTTGTGAAACCAACACTATTAAATTGACGTTTCTTGTCGATTGAACATCTTTTCAAAACTTTTTATGTATTATATATATATATATCATATTATATGTATTGTTTTTTTAAATAAAAATATAAAATAAATAAAATGTTAATAAGAATGCTATATATTTACCACTTGTAATAAATCTATTTTTGTTAAAAATTCGAAATAAATATTTATTTAAAAATATTACATATTACATTTATATATATATATTTATTCATTCAAATATTTATTTAAACATTATTATTATATATTATAATTTATTATTTAAACATTATCTATGTAAACGTTTATATATTTGTATTGTATTCATATATCGTATTTTAATTATTTAAATTATTTTACCTATATAATCGATTGTATATTATATCAAGTATAAGTAATGGTATTTTATAAATAGTAAAAGATGGTTATTTATCAATAATACTGGTTTTGCAATAATAATCTCTATAGAAATTGAGATTGCTTGAGCTACTATTGATTGATCAATTCATATCGATTAACAATCAGATCTAGTTATATGATATGCGTTTGTGTGTAATAGGTTAATTAGTAAACGAAGTGTGTGAATAAATTGGTAGAGTAACAGCTTGGAGAGAAAATACTTTAACAACACTTAAATTATGCAGGCTGGATCAGCCTATATACAGAAGACGAATGCCATTCGATACACATTCTGTAACAAATGGTCTTCATTCGTCTTTGAAAGTCATTGAACCAGATCATAATACGCCATCATAAACGTGTCGAAACGATATGAAATGGATCGTAAAACGTTATGTTTACTATATGATGCTCAATCGCGGAAACATGTAGCAAATGGATAAACACATAGCAACTCTCATAAACATTCACTATATTCATAGAACATGTGAGTACAAGTGATTAGCAAATCTGCAAAATACTATTACAAATAATGACATGATAAGCCTATTTATACAACCCATCTATGAGCCCGTATAAGTTTTGGTCAGCGTATAGCGTATAAGACTTATATGCTCTGTATAAGTCTTAGATGTCCCTAAGGCTTCTACGCCTCTTAACAAGTATTCTATTTTTACAATTTCAGCCCTTTATCTATCTTCATATGACATATTCAGCCAACATGACCTATAATTAGACAATAATGCTCTAACAAACTCCTCCTTGGATATTTCTAGGTCTTGATCTTCAATACATACCAAATACCCTCTTACGATACTCCTTTTTAGCCTTCTCAAAAGACGGCTTTTTCGATCTTTGTTGTGAAGTTGGACGAGATACTCTAGTCGGCATATATTGAAATCTGTTCCACGACGACTAAGTAACTCTATATTGACGTTCAGCTTCCATCTCAGCCTCCGTCCTCTCTTGTTCTTCACCAATCTCCCTCAAGTTAGTTTCCCAAGCCCTACCAGAATGCATCATCTTATCAAAGCACAAATCCACAACTTTCTGGAACTGGTTGGCTTGTGACTTGACTTTCTTATCATTGCATTGTATCCTGTTCACATGTAATATCTCTATGTCTTTCGATGAACAGTTTACCAACCACATTGGATCATACACTAGGATAACATCATACTTTTCATTCCCATGATTCAAGTAAATACTTGCTTAGCCAGTCAACACTAAATAAGACCAACAAACGAAATAAGGATGGAAATCCTGTTCCATTGGGTACAACGATATCAGGCGTAGCGAATAGTCTTGAATACCTCAACGTTTTAATCAGCTCACCTTCAGGGTTCTTCCTTGATTTGTACATAAAACTTTAAGAACCTGAGGTGTCCACTTCTTAAAACCTCGCTTTGCTTCATTCACCATAAATTCCCAAACTTCCTTTACATGTCCACTCTTTGTCTTGTAGAGCAATTCATAGTGCATACAAATGTCATATACATCAAACCTCGACAATAACTTCAACTACATCAAATTATTGAAGTATTGCACTCCAAATAGTCTTCGAATTCCAATCTTTTGAATTTTGCTAAAGTAAGCAATGCTTATGCATTTACCCAGTGCAACATCATTCTGAGTCTTCTGATAGTATTTCACCAGGTTCAAATAAACTTGTTTTTGGCTCAACACTACAATTAGGAAACCAATCTTTCATATCCACCTTATCATCTTTCTTTGTATTTTCATACGGGTTTGGCTCCATCTCAATATCCTCATCAAACACTTCATCAAATGAATCAAACTCTTCAGTTTCTCCATCATACTTGACAGATACAAGATTATCATCAAATTCTACATCTCTATTCTACTAGTCTTCATTAATCTCTAGTTCAGGGATATCCTTTTCAAAATCAAATGTCAAATCCTCAACAGAGGCATCTAACATTTTCGCCAGTTCAGACTTGTCAATAGGAATCTCTCCTTCTTCCAGATCATCAACCATTTTTGAAACACGAAAATTGGAAGTAATATAATCTTCTAACTCCTCCAATGGCTTATCCCCTGATGCATTTTTAGATTATGACTCCTGTTGTGGTTCATCATGTTGAATATCACCACCAACAGAATCAATCTTCATATCAGACTTTCCAACAACTGCACCTGCACCACCTTGAGGTGTATCATCATCATAATAATCATCATCGGAATTACCAAAATCCAGTTTCTCTTCATCTTCTTTTTCTTCTTCCTCCTCCTCCTCTACAACCTTTACTTCATCCACAACTTGAACAATTGGTTGTTCAACAGGTAGTACAATCACTGGTTCTATCACAGGTTCAGACCTCTATATGACTTGATTCACCATCTTGCACATAAGCTTCTACCACATCATCAGTAATAATAGGCTCTTCAATTTTAGACTTTCCTTTTTCTGCAGACTTTTCATTATCATATTCAAATCAAAACAAACCTTTTGCAATACCAATGTCACCACCATATACTCTTTCGAACAATGTATCACTCGCCTCAGCTCTATCAACCTCCGAGTTCAGTATAATCCCGAGCTTTTTCTCGATCATAACAAAATACTCATGTGTTCGTACGAAAGATCATCAGCAAGTTTTCTTTTGCATTCACTCTCGTCTAACTTTTTCTTGACATCAACATTATGATCTCTTAGACGTTCATTTTCTTCAACAAGACTTATAATCATCACATCTTGACTTTTAACCTTATCTTTCAACGAATAGAATTCAGCCCTTGTCGGTCCATCCAACTGTAAATAAATATTTGAAAAACTTCCAAGCAAAGGTTGTGATGTCTTAGGATCAGCTTTTTGAGATTCTTGACGCACAAGCTCATTAATAATAGGAGTTGTCTTAGAAGTAACTTTAAGCCGTTGGAGTTTTCATCAATTTTTCAATGGCAGCATCCAGGTTCACCTCAAATACAGGTGTCTTATCAGCTTCAGTTTCCTTGGATATCTCTGGAGTCTTATCAACATTAACAGCTGACTCCTCTGGTTCATCAACCAGATTCAAACTCGACATAGCCCTTTTTGCAATGTGTTTAACACGCTTCTTTTTCGGCTGGCTCGATTCAGGCACATAAGTCTCATCTTTATCAAACTTCTTTTTAGATCTCCTCTTTTGTTTCATCTCCAACATGGCACGAGGATCAGTTAAGACTTTTTTCTGTATCTCCAGATCAAACTCTGTTTCCTCATCATCAACGGTTGGATCAGTACCAACAACTGGTTCATCATCAACAACATGTTGTTGTACAATAGGAACATGTGTTGTTACTTGTTCCACCTTAATGGGCTGTTACGTTTCTTTTTGGCTTTTTGAGATCCAGCAGCCTCATTATCAAATTCTGCCTCGGTTTTAACAAACCATCTACTCCTCCTAACTGGCACGAACTTCTGTAATATTATAATCTTATTATCTTGATCAGAATCACTATTATCATTCTTCCACTTGTTGTCCCTCGGAGTAACATAATCAACATTACTCAAATGCCCAAATAAACCCATAAACACATGTATTTCATTCTCCTGCTTCTTCCTGTATGATTTGAACTTAGCACAACCATTGGCTGACATGTGTGCAAGTCCCATCTCTTCTCCTTTCTTAACCACATTAGGAAACTGATGATCAACAATAAGTTGGACAAATCTTGGATACATCAACCACTTGTTCTCAAAGTATAACTTCATGTGCTCGAATATAACTTTGGAGAACTTATATTTCAGAGTCAGGCATAGAGCGACCACCATACACATATGGTAATCGAGTATTTCTTCATAACCACTTTTCATGTGCCCCAAACACTGAACTATGACATGAACCATGAATTTGTACGACCTTGATAACCGGTCTTCAAATAAGCAGAACGATTCACGTCATTCTGGTACCCCATTCTCTGTAAACAACCTTTGACCAATAGTTCATTTAGTGCAGTAGGGTCAGATGATTCATCGTGTATCCCAAGAACATCACGAAGTACCTGTTCATGCACTATTATCTCCTTCTTCTGAACCACAGACTTAATGCATTCCTCCTCGAGTTTAGCGTTCTTCCAAAATTCTTTGACAATTTCCTTGATTATCACCATGTTCGCAGTAATCGCCTTAAAGATCCTTGATCTTTCAAAGAATGGTAATATAACACGAAACGGTTCCATCTTGTCATCCGATCCGCCCAAGAAAGCACAAATATTATGATTAGCATCAAAATCTTTAATTTTCACCATCTTCATAAACAAACAAACAAGATAACATGTTAGAAAGATTTTATAAAAACTTGAAAACCTTCTAATTCCGTTTAAGTATGTGCAGGAACGTGTATGTACACGTATAAGTATGTAAGTGAGTTATCAACGTCTATGTATGTGCACGTATAAGTATTAACGTATAATCATCAACTTGTAAGTTCAAGAGACAACATATAAGTCTCAACATGTAACAACAATGTATAAACCCATATTGTGACAATCGTCAATTCCAGGTTAACTCCGTTAACTCAACTCCGTCAATTCAAACTTTAAGATCGTTGAATCTATAACGCACACTTCATTACATTTAAACTAGGGTTTAAATGACGCTTAACACTCACTACATGGGTAGTCTTTCGGGATTTGCACCGAAACGCAAACGAGTTGACGCAAACGATTGATAAATAAACGACAAACGTAAAAACAATAATTATATGATTATTATGTGTTAGGATTATGTGCTATGTGATAATACTATGGTCATGTTAACTTATTGTCCAAGTATGATGGAATGTTCTAGAAAAACAACACTTGGAAAGAAGAGGGACTAGAATGTAACTTGATTATTTATAAATATAACTTAAACACTAAACCCTAACTATTTTCCCTAACCCTACAACTTCCGATCGGAAGTCTCTTGTTTCCCTCTCCACGGCTGCCGTCCACAAAGATCACACACACACACATCAATCAAGAGATTAATCCAAGAACTAGGTGCTAGGAAGGTATACTTGATCACCCCTTACCTCCTTGTTGTGTAATTTTGATGTTTAATGGGTTGTATGTAAACCCTAAGTAGGCCGATTATATGTATGTATGTGATCAATATGATTCTTGTTAGTTGCATAATAGATTGATAACTAGATTGATGTTGTTGCATGATTCATTGTTGTCTTTGATTTGGATTAGATCACAAACCCTAATCTTGTATGTATGGTGTGATTGATATGCATGGATAGTAGTTATAGTGTCTAGAGGGTTATATGGATGCATGATAGTTCATAGGTTGTGATTATGTTGAGTTTTGATGTGAACAGATTCTGGACAGAATGTATATACGATGTTTAACTGACTGTAACGAAGTGTAAACGTGAAAATTGATTGAGATTGTGGGTACTGCAGTAAACTAGGTTGAGTCTAGTTTCTATGAAGTATAAATTCGTAATTTTTGGATAAGTGGAAGTATACTTTTATGATTTTACAAAAACGTGATGCAAAGCTGAGCTGTTAGACCTGCTGTTAGGTTATGTTGTAAATGTTATATCTCATGAACCACGAGACCAATTGGGTTGGTTCCACTTCTGGAAGTTGACTCACTGAGTTAGGAACCAAACCCAAGTGGTCTTGCATTTATTGGATTTTTCGTTTAACGGGAATTTCAAATAACATTCTGTTGCGCATGAATCTGACTGATATGAGTTTACTGTAGTGTTTTGATCATTATGAGCAATCTATATGGAATAAAAATAAGATAAAACATGTTCTGGAAACCTAAGATATGTATGCTTCTGTGGTAATTTTTGGTGAATTAATTGAGACGTTATAATCGGTGAACTAGTGCAATCTTTCAAGTAGAAATTCTGTCATAACGAAACTAGCTGCTGAGTTGTATAGGAATGCATGAAATATGATAGTTTTTATATAATTGTTGTATTTTGACCAAAATACCCTTGCGGGGAATAGTTGCTAGTTTGATTGCCATGAATTGACCAAATTGCCCTTTTGGGGAATAATGGTTAGTTAGTCTTTGTTTGTTGACCAAAATGCCCTTACGGGAATAATTGCTTGTAAGTATGTTATTAATACATGACACGAAAGTAATTGCTCACTCGTGTATCGTATCACAATTGTACTTGTTTAAATCACACACGGTTCACAAACGAAACACGAAACATGATACGTGCATAGGTATTATGTGCCGAGTCTAGAGACTCGTTAAACGTTCCGATACTTAGAAAATCTCTTTGTTATTTTAGAACGCTAGAGAGTTTTCTACGACGCGCATCACTCGGTGATCTAATTTGGAATATTCTTCGCAAACAGTGAGTTCACTTACCCCGCTCTTTGAACTGTTTTCAAACGTTTTTCACTTGGGGGAGATAACATACTCCGATAAACGCATTTTTGAGATAAACACATATTTAAGATTTTGTTATAAATTATATATATCACTTGTAGAGGCTAAGCGGCACGTAACCCTTGAAGTCCCACGCATCGAACCGGTTAATATTTGGAATAGCGAGTCACTGTTGAGTAGTACTACTGGGTTTGACAAACCCCACCCGACGCTAAGCTCAACTGGAGGTTGAGTGGGTGTAATTTTGGCTAACACTTACCATGGTCTGGGTTGACCTGGTGACGGGCACTTGATAAACAGTCAGCTTCGGTCTCGAACCACTTAGTAATACTTGTTGTATAGATTAGCTACCTATCGATATATAATTTGACATAACACTATCTGGTAATGCAACACTTAAACGCTGTAACGTGGTTACACACTCAAACGCCGTAACAGGGTTACGCAACACTTAAACGCTGTAACGTGGTTACACACTTAAACGCCGTAACGTGGTTACGCAAAACATTTAAACGCCGTAACGTGGTTACGCAAAACTTTTAAACGCCGTAACGTGGTTACGCAAAACACTTAACGAAAACGCTGAACTCAAACGCTAAACGATTTATCTTATATAACTTGTGAACTCACCAACCTCGTGTTGACCCCTTTTAGTATGTTATTCTCAGGTAGCCGAGGCGGGCGCGCGGTTTAGGAGCATGCATTAATTGTTAAACATCTTACTCTGCAAACTTAATTTTAACATTTACATTTGGTTTTAAGTCGTCCTGCGTGACGCAACTTTTGAATTAAGGTTTTACGCTTCCGCACTTATTTTTCATTTAAACGTTTTCTTTGGTTTGGTTATAACTAATGATTCCGATCCTGCCAGTTCACACCCTCTGACGGTAAAACTCCGTTAGTGGATTTTGAGGGTGTGACAGATTGGTATCAGAGCCATTGGTTATAGCGAACTAGAAACTGCATGCATACTAGACTATAACCGCGACGACCCATTAGTTATAATGATACACACTGCATAGGTTTGTGTAGTCTTGAAATCTTATTTCTTTACCTCCTTTACTCATACGCGCGCATATACACGGCTTACCTGTAGAAATGTCGACGCCACCCTCATCATCATCCGATTCGATGATGCATGCTCACGGGAAGGAACCGCAGTTACCTACTGCCTCGCCACCCCACGTAGTCCCGGAACTCGAAGCTCCTGCACCGAAGAGGTACCGCCTATCCGGAGGCTTGTATGACAACGACGTTAGCTGGGAGTGGTACCCCAACATGATCAGACGTATGGTCTACCGTGAACAAGTTCCCCCATTGCCTCACCCGAACCACCCTGCTTACCCTAACACTCTACCACCTATACCCGAACCTGTAGAGCGAGTTCTCGCAGCTGTCGTTTCTTGTTTGGAGCGTGATGTGGGTTACATGCGCTACACTAGAGAAAATGTTGCCAGACTGTTTAAAGATGGAACCGAGACTCAGGAGGAGATTGCCCGCATGGCAGCGGCAACGAAAGAAATGCAAGAGACTAGTGAGCAACAAACCAAGGTTATGATGAAGATGCAAGCCGAGATGATAGACTTGCAAGAGCAACTCCAAGAAGCAAGGACCCGAACCGAAATAGCATTAGAACTCTGCTGGGACACTTGAGGATTCCGCCCTCACTTGGTGGAATTCGAACGTCCAGATCCTTGGATTAGAACTGGCTAACGCGATGAACTGGGAGGAGTTCAAAAACATGATGCGAGAAGAGTACTGTCCGAGGGAAGAAATTTCGAAGTTAGAATCAGAATTTTGGTCACTAAAGATGGTAGGTTCGGAGATTGAAGCCTACACTACTCGTTCGCACGAGTTGGCTGTGATGTGTCCGCGGATGGTGGATCCGCCGAGCAAGAGAATAGAGATGTACATTGATGGGTTAGCACCACAGATTCAGGGTATGGTGACGTCTTCCAGACCAGCCACGATCCAACAAGCGATCCGTTTGGCTCACAAACTGACGGATCAGGCTGTGACCCAGGGTGCGTTACCACCGAGGGGTTCGACTGCTAAAGCCCGTGACAACCCGAGTAATGACCACGTCAGCAACAGTAACAACAACAGCAACCCGAACAGCGGGAAGAGAAAGTTTGACAACACCAGATCTTCATCCTCAAACCTCCCACCGCAACACCACTACCGTAAGCCCGAATTTACTCGGAGTTTCAACACTCAGAATCACAACAACAACAACTCCAACAACAACGGTAGCGGGCAGGTTTCGAGCGGATATGCTGGGAAGTATCCAAAGTGCAACAGGTGCAACTATCATCATGTTGGCCAGTGTGACCGTGTCAAGTGTCAAAGATGCGGAAAGATAGGTCACCAAGCGAAAGAATGTAGAGGAGACCTTGCGGCGAAGGGTGCTCCTAAGCCACCGATGACGACTAAGGGATGTTTTGAATGTGGACAGGAAGGTCATTTCCGGAAGGATTGCCCCAAGCTGAATCATAATGACAACAATGGGGGCAATGGAAGTGGCAGTAACGGTGGAGGAAATGGCAAAGGAAGAGCGTTTGTGATTGGATCGGGTCAAGCCCGCAGAGATCCGCATGTGGTGTCTGGTAAGTTCCCTGTAAACGATTGTTTTGCTTCTGTTTTGTTTGACACTGGAGCTGATAGGAGTTTTGTGTCAAAGGCCTTTAGCCAACTTTTAAACCTTACTCCAACCCCGTTAGACGCTAAGTTTCCTGTTGAATTAGCTAATGGTAAAACTGTAGTAACAACTCATATACTTGCGGGATGTAAGTTGAAACTGTCAGGTCATGTTTTTGACATCGACCTTATTCCTTTTACGCTTAGTAGTTTCGATGTCGTTGTCGGCATGGACTGGTTATCCGAGAACCGAGCGGAGATTATATGCCATGATAAGATAGTCCATATTACCACCCCTTCCGGCGAGATCATTTCGATCCGAGGCGAGAGAAGCGGCATAACCACCAGCGTCATTACCCTTATGAAAGCACAGAAGTATTTACGAAAGGGTCATCCGGCAGTTTTGGCGCAGATTGTTGAGAAACCCGCGGAGGAGAAACTAATTGAAGACATACCGGTTGTGCGAGACTTTACGGAAGTTTTCCCGGAGGATTTACCTGGACTCCCTCCTATTCGTCAAGTCGAATTTCAGATCGAGTTGACACCCGGTGCAGCACCCATAGCACGAGCCCCGTATCGGCTCGCACCGGCGGAACTTCAGGAGTTGTCCACCCAGTTGCAAGATTTGTTGGATAAAGGTTTTATCCGACCTAGCTCATCGCCATGGGGAGCCCCTGTCTTGTTTGTCCGAAAGAAAGACGGGACTTTCCGAATGTGCATCGACTACCGGGAGTTGAACAAAGTGACGGTCAAGAACCGTTATCCTTTACCCCGAATTGATGATTTGTTTGACCAGCTTCAGGGATCGAGTTACTACTCTAAGATCGATCTACGATCCGGTTATCACCAGCTGAGAGTGCGCGAAGAAGATATTTCAAAAACGGCTTTCAGAACACGGTATGGTCACTACGAGTTTTCGGTTATGCCTTTTGGCCTAACCAACGCACCAGCCGTATTTATGGATCTCATGAATCGAGTATGCAAGGCGTACCTCGACAAGTTTGTGATTGTTTTCATTGATGATATTCTCGTCTACTCCAAGAACGAGACTGACCACGAAGAGCATTTAAGGATAATCCTGGAACTACTGAAGAAGGAACAACTGTATGCTAAACTCTCGAAATGTGAATTTTGGCTTCGCGAGGTTCACTTCTTAGGACATGTGATCAACGAGAATGGTATCCATGTCGATCCCGGTAAGGTAGAGGCCATCAAAAACTGGGAAGCACCTAAGACTCCGACTGAGGTGCGACAATTCCTAGGATTGGCTGGCTACTATCGGCGTTTCATCGAGGGATTTTCAAAGATTGCTCAACCCCTCACCGCTTTGACTCACAAGGGCACTAAGTACAACTGGGGTGACGCGCAAGAAACCGCTTTTCAACTGTTGAAAACCAAGCTTTGTAGCGCCCCTATTTTAGCTCTCCCCGAGGGAACGGAAAACTTTGAGGTACACTGTGACGCATCTATACAAGGTCTCGGTTGTGTGCTGATGCAACTCGAGAAGGTTATAGCCTACGCCTCTAGACAACTACGGGTTCACGAGAAGAACTACACGACCCACGATTTGGAACTCGGAGCTGTAGTGTTTGCTCTAAAGATATGGAGGCATTACTTGTACGGTACCAAGTTTACCATTTACACCGACCACAAGAGTCTCCAACATATCTACGATCAGAAAGAGCTGAACATGCGACAGCGTCGTTGGGTCGAGCTGCTTAAAGATTATGATTGTGCCATCAAGTACCACCCTGGCAAGGCCAATGTGGTGGCCGACGCCCTCAGCAGGAAAGAAACAGATAAACCCAGACGAGTGAGAGCATTGCAACTCACGATTCATGCCAGCTTACCCGATCAGATTCGCGATGCGCAACTGGAAGCTTTGAAAGATGATAATCTTCCATCGGAACTCATGCGGGGCATGAGCAAGCAACTTGAAACCAGATCGGACGGGGTCCGATATATTGAGAACCGGATTTGGGTTCCACGATACGGAGAGTTGAGAACTCTAGTGATGGACGAAGCTCACAAGTCCCGATATTCTATCCACCCTGGCTCAGATAAAATGTATCATGATTTAAAGGAACTTTACTGGTGGCCGAACATGAAAGCCGACATCGCCACCTACGTGAGCAAATGCTTGACTTGTGCCAGAGTCAAGATTGAATACCAGAAACCATCTGGTCTACTGCAACAACCGGAACTCCCAATGTGGAAATGGGAGCACATCTCAATGGATTTTATTACGGGTTTGCCTAAGACACCGACGGGATGCGATACCATCTGGGTGATCGTTGACCGGTTGACTAAATCGGCACATTTCCTAGCGATTAAGGAAACGGACAAAATGGAAAGACTGACTCGAGTATACATGAAAGAAGTGGTGTCTAGACACGGAGTGCCTGTCTCGATCATTTCCGATCGAGATTCTCGTTTTACCTCACACTTTTGGAAGTCGCTGCAAAGCGCACTGGGCACACGTCTCGATATGAGTACAGCATACCATCCTCAGACGGATGGGCAAAGTGAACGGACTATTCAGACCCTGGAGGATATGTTGCGTGCATGCGTTTTAGATTTCGGAAAAAGTTGGGAACCCCACTTACCCTTGGTAGAGTTTTCGTATAATAATAGCTACCACGCAAGTATTAAGGCAGCGCCGTTTGAAGCGCTGTACGGACGGAAGTGTCGATCACCACTCTGCTGGGCAGAGGTGGGTGACAGCCAAATCACTGGTCCAGAACTGGTACTCGAAACCTCGGAAAAGATCGTTCAAATCCGAAATCGCATGGCAGCAGCACGAGATCGCCAAAAGAGTTACGCCGACAAGCGCCGAAAACCTCTCGAATTTCAAGTAAACGATCGGGTGTTACTCAAAGTCTCACCTTGGAAAGGTGTGGTTCGCTTTGGTAAGCGAAACAAACTCAACCCACGGTATGTTGGTCCGTACCGGATAACTGAGCGCATTGGTCCGGTGGCGTACCGACTGGACCTACCAACAGAACTCAGTGGCGTACACGATGTATTCCACGTTTCAAATTTGAAGAAATGCCTATCTGATGAAACCCAAGTAGTCCCTTTGGAGGAACTACAAGTCGATGAACAGTTACGGTTCATTGAGGAACCAGTCGAGGTTTTGGATTGGGAAACCAAAACGCTCAAACACAGCAAAATTCCAATCGTTAAAGTTCGTTGGAACTCGAGACGTGGACCGGAGTTCACGTGGGAACGCGAGGATCAAATGATGAAAAAGTATCCTCACCTTTTTGAAGGGCTAACCAAACACCGAAAACCGCGAAACCCGGCAAACCGTCAAACATCACCGGAGGTATGAATTAAATTTCGGGACGAAATTTCTTTTTACTAGGGGATGATATGACAAACTGAAATTTTTCTTCTTACTCTTTCAGACTCTCATCACGACTTGACTCAAATTTTCGGGACGAAAATTCTTTAACAAGGGAATGATGTGACAATCGTCAATTCCAGGTTAACTCCGTTAACTCAACTCCGTCAATTCAAACTTTAAGATCGTTGAATCTATAACGCACACTTCATTACATTTAAACTAGGGTTTAAATGACGCTTAACACTCACTACATGGGTAGTCTTTCGGGATTTGCACCGAAACGCAAACGAGTTGACGCAAACGATTGATAAATAAACGACAAACGTAAAAACAATAATTATATGATTATTATGTGTTAGGATTATGTGCTATGTGATAATACTATGGTCATGTTAACTTATTGTCCAAGTATGATGGAATGTTCTAGAAAAACAACACTTGGAAAGAAGAGGGACTAGAATGTAACTTGATTATTTATAAATATAACTTAAACACTAAACCCTAACTATTTTCCCTAACCCTACAACTTCCGATCGGAAGTCTCTTGTTTCCCTCTCCACGGCTGCCGTCCACAAAGATCACACACACACACATCAATCAAGAGATTAATCCAAGAACTAGGTGCTAGGAAGGTATACTTGATCACCCCTTACCTCCTTGTTGTGTAATTTTGATGTTTAATGGGTTGTATGTAAACCCTAAGTAGGCCGATTATATGTATGTATGTGATCAATATGATTCTTGTTAGTTGCATAATAGATTGATAACTAGATTGATGTTGTTGCATGATTCATTGTTGTCTTTGATTTGGATTAGATCACAAACCCTAATCTTGTATGTATGGTGTGATTGATATGCATGGATAGTAGTTATAGTGTCTAGAGGGTTATATGGATGCATGATAGTTCATAGGTTGTGATTATGTTGAGTTTTGATGTGAACAGATTCTGGACAGAATGTATATACGATGTTTAACTGACTGTAACGAAGTGTAAACGTGAAAATTGATTGAGATTGTGGGTACTGCAGTAAACTAGGTTGAGTCTAGTTTCTATGAAGTATAAATTCGTAATTTTTGGATAAGTGGAAGTATACTTTTATGATTTTACAAAAACGTGATGCAAAGCTGAGCTGTTAGACCTGCTGTTAGGTTATGTTGTAAATGTTATATCTCATGAACCACGAGACCAATTGGGTTGGTTCCACTTCTGGAAGTTGACTCACTGAGTTAGGAACCAAACCCAAGTGGTCTTGCATTTATTGGATTTTTCGTTTAACGGGAATTTCAAATAACATTCTGTTGCGCATGAATCTGACTGATATGAGTTTACTGTAGTGTTTTGATCATTATGAGCAATCTATATGGAATAAAAATAAGATAAAACATGTTCTGGAAACCTAAGATATGTATGCTTCTGTGGTAATTTTTGGTGAATTAATTGAGACGTTATAATCGGTGAACTAGTGCAATCTTTCAAGTAGAAATTCTGTCATAACGAAACTAGCTGCTGAGTTGTATAGGAATGCATGAAATATGATAGTTTTTATATAATTGTTGTATTTTGACCAAAATACCCTTGCGGGGAATAGTTGCTAGTTTGATTGCCATGAATTGACCAAATTGCCCTTTTGGGGAATAATGGTTAGTTAGTCTTTGTTTGTTGACCAAAATGCCCTTACGGGAATAATTGCTTGTAAGTATGTTATTAATACATGACACGAAAGTAATTGCTCACTCGTGTATCGTATCACAATTGTACTTGTTTAAATCACACACGGTTCACAAACGAAACACGAAACATGATACGTGCATAGGTATTATGTGCCGAGTCTAGAGACTCGTTAAACGTTCCGATACTTAGAAAATCTCTTTGTTATTTTAGAACGCTAGAGAGTTTTCTACGACGCGCATCACTCGGTGATCTAATTTGGAATATTCTTCGCAAACAGTGAGTTCACTTACCCCGCTCTTTGAACTGTTTTCAAACGTTTTTCACTTGGGGGAGATAACATACTCCGATAAACGCATTTTTGAGATAAACACATATTTAAGATTTTGTTATAAATTATATATATCACTTGTAGAGGCTAAGCGGCACGTAACCCTTGAAGTCCCACGCATCGAACCGGTTAATATTTGGAATAGCGAGTCACTGTTGAGTAGTACTACTGGGTTTGACAAACCCCACCCGGACGCTAAGCTCAACTGGAGGTTGAGTGGGTGTAATTTTGGCTAACACTTACCATGGTCTGGGTTGACCTGGTGACGGGCACTTGATAAACAGTCAGCTTCGGTCTCGAACCACTTAGTAATACTTGTTGTATAGATTAGCTACCTATCGATATATAATTTGACATAACACTATCTGGTAATGCAACACTTAAACGCTGTAACGTGGTTACACACTCAAACGCCGTAACAGGGTTACGCAACACTTAAACGCTGTAACGTGGTTACACACTTAAACGCCGTAACGTGGTTACGCAAAACATTTAAACGCCGTAACGTGGTTACGCAAAACTTTTAAACGCCGTAACGTGGTTACGCAAAACACTTAACGAAAACGCTGAACTCAAACGCTAAACGATTTATCTTATATAACTTGTGAACTCACCAACCTCGTGTTGACCCCTTTTAGTATGTTATTCTCAGGTAGCCGAGGCGGGCGCGCGGTTTAGGAGCATGCATTAATTGTTAAACATCTTACTCTGCAAACTTAATTTTAACATTTACATTTGGTTTTAAGTCGTCCTGCGTGACGCAACTTTTGAATTAAGGTTTTACGCTTCCGCACTTATTTTTCATTTAAACGTTTTCTTTGGTTTGGTTATAACTAATGATTCCGATCCTGCCAGTTCACACCCTCTGACGGTAAAACTCCGTTAGTGGATTTTGAGGGTGTGACACATATCTACGTGTATGTCTATATACGTGTTAGTATGTATCAACGTATAAGATTTGATAACTAATGTGCCGTATAAGTCCAGATGACTTATACGCCGTATAAGTCACAACTTATACGTTGTACCCAGTTAGGTCAAAAACAATCTTGACAAATCAGACCAAACGAGACACCAAAATATGGAAACAAAGGTTCGTTTAAGCATTGCTAATGTTCATCGAACAAAAACCCCTTGATTAGAATCCATTTACAAGTCCAATTGAGTTCAAAATGTCTCAACTCTGTTCACATCATGTCAATCACACATAGATCCAACATAAGAATTTTGATTTTGCCTTTAATAAAACTTGTGTTATGCCAATCAAACACAAGAATCAAATTATCAGGTTATACGGATAACAAACAAGATATACGGACAGTTAATAGCAGCATCTATGTTCTTTTAGAGAGAACGTATAAGGATAAATGAAAATTTCAGAGCATAAGCCACTTATATACTTCTCACTTATACGCTATATAAGTATTGGACTTCTACGCCGTATAAGTTATTTAAACTTATACGCCGTAAAAAATTAATACTTATACGTTGAACAGTTCATTCAATGTTTAAATCCGACAAATTTCACACTTTCGAACCCAAACAAGTCCAAATTAATGACCTTGATGAATCCATTTGAAATTTAAGCCCATTTTAGAATAGTTTTTGATTTAAAAACCATTTTCACATTTTCAAAATTAACCATGTCCAAATTAATGACCTTGATAAATTTACATGAATATTTAAGCCCCAATTTTGAAAATATTTGTCAAAAACAACCACTTGATTCAGATTCTCGGATATCCAGACCCGATTAAGCATTCACTAAACATAAATGTAAAATCCTTTTGGTTTAAGAACAGAAAAGCTGTAAAAACAAAAATACATCAAAATAAGAACTAATTACAAACAAAAAGAAACATATTTTTGCGAGTTGAGCAAGGAATCATATTGATCAATCCATTCTTCCATCACAGTTTTATATTTTGGCTTTATTATGTCTGATGTTAAGCCTAGTCATTGGTATTGTTGTCCACTTAAACTTTTAAACAAAAGATTTAGAGGCATCAGTGGTGATATGATTACGGTTCAATTAAGCACAAAATATCAGAACATGATTAGATTCTAAAATTGAATCAGGCTTGATTTGATTTTTACCATTTCACCCCAACTTGACTTAAACCTTAGAACCAGCATATCAAAACATTTAAAAATTTTAATTTGGCAATCAAAGCAACAATTTTCCACAAGGCATAACCCCGTTATCAAGAAATACCCTAAGTTTCTTTTACCAAGGATGAGTATGCACGATTTCGTCTGTCGTCTGGCAGACATTGTGTCCCCTAGGTCCATTTCTTATTAGTATTAAGACGCGCGCAAGGGAGGAACAATGTATGACTAACAACATTTTTGATCGAGTCACTAGCGAAAGTTGTATAAAGTACAAAGTGATCAAAGTTTAATGACTTTTCGGGGTTCGCTCTTTTGAGGACAACTTTAAATATTCACCGAAATGAATACCTTGATGATAAACCGCATAAACACCCCAATGGCTCCAAAAATATATTGCATCTCATCATCAAATGATTTAAGGCTATAAAACCGTACACCTTTGAAATGTAGATTGTGTACTAGACACTTAAAACACTTTATTAACACCTTATTTTTGTGATCTACCAAAACATAAGTCTTGAGTATGACAGGTTATTAATTATCTGCCATCATCACCAAGACTTTAATGCTAGAATGCTAACCCATCTTTCAATTTGGCTAGTTAGGTTTATATCACTGATTACCTTACTTGTTTGTCTTAAAGCCTACTAATGCACCGACATTAAGCAATAGACTTTTATACCTCATTTTACAGGTACTTGGAACTAGATGATCAATATACTATCATTTTTCTTGTATGCTTCAAAACTCATTTTGAGGAGCATTTTCTATTGTTTTTTGATTTTAATATTTTTAATGTTTTTGGGTTTATACCTTTTTAAGATTTTTCAAATGTTTTTGTATTTTTCTAAACCATTTCTCCCCCTAAAATAAATAACCATTTAAAGAAAAGTGTATAAAAAGAAATTTGACCTGGTAAACGGTTACTCAAAGGTCGGAATCCATAACCTCGGGGTCACTCACTTTTCCACCACCCATGTTCTTAATACCGTTAAGCACCAACAAGTAAAAAAATCTATATTTATCGAAAGCTTTAGTAAAAAAACCGGCTTTTTGTTCATCGGTGTGAATTTTGTCTACGGTGATCAACTTCTTTTCGTAGAAATCATGAATGAAGTGATACCGTATGTCAATATGTTTTGCTTTAGAGTGACTTACCGAGTTCTTAGTTTTGGATATATTAGAAGTATTATCTCGAACATAGGAGTAGTAAGAAATTTCAAACAGTAGTCGCGCATTTGTTGTTGTATCCATAAATCTGAGAACCGCAACTGGAAACAGCTACATACTCGGCTCCACAGGTAGATAGCGACACATTCGTCTGCTTTTTACACTGCCATGTCACCAACCTGTTACCAAAGAATTGACAACTGGCGGTGGTAGATTTGGCGTTCAGCTTGCAGCTTCCATTGTCAGAATCAGAATACGCTCTCATCTCAAATACATCGTCTCGAGGATACCAAAGACCGACCCCTGGACACCCGTTTAGATACCGAAGTATCTGCTTCACTAACGATAAGTGAGAGAACCTTGGACTGGATTGATATCGAGCGCCCAAACAAGTTGGATACATGATGTCTAGCCTTGAAGCTGTGAGATACATAAGAGAACCAATCTTGGAACGATAAAGCGTTTCGTCAACCTTTTCCTCGGTGGGATCAGGACCGATTCCATGATTAAGAGGGATAGGAGTGCTAATCGGCTTTGAGTCAGCCATATTGAACTTTTCGAGAATATCATTAACATACTTTGTCTGGTGAATGAAAATCCCATCAGACACTTGTTCGACTTGCAATCCCAAGAAATATTTCAATTCTCCCATAGCGCTCATCTCAAACTTTTATTTCATAACTTCCTCGAAATCCTTGCACAGAGAATCGTTTTTCGACCCAAAAATGATATCGTCAACGTAGACCTGGACAATCAGTAAATGACCATCTACTTCCATTGTGAAGAGTGTACAATCAACGGTGCCACGGACAAATCTATTGTCCAACAGATGTTGAGACAACGTGTCTTACCAAGCTCTCGGGGCTTGATGTAGACCATAAAAGAGCTTTGTCAAGAAGGTACACTTTTCCTTTGTTAATCGAATTGACGAACCCCAGTGGTTGTCCTACAATGACTTTTTCACCCAATTTTTCGTTAAGGAAAGCAGACTTCACATCTAACTGGTAGAAAATCCTTTCGAAGATGCAAAAGCCAAGAAAATCCTGATAGCTTTAAGTCTAGCAATGTGACCATAGACTTCATTGTAATCGATTCCTTCCCTTTGATTGAAACCAAGAACCACCAATCGAGCTTTGTTTCTGACAATTACACCATTTTCGTCCCTTTTGCACTTGAAAACCCACTTGGTATTAATGCATCGTTTGTTATTAGGCAAACCAACAAATTTCCATACCCCAAGTTTTTCAAATTGCAACAATTATTCTTGCATCGCATTAACCCAACTTTTTTCAGTCAAAGCTTGCTTATATGTCTTTGGTTTAATTTGTGAAATGAAACATTTGAATGAGAAGTAGTTTTCAAGTGGAGCAACTTGAGTATAATAACAACTGATACTTTGATCAATTTGACTTCGAGTGCGTACTCAAGTATTCAAATCCCCAATAATATTCTCTTCTGGATGATATGACATAGTAGGAGGAATGACTTCATCCGAAACCACCACATAAGTTAGTAGATTTGTAACATTCTCACCGTTAACCACTTCACCAGACCACACAGGATCAGAAGTAGGTGTTGGTTGAATCAAAGACTCAATCACATCATTGTGATCTTCACCATCATCGTCAAAGGAAGGTGTAGCAGGCGTATCATCAACATCAGGTGTCGAATCCTCATTAAATATTGGAACATCTTGTGTAGTAATTTCTTCATTTAATCCAATACCCAAGTTTTGTTGAAATAAAAGTGTGGCTATTTCATCAGTAATTTCCTCTTCAGGAAATGAGAAACAACTCCACAAGCTGTCATAGTCAAACATCCATGAATCTCCCTTTCTTTAAATAGAAGTAGAATATCTTTGACAAACTGCTTTTGTCAGAAATAGCAGTTTTGCGGGAAGTTCTTAATCGCCAAGCATACCTCATTACACAAGCTCCTACACTAGAATCAACTCTACTCCTACCAACACTGTTCCTACATACTCTGTTCCTGATCAATCCTCTAAAACCTCAAGTTCATCTGATGTTATGCAATGCAATATTGCTGTGAACATACAAAACATCAATGGACTAACTGCTGAAAACGTTCAAGAGCATATGGCGTTTCTAGGATCCGTCCTGGAGTCATATGAGTGTTGTCCGAAGAGAAAAAAGGTTGGGAATTACAATATGACTAAAGAGGATTATGATCAAATTGATCCTGAGGAGATGGAAATGTTGGATATCCGCTGGTGTATGGAAAGTGTTATCCGAAGAGCACAAAGGTTTCAGGAAATCACTGGTAAAAATAGTTTGGATGGGACAACTTCAAATTTGGGCTTTGATAAGTCCAAGGCGAAGTGTTTTCGTTGAAAGAGAAAGGACACTTCAAGAGGGAATGAACAAATCCAGAAGTTGGGGAGACAAGTCCTAACCCTTTTGGTCGAGACTACAAAAAGCAGGCCATCTATCATCAAAGTTCTCCTGCACCATCTTTATCATCAAAGAAGCCAGAAGCTTCGTCCTCTAAAGCGTGTCATGCACAATTGGATGAAGGTTTCAACTGGAATACGATAGTTCACAGGGCAAATGTTGCTGAAGTATTTGGGGAGGATCAAGCTAGAGAGCCGGTACAAGTAAACTTTATAAATACGGGTGTAGCGGTGGAAGAAGTGGATAATATTGTTGATGAAGTAGCTGATATCAAGGATGATGACCAGACTGAGAGTGATGGATCTTGTGATGAGACTACAGAGTCTCCTAAAATTTTTGATTCTATTCCAAATGAATTCTTTTCAATCATTTTTACCTCCTGATGTGTATAAAAGTTTTGCAGGTTGGTTTAATGGTGAAGAAGTACCACATGGAAAGATTGACTTTGGAGTTGATGATGAAGACGAGACTGTATGTGAAGAATCTCAAGTGGATTCAAATATTGAAGAACTAAGCGAAGAAACTGTGCCAGCTGAAGGTGTTCCAGCGACAGTTGTTGAAGTAAGAAGAGAAGATGCTCCTAGTAGCTCCACTCATCAAGAAAACATGGCTGGACATGTAACAATTTCTACTCAAGAGGTAAAACGTATTTGTGAGTCATCTGATGAAAAATAATTTGTGATTAATTCTGTAATATCCGACTATAACAAAATTTTTCATGATTATCAAAGCATAAAAGTGGCTTATGATAAACTTCAATTGTGTGAGAAGAACTTGTGGGTGAAAATCCTACGAGATGAGAAAATGATCTCAATGCTTAAGCACACGGTTGAAGATAAACAGATTGCCATCAATAGGCATATTGATGAGAAATCAGAACTTAAAAGAGAACTTCAACTATCTAAAATTGAGATTGAAAGGGTTGAAACAAAACATAAAAGCTATTCCGCCTCATCATATGTTCTAGATCACATTATTCCAAAAGGAGTACCGAAGTATCATGTTGTTCCGCACTGATTTGGAGCTCTTATGTTCCAAATGAACCTGAAGGGTTTCTTAAGGCGTTGAATGAGGTGCCAAATCCACCATAACATGATATTTCATCATCTTTGTCATGTGTTTGGAAAACTGGTAATTCTTCTCACAGTTCTGATTGTGAGAGTGAGGTTGGAAGACAAGCTGCTGAATTTGTATTGTCTAAAACAGAAATTGAACTTCAAGAAAGTGTTAAAACCGATAATCAAAATGAAGCTCATAAAACTGGTAATCAATTTGCCAAAACCAGAGCTGAAACTCAATCTAATGTGAAAACTGGTATCTGGTAATCAAAATTCAAAATTTGCTAAAACTAGTTTTTATTACAAGAGAAAAGGTATTGGGTTCAAGGAGGGAAACAATGAGTCTATAAAATCCCAAGATGGTTTTCAAAAGATTATGTTTGTTAAAGATGAGAACTCTGAGGAACATAAAGAGGCCATCTTTAGTAGACAATCCAATGTTGAGTTTTACAGACTCAAAGCTGAAAGAGAGAGAAAAGAGAATCATGTTCATCCTGTTAATAAGTTTGTTGATAGGAGGAAATGTTTCTGTTGTAATGAAGAGTAACATTTATTTTATTCATGTCCTAATAGATTTTCTCAAGAAAGGAAACATGTGGTGAACAAAAAACCACTTGTAAAAGTTCCATTGGTAAGATCTACATCTCCACCCATCAAGATTTTAAAAAGGGGTGTAGATAAGGAACTTGTCAAAAAGATTTTTGAAGTAGGTGAATCTTCAAAAGTTAATAAAAATGATACTTTTGACAAGAAAACAAGTTTTGTTGGGCAGAACTAGGTGGTTAAGGGTAAAATAAGAGATAAACATGTTAATTCAATTACTGCAACAAAGTTATGTCTTGCAAAATTAAGAAAGATAATGGAGTTGAACCTTTAATATATGATTCTTCTAATACACTTGTTGAAGAAGTTTTTAAACCAATTATTGAACAAGTTGTTGAGTCTGCTTCATCAAGTTCATGTTCATCTGATGATTCATTGTCTGATTGTGATTATGATGACTTAGAGGATGTTTTAATTGATAAAATGAAACAACTTAAGACCAAGAAGGCTTGGGTTTCCTTGTTTCACTAACTGCTTATTTTTGTAGGGCTTTCAAGATCGAATGACTCACGTTGGATTATGGATAATGGAGCCTCTTGACACATTACCGGAACTCTCCATTTATTGAAGAATGTTAAATCTCTTCGGGAGGTTATGTGGCATTTTCAAGAAATCAAGGAGGACAAATTGTTGGCGAGGGTACTTTATCGAACATGAAAGTGATGTTCAAGAAAGTGAATTACATCACAGAGCTTGAGAATAATTTGTTGAGTGTCTCCCAAATTTGTGACAAGGGCTTTTCAACGCACTTTACAAGTCAAGATTGTATGATTCTTAAGCCTGGGCATAAGATTCCAGAAGAATGGATATTGATGAAGGCACTAAGAGAGAATGATCTTTATGTGTTTAACATGAGTGTTGCATCATCGACTCAAGGTACTATACAGTGCTTTGTCACCAAGGCGTCTGAAAAGGAGTCGGTGTTATGTTATCGTCGAATGGGTTATATCAATGTTCGCAAGATGAACTACCTTGTTCACAATCAACTGGTTGAAGGGGTAAACGTCAAGGGTTTTCATTTGAATATTGATTTCTTCAGTTGTAAGAAAGGTAAACAAAAGAAGAAGTCGCACCCGACGAAGTTTCTCAATTCAATCAATTTACCTTTCGAGAGGGTACACATGGATTTGTTTGGTCCTGTGAATGTTAAAAGTATCACCAGGGAACTTTACTGTTTGGTGGTCACCTATGATTACTCACGCTTCTCATGGGTGATGTTTCTTGAATCATGGCGATATCCATCACGCTTCTAACCCGTGATGAAGGTAATATTTCATATTTATATGCTTAACACGTGTGAATAACCATATGAAACCTTGCACGATATCTCGTCTTCCTTTCTATTCCAGTTTAGCTAATTATAATGAACGTAGTTATAAATACATGAACAAGGGTTATAATTAATTATACAATCTAGTATGTGAATCCGATTTTGATTTTTTAAATTTTGATCAAAATATTAAGTATGCATGTTCTTTTGGATTTAATGTAGAAGACTACACAAACGTTCAAGGGTTGCAATAAGACTACACCTTTAAGAGGGTGGTTAAGGCTTCCCTCGTAAGTTATACCCCCATTCTCTTATTTACTATTATAATTCTATCAAAGATTATGTATAATAAGTTATAAATTTATACTTGAAATTTTGTTTTTTAATATGGCAGAAACTACCAGTTGCATTTGTCAACCGGTACAACATCTGGTCGAAGAACTTCAGATTGAAGTTCAGATTTGGTGATAATGGGGATGTTTTTGAAACAATTGCTCGCCGGAACGATAGGCAGTACCAATCGCGTCAATACAAGGTTCGTAAGTGGGACGGTTTTCTGGAAGAGAACATGATTGATGTCGGGTTGAGGGCCAGTTTCAACTGGAGTGAAGACCAGTTGATGTTCAAAATCTATCTTGTTAATTAGATATTTTATTTTAATGTAAGATTATATATTTCAAGACATTAAGTTTTTGTATCTAATACTTTTTCATTATATGAATGAATATTAGTTAGATATGGTTTTAGTTTATGTTGGTTGACCTTATGTAGTTAAGGTAAAACAATATTTTATTTTATATGAAGAAAATAAGATATTATTGTGAATTAAATATTGTCTTTTATACTTCCTAGGTAATTATGATATAGTCACTTAGGTTAATGTGTATCTGGCTATGAATACGGCTAACTTCCTAGCCGAAAATCATTCAATGATGATCTAGTTCCTATAACATACAATCTCCTTTATAAATAGCTTAACATACCATATCTTTCCAAATCCAATTTTAAGCATTTTTATTTACATAATAATTATTAATGAGATTCAACATATAATGAGAAAATATTACATAATAATGAGACTCAACCAATAATGAGAACATATTACATAATATATTACAACTATATTATACTAGTCTAATATTAAGTAATGATGCGATCCAATGGTCGACATCCGTGATAATCAAAAAGGGTCCACTTGTGCCTGATACAATCACATGTAAGCGTTAGCTACACATGTAAAAATGTACATGTTGACAACTTAACGTTTCAGATTTAACAAATGCATTAGTAGATTATCAAGAAAAAAATGCATACCTTATTACGTATAATTAAATCACGACCGTCATTGTGGTAATAGTCATCTCGGGATTCCTTCCCCAAATCTTTTTTGTCTACAGGAGGCAATACATTTCCATTCTTAGAACTATTCACCGTACTAAACTCCTCATCTTCGTACGCATGCGTATAAGTTGTTGGAGGATTCTTGATTACTATTGAAATTTTTTATAGAGCTGGTCTGTCACATAAAAAACTTGTCGTGCTTGTGAGCCCAATATGAAAGGATCATTCTTGTGTCCTAATCTACTAAGTTCAACCAATGTGTACCCAAGGTCGTCTTTCTTTACCCCGTTTTTATTGTCAACCCAGTCACATTGAACATCGGAATTTTTCTAAAATGGTAATCAATTACCCATATATCCTGTAAAACCCCATAATAGCTTGTCTCGGTGTAGGTTTTAACTTCTCTAGAAATGTGCAAGTCATTTGCTACTACAATAACCCCGCTATTTTGGTGCACTTTACCTTCTCGAGATTTTGTATGAAATGTATATCTGTTGATGTCATAGACTTCGTAGCCCAATTGGACTCTATTATCCCCAATCAGACTTTGTTATACCCAATTGGGCACTATTATTCCTAATAGGACTATGTTATCCCAATTGGACTTTGCTATCCCCAATTGGACTCTATTATCCCCAATCGGACTTTGTTATACCCAGTTGGACACTATTATCCCTAATAGGACCATGTTATCCCGATTGGACTTTGTTATACCCCATTTGAAATATATTATCCCCAATTGGACAATATTATATCCAATTGGACACTATTATCCCTAATTGGACCATGTTATCCCAATTGGACTTTGCTATCACTAATTGGACTCTATTATCCCCAATTGGACTATATTATATCCAGTTGGACACTATTATCCCCAATCGGACTTTGTTATACCCAATTGGATACTATTATCCCTAATAGGACTATGTTATCCCAATTGAACTTTGTTATACCCCATTTGATATATATTATCCCCAATTGGACTCTATTATCCCCAATTGGATAATATTATATCCAATTGGACACTATTATCCACAATCGGACTATGTTATGCCAATTAGACACTATTATCCCTAATAGGACTATGTTATCCCAATTGGACTTTGCTATCCCTAATTGGACTCTATTATCCCCAATCGGACTTTGTTATACCCAGTTGGACACTATTATCCCTAATAGGACCATGTTATCCCGATTGGACTTTGTTATACCCCATTTGAAATATATTATCCCCAATTGGACAATATTATATCCAATTGGACACTATTATCCCTAATTGGACCATGTTATCCCAATTGGACTTTGCTATCACTAATTGGACTCTATTATCCCCAATTGGACTATATTATATCCAGTTGGACACTATTATCCCCAATCGGACTTTGTTATACCCAATTGGATACTATTATCCCTAATAGGACTATGTTATCCCAATTGAACTTTGTTATACCCCATTTGATATATATTATCCCCAATTGGACTCTATTATCCCCAATTGGATAATATTATATCCAATTGGACACTATTATCCACAATCGGACTATGTTATGCCAATTAGACACTATTATCCCTAATAGGACTATGTTATCCCAATTGGACTTTGCTATCCCTAATTGGACTCTATTATCCCCAATTGGACTATATTATATCCAAATGGACACTATTATTCCCAATCGGACTATGTTATCCCAATTGGACACTATTATCCCTAATAGGACTATGTTATCCCAGTTGGACTTTGTTATCCCAATTGAACTCTGTTATACCCAATTGGACATTGTTATACGCAATACCACTTTGTTATACCCAATTGGACATTGTTATCCCCAATTGAACTCTATTATCCCTAATAGGACTATGTTATCCCAATTGGAGTATGTTATCCCAGTTGGCCTCTATTATCCCCATTTGGACTTTGTTATACCCAATTGGACTCTATTATCCCCAATTGGACTTTGTAATACCCAATCAGACTCTATTTTTGTTATAATTTATTAAAAATTTTAAATTTTTTAAAAAATGTTAAATAATATTCTTAAAAACTAAATGACAATAGGAAGATTGGGGTCGGTAATAAAAATAACTAATAAAAAAATATTGGTGTCGGTTGGATTTCGCTATATAAGTTTACATTATGTATTTATAAGAGTAACATTATGAAAGTAACATATACAAATTGTAAAAAGATAATGATAATTAATGTATTTATAAGAGTAACATTATATAAATTTACATTATGTATTTATAAGATTAATATTTACAAACTATAAAAAGATAATGATAATTAATGTATTTATAAGAGTAACATAATTTATAAGAGTAACATTATATAAATTTACATTATGTATTTATAAGAGTAACATTTACAAATTATAAAAAGCTAATGATAATTAATGACAGCTAAAACTGAATGGTCGACCATAATTTCAATTTTCTCAAAATCTTTCCTTCCCAAATTTACCAATCTAGGTTAATAACGAGTATTTAATATTAATAGGATTCTAAATTGGCGCCGTTAATCAATGTTTAATTGAAAATTAACAAAAGTTGAAGATTTCACATTGCCGCCATGAAAAAATTGCACTCCTATTGTTACGGAAACATGGCCATAATGATTCATTCCATAGCTGTTGGCGGTTTCCATTCTAGAAATCGATTGACGATTTTCCGAAATACGCAGATTTGTCATCAAGCAATTCATCTTCTTCTACTAATGTTTGTGATGATTTATATATTTTCAATAACTATGAATGCATGTGACGATTTGTATATATGTTTATTTGCAATCAACATGTAACATCCTGAAATTTCTAAGAATATTAATAATTAAATAGAGTAGAAGCTAGTATGTGTCTAGCTAGTGTTGGGTAATGGATATGGGTTATGGACTTGGGAAGAAAGGAAGAGACCATGGGCTTAAGCCCATGATCCATAATTATATAAACCTTAATCCCCATTTTCCATTCATTTCACACATATTCCATACACCACCAAAACACACACTTAGCTCCCTCTCTCTCTCTCTCTAAGCCGAAACCCAGAAGGAAGAAGAAGAACCGATTTCCGACCGGAGGTAATGATAGTTTATTATTATATGAGCTTAACCCGTTAGATATAGTCACGAAACGACGAGCCGACACCGTTAAACCGTTAAGTCACGAGATCCGGATGGAATCGGGTATAAACCGAACCTAAGATGGGCTTAGGGATCACCCTAGCTCAGATCTGGATCGAACGGGATGAAAAACGGTGAAAACGGTGGTGAAATAAGGGAGATCTCGCTTTTCCGGCGAGATCCCGCTATTCCGGCAATGGCGGCGCCGGAGATTTCTGGTACGAGGTTAGGGGTGTCAGAGAATGTTCTGACCTAACCGTAGTTCACTAGCGGGAATTTAACGAATCGTAGGTGATTCGCTAACTGATTCGTCTAAGGGAAGCATAACGAACTAGCTCTAGTTCGTATCCGATTCATTAAGGGAAAAAGGGCAACGAATTACCCTTGATTCGTATTAGCCAGTTCATTAAAAGAGATAACGAATTAGATTATCCAATTCGCTACATGAACTGATTCGTTAATAACCAGTTCGTTAAAGGGTTCGATTCGCCAAAGGACCAGTCCGTTATAATAATCAGTTCGTCATAAGGAATGAGTTCATTCGTTAAGAACTCCAATTCGTTAAGGGACTGTAACGAACTAGAAGTTTTGCAGGATGACAAAGCAGTCCCTGGACTTAGAAAGAATGAGATAATTACATATTAGCCCTTGGACTTTGTTTAATTAATGGAAGACACCTTAAAGGTTAACGAGTAAAGATTAACTAACCGGGTAATGATTCAATGAAGTAAAACCGTCTTAGATGTGTAAGACTAATTAAGTAGCAATGAGTATGGCCATAGTAGTATTTGATATTCCATTATTAAACAGTTAGACGCACATAGCTCGAGAAGGAATAACCAGTAGCATAAGAAGTAACCAAGTTCAGGTGAGTTTCTAGCCCCATTCCTTGTTATGTTTTCGGGGCTGTGTGCATACTCGATGTGATTAGTTAATAGATTTATCCTAAATGATAAGTGTTGTATGCCATATATGTATTATGTGTAATGTAGGAATGATTTCTTGTCGGTACATGAACGATCTTCGGAATTGCATGTACTGTCCGGAAATGAGTAGATGTTATATGTATGTTGTAAGATGAATATTTAATGATGTATGTACGTATGAAACTTACCGTTTTTGCATATAGAAGAGTAGGACATTGAGGGCACCGAACCCTAATAATATCCGAGGATGGAGGGCACCGGACCCTATTAATATCCGAGGATGGAGGGTACCGGATCCTAATAATATCCGAGGATGGAGGGCACCGGACCCTAATAATATCCGAGGATGGAGGGCACCGGACCCTAATAATATCCGAGGATGGAGGGCACCGGACCCTAATAATATCCGAGGATGGAGGGCACCGGACCCTAATAATATCCGAGGTATGTAGGGCGAAATGCTCTTTATAACATAAGGTTAGTTATGTATATATATGAAAGAATGATGGACAGGTTAAATATGTAATGCGTACCTTCGGGCACGTATATGTGTATGTAAAGTATGATATGTAATTAACTAGAACTCACTCAGCGTAGCTGACTTTTAGTATGCACACAGGTATATATGTTTATCGAGATGGCATGAGGATGACAATTGGCATGAATTGGACGGCTGGCATCTGAAGATTTAAGAAATGGTGTTTTAAATATGGGGTCTCATGTTATGGTTTTAAAGGAAAGATCGAATGTTTTGTAATAAATGATTGACGTTTTATATTCAGCGAAAGTTTTAATTAACTCTGATTTGTAAGAACTGTTTATGAGTAAATCCGATGTTAAAGTAGGGCTACCGGGAACGGGGCCTTTCAAGTTGGTATCAGAGCAAAGTTCGAGAGAGTTAAGCATCCTACATGCTTAGACTCGAACAGAGAATGGTATTTTAGTAAGAAAAGAAAGAAGATGCCAGTTCAAAATAGCCATGTGTCACTCAAGCAAGCTCAGCAACGGTAAAGTATATGGTTAAATAATGTGTAAGATGTTAGCTTAATTGTTAAAGGAAGGATTTGGGTATGTTAGGGATAGGATTAATTGATTTTGATTGATTAACTGTTTAAAGTAGGAACTAGCACAAGCGAAATCATAAAGGGAAGTATGTAGAACCTGAGGAGTAATGCAAATAGTTAATTACACTTGATCAACATCATTAACTACTTACCTTACGAATCATGTGCAAAATAATTCCTAGAGTGATGACGTTTGTGTTTTCCATTTAGAATACGATGGCTGGAGCAAGAAGGTTTGTTGGTAAGGGAGGTCACACTGGACGTCCTTGTAGGCCACGTGTTGTCCGGGAGTCTTCTGAAGAACTAGTTACTACCACGAGAAAGAAGAAAAGTGAAACCTTGAAAGGACCAAGCAGCGATGAAGGGTATCAGCTGGATCCTGTTGTTCAATTTGCCATTTCTTACGCTGTAGCTGCTGCGGAGAAGAAATTTCGTCCTGGAAAGTCTGTTGAAATCCATGCAAGGGTCACTGAGAAGGCAGGGGAAGACGATGAGAAGGATGATGATAATAAAAGAGGAGCGAAAGGAACCAAAAGGTCTGCAGATGCCGTGGAGTATGCGGGAAAGAAGACGCCAAGAATTGCGGATAAGGAAACGTGCAAGGGGTATGGGAAGACGCACCTGGGAGAGTACAAGGCTGGTCCAAACCTGTGCCACCGATGCGGGAAGAAGGGACACATCTCTCGTGAATGCACCGAGGACCATAAATGTTACAAGTGTGGTGAGTCAGGTCACATAGCTAGAGATTGTGGAGATACCGTAGCAGTAGGGGAGAAGAAGGAGGAGAAATGGGCTGCCCCTGCTAAGAGATCTGGCGATATGGTGACGACAACTGATGGGAGGAAGACTAAGGTTGGGGACAAGGATGCGTGTAAGAAGTGTGGGCAAGTGCACCAGGGATATTGCAAGACTAGTACGGATAAGTGCTATCGGTGTGGAATGAGCGGGCATTACTCTCGAGAATGCCCTGACCGTCCGAAGTGCTTCAAATGCGGGAAAGCTAACCATATGGCTAGGGATTGCAAGGAATCAAAGGCGGAAGGTGCGAAGGGGTAAAGACTTAGGAAAATTGCAGAGAGGAGCACTCGATGAAGAAATAATTGCTTATGCAATAGTTTTATTTAGTTTTAATTATGATTTTCTAAGAACTTGTTTTGTGTCAAGGTTTAAAACTGATGCTTATCTATAATGTGTAATATACATTGAGTTTGGTTTTGAATGACTACTTATGTTATGATAAAATGTCGGTTTAGATAATAGTGGTAAATAGTATGATACAAGGTCCCTTGTAAAGATAAGATGAGACTTGGTACATCGAGAGCCTCATGGATAAGCTACCTTAACAGCTAAAACACATTATCATCACTCGATGACTGCAAGTCGGGTGTAAGAAGAGTAACCCAGAAAGCGAAGGCGATTTAATAAAGTGCGTAACTATAGGAAGTGTTCCTTTTTACAAGGAATAAGCTAGGTTTCGCGGACGAAACCTCTTTAAGGAGGGAAGACTTGTAACATCCCGAAATTTCTAAGAATATTAATAATTAAATAGAGTAGAAGCTAGCATGGGTCGGGCTAGTGTTGGGTAATGGATATGGGTTATGGACTTGGAAAGAAAGGAAGAGACCATGGGCTTATGCCCATGATCCATAATTATATAAACCTTAATCCCCATTTTCCATTCATTTCACACATATTCCATACACTACCAAAACACACACTTAGCTCCCTCTCTCTCTCTAAGCCGAAACCCAGAAGGAAGAAGAAGAACCGATTTCCGACCCGAGGTAATGATAGTTTAATATTGTATGAGCTTAACCCGTTAGATATAGTCACGAAACGACGAGCCGACACCATTAAACCTTTAAGTCACGAGATCCGGATGGAATCGGGTATAAACCGAACCTAAGATGGGCTTAGGGATCACCCTAGCTCAGATCTGGATCGAACGGGATGAAAAACGGTGAAAACGGTGGTGAAATAAGCGAGATCTCGCTATTCCGGGAATGGCGGCGCCGGAGATTTCTGGTATGAGGTTAGGGGTGTCAGGGAATGTTCTGACCTAACCCTAGTTCGCTAGCGGGAATTTAACGAATCGAATGTGATTCGCTAACTGATTCATCTAAGGGAAGCATAACGAACTAGCTCTAGTTCGTATCCGATTCGTTAAGGGAAAAAGGGCAACGAATTACCCTTGATTCGTATTAGCCAGTTCGTTAAAAGAGATAACGAATTAGATTATCCAATTCGCTACATGAACTGATTCGTTAATAACCAGTTCGTAAAGGGTTCGATTCGCCAAAGGACCAGTCCGTTATAATAATCAGTTCGTCATAAGGAATGAGTTCATTCGTTAAGAACTCCATTTCATTAAGGGATTGTAACGAACTAGAAGTTTGGCAGGATAACAAAGTAGTCCCTGGACTTTGAAAGAATGAGATAATTACATATTAGCTCTTGGACTTTGTTTAATTAATGGAAGACACCTTAAAGGTTAACGAGTAAAGATTAACTAACCGGGTAATGATTCAATGAAGTAAAACCGGCTTATACGTGTAAGACTAATTAAGTAGCAATGAGTATGGTCAGAGTAGTATTTGATATTCCATTATTAAACAGTTAGACGCGCACAGCTCGAGAAGGAATAACCAGTAGCAGAAGAAGTAACCGAGTTCAGGTGAGTTTCTAGCCCCATTCCTTGTTATGTTTTCGGGGCTGTGTGCATACTCGATGTGATTAGTTAATACACTTATCCTAAATGATATGTGTATGCCATACATGTATCATGTGTAATGTAGGAATGATTTCTTGTCGGTACATGAACGATCTTCGGAATTGCATGTACTGTCCGGAAATGAATAGATGTTATATGTATGTTGTAAGATGAATATTTAACGATGTATGTACGTATGAAACTTACCGTTTTTGCATTTAGAAGAGTAGGACATTGAGGGCACCGGACCCTAATAATATCGGATGATGGAGGGCACCGGACCCTAATAATATCCGAGGATGGAGGGCACCGGACCCTAATAATATCCGAGGATGGAGGCCACCGGACCCTAATAATATCCGAGGATGGAGGGCACCGGACCCTATTAATATCAGTGGATGGAGGGCACCGGACCCTAATAATATCCGAGGTATGTAGGGCGAAATGCTCTTTATAACGTAAGGTTAGTTATGTATATATGTTGGGTCAAGAGTTTGACCCAAATGAAGAGATTTGGCCTAAATGAAGAATATTGAAGATTGGAATCTTCTCAACCTCCTCAGAAACTGCTAAGTATTGAATCCGGGTACACCTTGGACCTTCGAGTAAGCTTTTACTTAGCCGAGTACGAGATTTTGCCTTCCGGGCACGGTTTACTTCAAATAATCTTCTTAAGTGGATATCCGAGCAAGGTATGCTTTTTAGTGATTTCCGAGTAAGGTTCATCTATTTGGCATATCTGAGTAAGGTTCACTTTGTCAAGCAGGATTGTTCTTCAAGACCAAGTATTTTACTCTTCCGAGTAAGGTTTGGTCAACTAAGTCCAAGAAGCCAAGTAATTGGAAGACCGGGCAAGGTATTCTTTAATAATTATGGTCCGAGTATACTTGATGAGTTGATGGAATATCTCTAAGTTATATCGAGTAAGGTTCTGCTCGAGTAAGGTATGTACTCCCGAGTACGCCTTATCAATAAGTTGTTTAACTAACAATGAGCCGAACAGGATCATAGAAGAACAAGGTTGCTCGTAAGGATTTGTCGAGCAAAGTTTGATAAGTCCAAGAAGATTGAAGTCTACTCGGTGAATATTTTACTTGGTAAAATATTCTTTAAGTAAAAGTCTACCCGGAAACTGATTCCGAGTACACTTCTATGTTTACCAAGTCTGAAGGAAGGCCGAGTACACTGCGTACTCGGAGACTGAAGTTTAATGAAAAGCTTACCCGGAAGACTTGTTTTACATTTAGTATAATTTTTGAATATGTAAATTGAATATATACTATCGGATAGGGTTTCTAGAAGGAATGACAGCTGTCCTAGGTTGGCAGGCCTATAAATAGAATAATTAGGGCACGCCGCCAAAGTGACGGAAAAAACACGCAATACAAGGGACGAAAAACACGCAATACGAGTGACAGAGAGGATAAGACCGACACATTAATTAAGAGAATATTTTGTGTGTGACGGCTGTCCTAGGATTCCTCCTAAACCCTAATCGATTATCCTTTTGTATGATTAACATTATATAAATGGAAATCTTTTGAGTGAATCCTTCGTGTGTCCTCGTATTTTGAATATTCATTGCAACCGTATGTTTGTTATTGATTCCGCCTTTAACAAACGGTCATCTTTCTAAACATAGTAACCCGTCATTAACTCTCTTGTCAACACGATTAATTTTGTGTGAGTTATGACATGATTGATTAAGATCCGATCCGAAACGGACCAGACAAGTGGTATCAGAGCTTGTTGCTGCAATTTTTAGAAAGATTGTTGCTGATTAAGTTTTGAAGAAGAATGACGTAAGCAGAGCACTGTTCGATTGATTTGTGACGTCAGAAGCTCTGTTCTTCATTTTTCTTCCAGATCTACAAGTTTTAGGTGTTTTCTTCTCCTTATTTCACTTAAAGCTTTGATTTTTATTGTTGAATCTTGTTCTATTCATATCAGACACCTCAGATCTAAGAATTTATTCTCAGATTTGATTGTTTTAATCTATTTTTGATAAGAACTTAACTTTTATTTTAAGAAAATGTCTGGATATGAGAAACAAGAGGTGTCTACTAATAAGATACCTAGATTGTATGGACAGGAGAACTTTACCAAGTGGAAACTGCTTTTTGAGGCTGCTGTTTGTTATAATGATGTGGATATGTGGAATTCTATCAAGAACGGTCCACAAGCTGCCGTTGAAGAAGGTGCTAATGCAAATGCTATTGCTGCTGTCAGAGAGAGAATGAGAAAAGTTGATGACAGAGCATTGGCTATGCTCAAACTTGGTCTGTCTTGGGAAATCCTCACAAAGGTTGCACATCATCAAAGTGCTAAGGCAATGTATGATGCAATCCATGAGATGTATGAAGGGAACACTGAATTGAAGAACATTAAGAAGCAAAGACTGAAGCAACAGTTAAAATGATTCAAGTATAGAGATGGTGAAAGGTTGAAGTCAATACTAGAACGTTTTATGAGTATTGTGAATGAGTTGAGAACAACTGACTATGTAATGACTGACTTTGATTTAAATACAAAGTTGCCCAACTCAATGCCAAAAGAATGGTATACTGCTTGCAAATTCATCCTTCAAAAGCAAAATTTCAATGAATTGAAATTGGATGATGTAGTATGTTTTCTTCAAGCTGCTGAACTTGAAATGATTGAGAATGAAATGATCAAGGAAGATAAACCAAGTTTCAATGTGTCAAATGCTTTAATTGCTCCAATGGGGAATCTTACAACAAAGAATCAACAGCAAATTCCCATCATTGAAGAACCAAGTGATCACAACAATGAGACTGCTAGGTCTTTCATTGGAGGTGGTTCAAGCAATCAAAGTGGTCAACAGAGATTTAATGTTCAATTGATTTATGATGATTCAGTTTCTGTGGGAAATGGAAATGCCCAAAGTGCTGGTACAGGGCATGTTCAAGGGAATGATGCACAAGCCCTAATGTCTATGTTCACTGAGTCCTACAATGCATTTGTGGCCAAAAACATAATTCACACAAGTGTAGTGCAGGATGATTTGGAACAAATAGATGCTGATGACCTTGAAGACATGGATCTCACATGGATCTCAAATGGCAAGCTGCAATGTTGGCATTAAGAAGCAAGAGACTGTTCAACAGAACTGGTAGATCACTAGTTTCTGGACCAAATGAGAGAATAGGATTTGATAAATCCAAGGCTATCTGTTACAATTGTCAACAGTCTGGACACTTTGCAAGAGAGTGCAATTTGCCAAGGAACTTTCAAATCAATCAGTTCCAACAGCCTAGAAACCAACAACAATACCAGCAGAATGTACATAGAAACAACAACCAGCAGAACTTCAACAATAACCAAGGATTCAATCCCAACAACAACAACATCCATCCAAACAACAACTTCAATCCCAATTTTAATAACCACTATCAACCTCAGATGAACAACCAGCAGGGTATGAATTAGAATCAAGTATATCAAATGAACAACAATCAGAATCAAGCTATTCAAATCCCTGCAACTCAAAACATTCCAGCAAACCAAAATCAACCAAGAAATCAAGGTAATGTGGCAGTAACTACTCAGCATGAGGGAAGCTTTGACTGGAGTAACCATGAGGAAGATATAGCAGATGATATCAGAAGAGCTAATGTGGCATTCATGGCCATAGACTCTGCATCTTCATCTAAGGTACATTCTGATCCTAATGCTGATTTACCTAAACTTGTCAATGAATTAAAAGAAAAGATTGGTAAGTTGGAAAGTGAGTGTTTTAAGAAGCAAAGCATTATCAATGCTTATGAGGCAAGTGAGATTGTTAGTGAGGAAAGAATGAGAAGTTTGGAAGAGGATTGTATGAATAGCTATAGAGCTAAGACAAGATTCACAACAGAAATTAGTGGGTTGAAGAAGATGGTGATTGATGAAATGGTGCTGAATACAAAGCTGCAAACTGAAAATGAATTCCTAAAGAACTTAGTTTCAACTGGAAACATTTGTGGAATTCTGAACAAAGTAAATGAAGATGAAAAATACAAGGCTGTTCCACCACCATTCAACAACAACTTTATGCCTAAAGTTGACAAAGAGAAGAGAAGTGCTTATCTACAACAATTCAAAGATGTGTTTCAAGACAAAGAAGATGTTGCAGATTTGTACAAGAATGTTGAGGTGAGTGAAGATGGTGAATTTGTTACGAAGAAAGAAATGAAAGAGGAAAAATCAATTGGAGTTCAAGTCTCTGAAGATGACTTTGATTCAGATGAATTAGATCAAGATGATCTGAGTGATTTGAGTGATCAAATTACTGAAAAAGAAATTCAAGCTGCTGAAAAAGGAAGAAAATATAGAAAGCCTGAATCTGTTGATCAACTTCCAAAGTATCCTCCAGTTACACATAAAATGAAAAGAATGAATGAACAAATGAAAAGAGAACATGTTTATTTTGACATTAGTGAAAAGAAGAATGTGTGTTACAATGCTGTCAGACCTCCAAGCAAAAAGTTTTTGGAAAAAATAGAAAAGAACAAGAAAAAGAAGGTAAATAAGAAAGAAATGGATATAGAATATTTTACTCCTATTTATCCTATCTTTTAAAGTGTTGAAGACTTTGATGTGGGAGAGGTAGAAACTGTTGAGGAATATGAAAGAAGGAAGTCAAGATATAGAGAGAATGAAGATGATCAACCACTGAACTTGAAAAAGGTTGTCTTTGTTTAAGGGAATGTGGAAAGAAGTGACATCAGAATGGCTGAGTTTGTACCATTCTCCATTGATTTTGACAATCTGAAAAACAAAAAGACAATTGGTGTAAGAGAGCCCAAACCAAGTGAAAGATTCAGGAAACCACAAGAACATGAGATGTTCAAAAGAAAGGTGTGGTGTAGAAAGTGTGATGAATATGGACACCATACTGATTTATGTAATGAGAGAATCAAGTTTCAGCAATTTCATGTCCCAAATGGAACAAAGTTTGGTCAAGACTTTGTTTTGTACAAAGAGAAGTATGCAATGTATTTGGGAAGGGGAAATGTGAATAACATAGAGACACGAGTTGAAGTGAAGGCTGAGACAAAGAAGAAGAAGCAAATGACTGAAAATGTGAGAAGAAGTAAATCACCTCAGAAGCAAAAGCAGGTGATAAGAGAAAACCAGTCATTGAAATTTACCAAGACTACTCTTTCAGTCAAGTCTGATGAGTCACAAGAATCATCAGACAGTGAGAAATCAAAAAGAAAACTGTATATCAAAGAAAGAAACAAGCTGTACTCACTGGTGATGAAAAGTTCTTGTTAAAACATGGATATGAACCACAAGGTTTCATATGGAAACCTCGAACTGGAGCTAAAGTTGAAGCTGTGACTGATGTAAGAGACTTCTCAGAATCTAAGGACTATGTCTTACAAGAAAAGAGAACTGCCTCAGTTGAGCTTGACAATTCAGCTTCACTTGTCAAGACACCAAGAGTGTGTGGTTATGAAACTGACCATTCAGACAACTTGGAGATCACTCATGAAGATCCTGAACCTACTACACTCACTTCCCAAGCTGCCACTGAAATTGACACTGATAAGTTGCAAGTTGAAGAAGCTTGCATCTCATCACTGAACTAATCAAATTTCTCTTTGTGCAGGAACAGGCCACTCCATTGAATGATATATGGTATATGGATAGTGGTTGTTCTAGGCACATGACTTGTGACAAGAGGTCACTTGTGAATTATGTAGAGAAGTATGAGGGTCCAGTTGCCTTTGGGAGTGATGAAAATGGAGGAAAGATTGTGGGTAAAGGGATATTGACGAATGGGAAGGTGTCTTTTGACAATGTCTTTCATGTTGAGGGACTACAATACAATTTGTTGAGTATATCTCAAATGTGTGATAAGGGTTACAAAGACAGTTTTGATGACTCTCATTGTTTCATCTTAAAACCTGAGTTTGTGATCCCACCTGAAATGATTATGATGATGGCACCAAGAAATGGCAACTTGTATGAGTTGAATACGAAAGATGCTATTTCAAGAGGTGGTGCGTGTTTTGTTTCCAAAGCCACTGAAAATGAATCTAAATTGTGGCATAGGAAGTTGTGTCATGTGAACTTTAAGAATATGAATAGACTGGTCAAGAGTGAACATGTGATTGGTTTACCTACAAGAGAATTTAAGTCAGATGATCATTGTGACTCATGTCAGAAGGGAAAACAGCACAAGTCTACTCATAAGACAAACCTCATCAACTAAATTAATCAACCACTTGAGTTACTTCACATGGATCTTTTTGGTCCTGTGAGTGTACCAAGTATTGGAAAGAAAAGATACTGTTTGGTGATCATTGATGACTATTCAAGATATACTTGGGTTTATTTCCTAAGTACCAAAGATGAGACTGCTAAGTTGATTAAAGGTTGTGTCACAATGATTGAACATAAGCTGAATAAGAAAGAGAAGATGCTGAGAAGTGACAATGGTACTGAGTTCAAGAATGGAGTTATGGAAGAATTTTGTGCTATGAAAGGAATACTTCAACAATTTTCAGCTCCAAGAACTCCTGAACAAAATGGTGTTGCAGAAAGGAGAAACAGAACACTAATAGAAGCTGCAAGAACCATGTTGGCTAATGCTAACTTACCTGTCACATTATGGGCTGAAGCAATCAACACTGCTTGTTATGTTCAGAACATAGTGGTTGTGAACAAAAGGCATGATAAAACTCCATATGAGATTTTCAACAAAAGAAAGCCTTACATCAAGTTCTTCAAGCCCTTTGGCTGCAAATGTTTCTTATTAAACACTAGAGACTATTTGAACAAGTTTCAAACTAAGTCACTAGACTGTTTCTTTGTTGGATATTCTACTCACTCAAAGGCTTACAGAGTTTATGTGAAAGATCACATGAGTGTGGTAGAGTCATCTGACATTATTTTTAATGAGAATCAATTCAACACAGTCAGTGGCGCAACATGGCTGTTTGATCATGAAAAATTAATAAAGTCATTCAAGATTTATTCTTAAGACTTTGATGATACATTCTACAAGACCAGTGTACTTGAAGAAAATAAGAAGAAAGAACTTGACTTGGAAGAATTATGGAAGAAAGTTGCTAGAACAGAAAAAGAATACACTTTTGTGAATAGCTCCTCAAACAATGACATTGAACAAGATCAGGAAATGACAAGTCAAGATAGTACTGATGTACAAAATGATCATGTTCATAATGGGAGTGACACAGGCAACAAAACAAATGATGAAGAAGCTGCAACAACAACAAGATTTCAAGACTTGTTTCAAAGTTTGAATCTGGGAAACAAGGGTGCATCCACTTCAAGACAACATAATGATGAAGCACCAGAGTTTTATGATGCAGAAGCTGATTTGATCATTGAAGAACCTGATATCAATGAAACAATTCTTGACACAAATTTGTCTACAAATATGATAATACAAACTCCTACTGTTGAAAAGAATCATCCTGCTGAAAATATCATTGGTGACCTGCATGAAAGAGTAACAAGAAGTCATTCTGAGATTGCTAACATTTGTCTGTACTCTTGCTTTCTATCCCAATTAGAACCAAAGAATATTGCTCAAGCTTTAAAAGACAATAGTTGGGTAGAGGCAATGCAAGAGGAATTGGCTCAGTTTAGAGATTTACATGTACGGGATCTTGTAGACAAGCCACATGACAGATATGCAATAGGAACCAAATGGGTGTTCAGAAACAACAGGGATGAAAGGGGTTTGGTGATTATGAACAAAGCTAGACTTGTAGCACTGGGATGTCTTCAAAAGGAAGGGATAGACTTTGAGGAAGTGTTTGCACCAGTTGCAAGACTGGAAGCCATAAGGATTTTTCTTGCATATGCTGCCTCAAAGAACATTAAGGTATTCCAGCTTGATGTCAAATCTACATTATTTAAAGGAAAGATTGATGAAGAAGTGTATGTGACTCAACCACCAGGTTTTGAGGATCCCATGTATCCAAACAGGGTGTATAAGCTAAACAAAGCCCTTTATGGTTTACATCAGGCTCCTAGAGCATGGTATGATGAGTTATCAACTCATTTACTTGAAAATGACTTCACAATGGGAGCCATTGACAAGACACTCTTCTACAAAAGACAAGGGTCAGATTTGCTGCTTGTACAAGTCTATGTTAATGATATCATATTTGGATCTACAAATGAAAATATGTGTTTGGAGTTTGAAGTGGTGATGAAGTCCAAGTACAGCATGAGTTCCATGGGTGTACTGAATTTCTTTCTGGGACTACAAGTTCAACAAAAGGATGAAGGAATCTTCATTCACCAAGCTAAGTATGTGCAGGACATTCTGAATAAGTTCAACTGTCATGACTACAAGGCTGCCTCAACTCCAATGGACACCAAAGAAAAGATGATAGCTGATGAAAAGGGGGAGTCAGTTGGTGAACATGAATACAGAGCAAAGATTGGATCTCTGATGTATCTGACTGCAACAAGACCAGATATCATGTTTGTTGTGTGTGTATGTGCTAGGTTCCAGTCAAATCCAAAAGTCTCCCACATGAATGCTGTGAAAAGAATATTCAGATATTTGAAGGGAAGACCAGACTTAGGGATTTGGTATCCAAAGAACCAATCCTTTGATCTGATTGCATATACAGACAGTGATTATGATGGATGTAATATGAGTAGAAAGTCAACATCAGGAGGATGCCAGTTTTTGGGTGAAAGGCTAGTGTCATGGCAATGCAAGAAACAGACCACAGTGTCAATCTCCACTACAGAAGCTGAATATGTTGCTGCATCTGCCTGCTGTGCACAAGTCCTCTGGATTCAGAATCAGATGCTGGACTATGGTTTGAACTTTCTAAACACCCCTATTCTGATTGATAATACTGCTGCATATTTTACTGTTAAGAATCCTGTGCAACATTCTAAGACTAAGCATATTGAAATCAAACATCACTTCATCAGAGAATGTAGTGAAAAAGGTTTGATTGAAATGCAAAGAATTGATACAAGTGATAATCTGGCTGACCTATTCACCAAACCACTTGATAGAACCAGGTTCAACTTTCTTTTGAAAGCCCTGGGGATGATCAACTCTGATGAATTCTGATTAAGGATGTGTGCTTAGTTGTGTACCTCTATATGCTTCTTGATTATTTTAGAAGAGGTCACACATGATGAATATGTTGCTGAATATGTAGCTAAATATGTTACTGAGTATGTACTATGCTATGTGACTTAATTGTTTTCTATGTGTGTCTCTCTGAGATGACTGATTACACATGCTGAATATGTTGTTTAATATGTTTTGATTATGTCACTGTTTTGATGTTAACTGATAGGTGGTAAAGTAACTATTTGTGCAATTTGGTTGAATTTGATGATAATACTTGACTATCTTGTTAACTGATCTGATGTTATGATAAGTAATTTGATCTGTTTAGGTGAGATTAATTGCTTATATAATGTCATGAGTAATCACATGTTTATGGTTACTTGAGTATGTTCTTAATCTGATCTACTAAAGTTGTTAAGGTAGAATAGACATTGAATGAGATTACAGTCTGTTTTTTTCTTGATGATGATAGAATGATTAAGATTTGAGTATGTGATGAAACTGTTTATGTCAAAATATGTTTATGTCAAAATTATGTGATTCAATGAAATTTATAATGAATTTTGCATAAATACTATATTTTGGTCAAAACATGAGCAAGTTGATTAATGGTGTTCATCATCATCATCATCATCATCGTACTCAGTATATCCCACCAATAGCAAAGCTATGGTAGGGTCTGAGGAGGGTAAGATGTAGACAACCTTACCTCCACCCCGTAGGAATAGAGAGGTTGCTTCCGGTGAGACCCCCAGCTCGATGGTAGTTTTGCATCAAGCCTTGGACATAAGGCACATAACACTCAGTTGTTTTTGCTTTTAATGGTGTTGAGATATGATAAGATTATTCAGTTCAAGCTTTTAAGAAGCTTAAAAGAAGGATTTTTAAAGGAAAAGATCCCAAACAGTTGTTTTTGCTGAAAATTATGTCATTTGCCCAGTTGGAAGGACATGCACTTGTGTATGTTTGGTCCTTGAATCTCTTATATTCAAAGGATAGCCATTGACCTGAAAACTGAATGCATTTGGGGCAATTATGACTTGTTTCTTATTCCTTCACTTAAAACTATGTCAATAACTCTGACTTTGAAAAGACATATATTCTCATGTATGTTTGGTCCTGTTGACCACTTTTGGTCAAATAGGATAGCCATTAACCTGACAATGAAGAGATATTGGGGTGATTGAATATTAAACTGTATTTTTGGGAAATGATAGTACATTGACTACTTAGCTGATCATATAGAATTAATAGGCTAAAAAGGCCTTAGTATAGTCATTAACACGTATGGTTGCTTTCCCATGATGATGTAAAATCTAAGGTGATATAAACATAATGAAAATGCTAATCTTTATGTGGAGATGCATAGTTGTTTTGCATGTCTCAAGATAGATCTCTCCGAATGATATGGCATAAAAGTGATTACCCAGTCATACACAAGCCTGTTGTTATTTGGTCAACCAAAATGAAACATTTTTTTATATATGACAAAGAACATGCTTTAAGAAAATTTGAGAAAATATCAAAAACAAGGGGAAGAATGAATAAATCAACCAAAAGTTGATAAATGTTTTAGATATTTTATCAAACAAGAGGGTTACAACAAGAACTACAAAGATGTTGACAAAAACTATCTCATCTTGAATGAAATGCATGTTGCTAACTGTAAGTCCAACGTTCAACCTCTATACATGTTTGAATATCAAAATTGCAAAAATACAATAAGTTCTGTCACACAAAAACTATTTTTGACCAAATACAGGAGGTTGGAGTCAAATTGGGGTGATCTGGGGAAAGCCAAATAAGCTTTGAGAAGAGATATGAGGCATCATAGCACAGTGTTGACCATTATTGCATTATGCTCAAATTGAATCTTAATCATATCACCAACGAGATGAAATTCATGCTAAGTTTATACCTGCTGTTAACCTATCTAAGTTGTCATAATAATGCTGAGAGTGAAGTAATGAGATAGCTACTTAGTCAATATGATCCCATTCCTGAGATCTTTTCAGTTTATAAAAGAAATTGCTTTGAAGTGAAGTATAACTTTAATTTGATCTCTTAATGCACCATTTGCTCTTAAACTATGTTCTGAAATGATACATAACTTAGAAATGTCTTTGAAAAGTGGTTTAAGTCAAAAAGTGTTGCATTTTGCCTAAAATAGGCTGAATATGTAAGTTCGAGTAAGGTTTGTCGATTTCTAACCTTCTCGAGCACAAACAGTTTGAATATGTATTTTCGGGTAAGGTTATTGAACTATAACCTTTCCGAGTACAGAACAGTTGATTATGTGTGAATATGTTGTTTCGGGTAAGGTTTGACAACTTTCAACCTTTCCGAGTAAGCTTAGTCATTTTTGACTAACATTATGATTTTCGGGCATGCTTTGAAGTGTTTACACTGTTGTACTCACTTTCCGAGCAAGCTTGAAGTCTTGAGATGATTATGTGTTGAAATAGCTAACTGTTAACAAGAAAATCTTGTTTCGAGTAAGCTATGCATTTTCTATGTTAGCTTCGAATAATCTATGCATGTAATATGCTGATTGTGTTTTCAAGCAAACTTTGTGCAGTTAAATGAGTGTACCGAGTAAGCTTTGAGTGAATATGTTTTTAGGAAAGGTTTGTTAATCTTTCCGGGCACGCTTAGATGTTACTGTTTAAGGTTGTCATTTTTTGGGTATGGTTTGATATGATAAGTTCCCTCGAACAAGGGCATACCTGATGTTTGAATGTGTTTATCCTAGCAAGCATTATGCTAACTTAGGATTTTCGAGCAAGCTCTATGAAATTTTAGACTGTTGCACACTTAAATGTTTATGTGTTTAATTTCATTCCGAGCATGCTCTGTGATTATGTGTTTATGATTTCTTTGAAATTACAAGTGTTTTCGGGCAAACTTTGTTTTCCGAGCACACTTTATATTTCGGGTACACTTGTGTTCCTTTAATATACTTGGTAATATTCAAAACCCAACTTCCCGAGTACACTGTCTGCTAGAATTTGGTTTCGAGCACACTTTGTATTATATGAAAGTTATTCGAGTATACTTGTGTAACGATTCCGATGAAACCAGGTATACCCTAACCGGTAGACAATAGTTACGTTATATTTAATGTCTGGTACATGAATTACCATAGTAATTATACGAGAATACATGGTTCACTGTATTGATTGTACGTGAATATATAATTCATAGTATTGAATATGCGATTAATCGATCGATAGATATTGAAACCCGAATGAATCGAGGGTTCAATTATAGACGATATCTATAATATTTAGTGATGTTTACGAAATATTAAAGCTTCGGGATAAGTGAATTAAAGCACAGAAAAAGAATTTTCGATTTAATGGTACGTCGGTACGTTAAACGAAACATTCAATACCAAACTGAGCAAGAGACGATCGATCAAGCCGAAAAAGATGCGCAATTATTAATAATATGATGTTTTAAGTTAATAAATGTCATGGTTTAAGTTTTTTTTTAAAGTTTTTAAATCGGTTTTATATAAATTTCATTTTTAAGCCGAAAACGACCGTTTTAGCCTCGTTTTAAGCCGAATTAAACATTTAACCAAAAAACGAACTGAACCAGATTATCCAAAACATTATCCGGATTTCCGAAATCCAAATGAGTGGCTAGAAATGGAAAGGTGGGTCCCACCCCACCTCCCACTTGGTCCGATCGGAATAAGGGGTATAACCCCATTCCTTTATTATTTTTTTTCTAAACAACCATTGCAACATTCCTTCTCCTCTCCACATTATTAATCAAAAATCCAGAATTTTAGCAAGAAAACCGAGGTACAAATCGAGTTATTTACGTGTTCATCTTCCTTTCTTGAGTTTATTTGCAAGAAAATGAGGTTTCAAGTGAAAAAAGGTGAAAACCCGAGATAAAAACCGATTCTTGCATGATCAAGTGATGTATACGGGTTATACAAGGGATCTTGGTCCAAGAAAGGAGTTAAACGGACCAAAAACGAATTTTTACGGTTTAAACTTTAGTTTTGAAACAATAACAGAAACTATAGTGTAAGAGGCTTGATGGTGAGTGTAACTTGCTTGGTATTGTGGTATGTTGGTTGTAGGTTCTGTATTTAGTGGTAGATAAGGCGGAAAGACGAGTGTGTAGCTTGTAGTGGCGGAAAACAAAAGGTATATTCGGTTTATGTTCGGTTATGAGTGTTTTAGACAGATTGTGGTGCCTTTAGAGTTAGGCTACGAAATTTCACAGAGATGATCTACACATGAAAATATGAGATCTGTGAAAATTTGGTAATTTTTGGATAAAGGATGAATATTTGGTGAGTTTAATGCTCGGTTTTGGCTAAAAATGGTGAAAAATACATAAATATCATGATAAATTCTGTAAAATTCCAGATAAGCTTTTTATAACATGTAAAAGTCACACACAAAATTTTAGGTCCGTTGGAGGAGTCTAAGTAGGCTTTTCGGTTAAACGAGTTCTAGGGATTTCTAGCTCGGTTTTAGTGAAAATGGCATGTAAAAAGAGATTTTGGTTCTGGAAAAATTACAGGGAACTATGTGGATGGCAGGGGTCATCCAGGAAAAATTTGGGATTTTTCTAAGGTCGTTTGGTATTTACGACATATTTAGTGTTTAAATGGTGTTTAAAAATAGATAAATAAATTTTAAATATAAAAATTAATTCTGAAAATATTTTTATAAAATTCCCCACTATCAAAAAGTGATTTGTGCAAAATTTCAAGATCCGAGATTAAACGGATAATTATTTGTGCAAAAACAAACTTTTAAAGTTTAAAACGCGTAAACCGGTAAAGTTCGCCTAAACGAGCTGACCGGTGTATAAAAACCCTAAAAATGAACTATTTTCATATAACTGAGTTAAAAAGTAAAAATAAATCATCCGAAAATAATTCGGATGATTTGAGTAATTTTATCCGATTTAACAGTTTCCGGTACGCTAAAGACGGAAACGGGTCCCGCGGCCAATCGAGGCGTCTAAACCGAGCTCTAATTTCACAACTTTAATTAAATTATCAGTCAACGACTATTTTCGGGTCGTGTGTGACCAAACTCAATTTTGGAACGTAAAAACGGATAACCGTGCTAGGCACGCAAAACGGGGAAAACGAACTAATAGTAATTTTGACTATTGAACTCTAAACGATATCACAATCTGAGTCCGGAGAAGTGTTTCTGGGTTAACATTGCCCCCGGAATGGGTACAGTACTGGGTTAACAGTGTCCCCAGAAGTACCGGTTAACACGGTTAAAGTTATATTAATAGTAAATGTATAGTAACGATCGTAGGGATCATATTACAGATTGGACGTGTTAACTGATAATGACTGTTGTTACCTGCTTGCATGTGCTAAGGTGAGTTTCACGAGCCCCTTTTTCTGAATTGTTTTTAAATATTTTCCCGGGGCGGAAAACATGTTACTATTGAAATGTTTAAGTACATACTGAACGCATGGATTTGCGTGTATTTATATATATTTTATTGTACGGGAATCGTACGGAAATGTACTAAGATGGTAATTGTCTGAGTTGCTAACATTGTAAGGCCCCGCAACACGAGTGATTAACTAAAAGCCGGTAGAGTGTGAATAGTACTATTGGTCTGACAAACCCAACTGGTCCGGCATGGATTTGCTGATGTTTCCCAGCCAGTTGCACATGTCTATTTTGTTGTTATTTATTTTGCTATGTAATGTTAGACATAGCGGTTTGGGGCAGGTTCGTGGGCGGAGTATGCCACGGGGTTGTATGTGGATAGTCAGAGGTTTCACTTGTGGGCTCAGCATAATTACATCGATAATATTATAATTTGATATTGATTTATCATGTTTTACTCGAATTGTGAAACTCACCAACTATTCGTAGTTGACCCGTTTTCTCACATGCTTTTCAGGTACGATTAAGATGAAGTGATTCTTACGTGCTAAGTGCTTGATGTGTGTAAGATTTGCGTGCGGGATGTTAGGATACATTATATTAAATAGAATTATGTATCGTATTGTATGATGTGTGTATCACCTAGACGGTAATGAAATATGAGATAATGTATTTTGAAGTATATTAATGTATTCAGTTTTCTTTATAAACAATGTGGTTGATATCAGAGGTATCTGTGGCGCACCGGTTACGTTTCCGCTGCGGTTACGGGGTGTTACAACTTGGCACAAGATTGTTGTCCGAGCATACTTTACATTTGACAGAGTGCTCGAGCACAATCTTCATACAAGCATACTTGAATGAATGCGTTGATTGATTATGTAAGTTGGTATAATGAAATTGTTTAAGTGATTCATACTTGAATGAATACGTTGTTTGAATATGTTAGTGATTATGATTTTTAGGGTTCATGCTAGATAAGTTTTAATTTGAATTTGAGAAATTTTTGGAGGATCTTAATTGATTCTTAGTAAGAATGTTTATTTGATAACTATATTTGATTATTTGTCTTGTGATTTATTTCTCAAGAAATCAAGTATTTCGGGTAAGCTTTCTTCATTATATCTTAACTTTAAATTAATTTACTTGATCGAGCAAGGTTTAAATAGAGAAGTATTCGGGCAAACTTCACATTCAAAATGAAAAGTTTTCGAGTAAAGTTTGACCGAGTAAGGTTGTTAGTGGAAGAAGATCGAGTACACTTTGGTTGAATTAAATTTTCGAGTAAGGTCTTATGATTTTAAATGAGATTAAATGTTTTTAATATATCAAGTGGATAACGTTACTGGTTGACAGCTAGTAATTCACAAGAAGACAAAAAGCGTTTAAAACCCAATTTCAAAATGTATAAAAGAGGGACTTAGGCAAATTTCTTCTACATTATTTCCCTCTATCTCTCTCCTTCCACTGCAACTCTCTCTTACTAAGAAAAATAACCGACTTATCGAATTCAAGATTAATCCAAACCCTAATTTTTATCAGCCACTTATTTCAGACTCGGTAAGCATAAAATTTTATGTTTTCCGATCACGATTAGATTGTGATTGTGACTTGATTATGTATTCGAGTACTAACACTCTGTTTATGTGTTTAGGTTATTAATTTGTCGAAGAACAGGTTCTTGAAGATTTCTCTCTTTCTTCTTCATTTTTATAACTTGAAATTGTCTAAAGTTTTAAACTTTATGTCTAATTTCACTTTGAATATGTTTGTGTATGTTTTACAGATATGGCAGACAACGAGCCGAAGTATGTGTTTGAGCCAAAGCACAATATGTGCGCACTACTACAAGTAACACCAGAAAATGAACCGATGGATCGGATGATCGTATGGATGGCACGGTCAAACATTAGCTTTGCACTCACTGAATGCCCGATTATCTACAGAAATCACTCCTTGGATTTCTGGAGATCAGCAGAACTTATTGAAGACGGTAATGAAAGACGAATCGAGGCAACCGTGGCCAGACAGGAGATACAAATCACTGAAAGATTGATCAGAAGATGTTTAAGACTAAATGATGATGATCACAATCATATCAGCTTCGATACAAAGCACCTGTTGAAGATTTTCAGAGAAACTATGGGGTATCAAGGAAATGTCGATGAGGGACAGTTTCAGAAGGGCTTATTTCCTATGTTGTACAGACTTCTGATTCATCACATAATACATGGATTTGCTCCGAGAAAGGGATCTTGGACTCTGATGAGTCTTGATCTAGCAAATGCCACCGTTGGAACAATCTATGATCTGCCATTTAATTTTTCCAAGATGATCTTTGATGGGCTAGTGGGGAATCTAAAGAAACCGGAAAGAAAAAGATTTTTATAGTACCCGAGATTCCTGCAGATCATATTCAATAGCACATTACAAGATTTACCAACAATTGGAACCACCCATAAACTGCAAGATCCCGATGCCTACAAGAGAATAAAGAATCCTGGTGTCTCTAACAATTTTGATGCAAGTATTCCATTTGAAATTCTGCCATGGTTATTAAACCATGATTTGGCTGTTATGCCTGTGCCTGAGCTTAGCTCAGAGGAGGAAGAAGGGAGTGATGATGAGAGTGCTGGAGGAGACTCTGATGATGATGTTGATGGAAATGATGGGGGAGATGGTCTGGATATGGAGATTATGGCACCAGTACAGGGGGAGCAACATGAAGAACTTGAAAAACCTATCCCTACACTACCACAATCACCACCACATACCTCACCACATCAAACACCACCTCAATCTTTCAACCTAGACAAACCAGAAACCTCCACACAACACACACAATCCCCATCCATCACTGAACAACCCACTTATGAACCATTCCCTACAACCCCACCCTCAAGCCAACAAGAAAACACACTTCAAAGAAATATTGAACTAATGTTGGAGAATGATGAGTTGAAGAGGAGAGTTGAGGAGGTTAGGGATGAAAATGTTGAGTTGAGTAGAAAGAATGAAGAGCTAACAAATGAAAATGAAATGTTGTTAAAAAGGTTAGGTGAAGCTGAACTGATGATTCAAACCCTGATGCAGGAGGTTGAGAAGACCTCAGCTGCCCCAAAACAGGGGGAGAATATAAATGATGATGTTGTGGGTATGACTAATGCATAGAGTATTGATGATATTGATGGTTTGAACATGATCATGAATGATTATGATGTTAGTGATGAGAATGAAGAAGAGGTGTGTGAAGAGGAAACAAATGATGATGAGAATGTGATTACACAAGAGTTGACTGATATTGTGGATGAGGAGATGACTGTAGAGAATGTGAATGAGAATGCTACTACTGAGGAACTGATAAACACTGAACCTGAAGATGATCAAGAAGTTAGTTCCAAGAGGGCAGAGCATGATTCGGAATTAGATCAACTGTTCAAAGAAATTGATGAATATGAAACTAGTGATGAGCAAGAGAATGAAGAGCAGTTGAGAAAAAGAAAAGAAAAAGGCAAAGGGATAGCAACAGAGGATGAGCCTGCTGTATATGTTGAGAAAGATGTATCCTTTGTAGATACTGCTGCTGCTGCTGCTGTTCTTGCTGAGAAAGAAAGACTTATTAAAGAATCAATGGAAAGGGAAGCAATTGCCCATTCCTTGATTGAAGAAGAGTTGGCACAGCAGGACCTATTGATCAATGAAGCCAATGTAGCAAAAGAAATATTTCAAGATGTGGCAGATCAAGAGGTTATTGAAATTCTGGTGAATATGAACAAAACTCAAGAGTTTGATGACTCTTTGAGAAAGGTGGTTAACAAGTTTCAGGAGCAACAAGAGCAGACTGCTGAACCATCAACCAATCTTAACACTGACATGATTATACCTGAAGAGATTGGGAAGTCAATAACATCTGCAGCTGCAAAGAAATGGGCAGAACAGGTTAAGGAGGATATGAAAAAGAACCCTGCTAGTAACTGGGGAGAAAGAAGATATGAAAAGACCTATCAAAGAAGAAAGAAATCTGCTGAACAGACTGATGATGAACCAATCAGGGCAATCCCCTTGAAAACACTAAAACCAGGAGAAAAATTACCAGGGGTCCCTGATGTTGATGTCCCTGAGGTTGAGGTTCATGATGTTGATGTTACTGAACCAGAGCATCCTGCCTCTGATGAACCAAAGATAGATGCCATGAATGATCTATCAGATGATGGGGAGGATGACTCTGAGGAGTCTGATGGAAAGGGTGATGATCACCCTGATCAAGGAGGTGAGAAAGTTGACACAAGCTCTAATGCTGAGACCCCTCTAGCTGAAATGACTTATATTCAAAGGGGCATAATTGAAATAAATGCAGAGGAAGTCCTAAAGAAGGTTGAGAAAAGAAAGAAAAATACTGAGCACTATAAAACTTTTTTGAAGGTTAGAGGCTATCCTGAAGCTGCTTTAGAAAAATACACTGCTGAACAAATTCAAGATCTTTATAACAGTGAGAAAGAGATAGTTGCAGAAAAGTTTGTGAAACAAGATGATAAGATTGAATTGGAAGAATTAAAGAAAAAGTATGATGGAATGTGTGGTTATCTGATTGAGAAAGGGATAAAGCCTGAGGTTGTGAGAAACTTGAGCAAAGAGGCAGTATTTGACCAATATTCCAAAATGAAAAAGAAAGAGATGAAAAGGGTCCAAACTGAGAGCTCAATTATGAAAGAAACTGATGGTGAGCCACCTGTGAAGAGAAGAAGGATCAAGACTGTGAGGGAGAAAGAGAAGGAACTAGAGAAAATTGATAAAGCTCCTATCCCTCAGCCAGAACAGCCTGAGCCTGAGTCTAATGAAGAGAAGTTCTTGCCATGGGAGAATGAGGAAATGATAAACATCCTCAGGAACATAATGATACATCAAAGAGGCATGACTGAAGCTGATTTCAATGCCCTGGAAAAGGTTGATCTGAAAGACTTATTTTATATCCAAAAGGCAGAATGGGAAAAGGCCTTAAGGGAGGGTGAAAACCCTAGGTATTATGCAGATGGAAGGTTTGTACCAGCCAGATCAACAAATACAGTGGGAATGGCAAAGATGTTGAATGAGCTTCACAAGCATGGGGTGAATGTGAGAGAGCTTGAAAATTTACCAACTGAAATGGTGGAGGCCACATACAGAAAATTCTTTAATTTGGGTCCTGAAAAGCCAAGAAAGTCCATTCCTATTAGACCTCCATTTCATCAGAGATTCCCTAGAGGAAGAGGTCATGGTGGAAGAGGTGAATCAAGCAGCTCAGTGCAACAAAGAACAAGACCACAGTCTGATGTGGATCTACCCAGAGAGCTGTACTATGATTCAGTTACTGATTCTATGAAAGTGATTATGGAGAGCAGAATGCTAAGGGAGATTGTGGTCAGAAGTGACTTCCGTGAGTATAATGAAGATCAATTAAGAAGGATGGCCACACTTCACTTATATGATTACAGGAACAGGGACAGATCAGCAGGAAGACAGATGAAGGACTTATCTAAGTATCTACAAGAACATGCTGCTGATGGGTTCAAATTTTTGAAAGAAAAGAGAAGTTGGAGACTGATCCAACTTCACAAGTCAAAGTGGTCAGAAAAACTGAAGAAAATGGACAGGGCTGAAATGAACTACCAGATAAGAGTCCGAGATCAGAATCCTCTGTCCAACATGGAGACTTGTATAAGCTTGGGAAGAAGGATGAGAAGGCCAAATTACACAGTGCAGAAGAACGGTGTCATTACAGAAGTTGAATACAAAGAAGACACTGGCCACTATGTGCTGAGGAATTCAGATGGGAAGGCCTTGGCAACAATCAAGAAGGATGCAAATCTGACATGCCTACATAATGATGATCTTGCTGATATAAGAGACTTGGTGATACAAGAAGGACACAATCACTACCAAGTGCTCAATATATTCAGAGAAAGGGCAGCATCTGTGATCCAGCTGAGAAGACAAGCAGCCTACAATGAGAGGAAAAGACAAATGAGATAGAATAGGCTTTGCTTTGTAATGTCTTCGGACAAACCTTTGATTATGTAATTTTTACTTATGTAATTCAATTATGAAATTTGATGTGTATTTTGCTAAGTGTAAGTAACCATAGAGTGTTTTGGGTCAGCTGAGGTGTTCCAATCTAGGGGGAGATTGTTGGGTCAAGAGTTTGACCCAAATGAGGAGATTTGGCCTAAATGAAGAATATTGAAGATTGGAATCTTCTCAACCTCCTCAGAAACTGCTAAGTATTGAATCCGGGTACACCATGGACCTTCGAGTAAGCTTTTACTTAGCCGAGTACGAGATTTTGCCTTCCGGGCACGGTTTACTTCAAATAATCTTCTTAAGTGGATATCCAAGCATGGTATGCTTTTTAGTGATTTCCGAGTAAGGTTCATCTATTTGGCATATCCGAGTAAGGTTCACTTTGTCAAGCAAGATTGTTCTTCAAGACCAAGTATTTTACTCTTCCGAGTAAGGTTTGGTCAACCAAGTCCAAGAAGCCAAGTAATTGGAAGACCGGGCAAGGTATTCTTTAATAATTATGGTCCGAGTATACTTGATGAGTTGATGGAATATCTCTAAGTTATATCGAGTAAGGTTCTGCTCGAGTAAGGTATGTACTCCCGAGTACGCCTTATCAATAAGTTGTTTAACTAACAATGAGCCGAACAGGATCATAGAAGAACAAGGTTGCTCGTAAGGATTTGTCGAGCAAAGTTTGATAAGTCCAAGAAGATTGAAGTCTACTCGGTGAATATTTTACTTGGTAAAATATTCTTTAAGTAAAAGTCTACCCGGAAACTGATTCCGAGTACACTTTTATGTTTACCAAGTCTGAAGGAAGGCCGAGTACACTGCGTAATCGGAGACTGAAGTTTAATGAAAAGCTTACCCGGAAGACTTGTTTTACACTTAGTATAATTTTTGAATATGTAAATTGAATATGTACTATCGGATAGAGTTTCTAGAAGGAATGACAGCTGTCCTAGGTTGGCAGGCCTATAAATAGAATAATTAGGGCACATCGCCAAAGTGACGGAAAAAACACGCAATACAAGGGACGAAAAACACGCAATACGAGTGACAGAGAGGATAAGACCGACACATTAATTAAGAGAATATTTTGTGTGTGACGGCTGTCCTAGGATTCCTCCTAAACCCTAATCGATTATCCTTTTGTATGATTAACATTATATAAATGGAAATCTTTTGAGTGAATCCTTCGTGTGTCCTCGTATTTTGAATATTCATTGCAACCGTATGTTTGTTATTGATTCCGCCTTTAACAAACGGTCATCTTTCTAAACATAGTAACCCGTCATTAACTCTCTTGTCAACACGATTAATTTTGTGTGAGTTATGACATGATTGATTAAGATCCGATCCGAAACGGACCGGACAATATATATGAAAGAATGATGGACAGGTTAAATATGTAATGCGTACCTTCGGACACGTATATGTGTATGTAAAGTATGATATGTGATTAACTAGAACTCACTCAGCGTAGCTCACTTTTAGTATGCACGCAGGTATATATGTTTATCGAGATGGCATGAGGATGACACATGGCATGGATTGGACGACTGGCATCTGAAGATTTAAGAAATGGTGTTTTAAATATGGGGTCTCATGTTATGGTTTTAAAGGAAAGATCGAATGTTTTGTAATAAATGATTGACGTTTTATATTCCGCGAAAATTTTAATTAACTCTGATTTGTGAGAACTGTGTTTATGAGTAAATCCGACGTTAAAGTAGGGCTACCGGGAACGGGGCCTTACACAACAACTCTTATTTGCATGTTACTTTTTGTCGTAGGTCATGGAATTGGAAAGAACATATGAAGAGAATTATGCATTGGAATACCAGTTTTATGAAGAATCTCATGATGATTCGAGTGACTCTGATATGAGTCCCTCAGATGAAGAGAACGAACATAAAGTCAATGATGCCAAAGATAAAAAGAAAAATGGATTGACCAGACTGCCACATATGCGAAGCGCCTACACAAATTCTGGTGGGGAAAAAAATAAAGTCAAGTTCGATGTGTTTGGCAGGTTTAGTGGAAAGTTCATATCTACATTCGTGAGTTTCTTAGGAGATCTGGTCAGGGAGAAACTGAATTTCAGTGTTCTTAAATGGAGGGAAGCATCCAAAGAACTAAGGGATAAGTTGTGGGAAGAGATTACGGTAAAATGCCTGATCAATTATTTGTTTGCAAACATTATGCTTCGTTCTAATTGTAATTGTTATGTCAGCTTTATTACGAAGTAAACGAAGGCAAAAGAAAAGTTGTAATGACTCGTCTCGGTTTGCTCTTAAGAAGCTTTAGAAGTAGGGTGTATAAACAGGACATACACCCCAACCTAGGCAAACCAGAGAAGTTAGATAAAATCTCAAGACGGTTTTGGACAATAATCCTTAACCAGATCACTGGGACAACTTTGGTTGCGTATACACAATCCGACAAATTCAAGGTAAATGTTTATAAAATTTAAGCTAGATTTGAAATATGTGAGATTAAGAATTGACATATGTGAGATTTAATTTTCATGAAAGATTCGTCGATCTTAAGGAAGGAAGCTCGTGCGAAGTCGCGTTACAACCATCGGTTGGGAAGAGGTGCATATGCTACTTTTGAAGAAAAAATGGTAAATGATTTATTCTTTAAACATTCCCTAAATAGATTTTTAGTAGGACTTCAAAAGAGATTATGTGATTTAATACTAATGCATTTTTCTTATAAATTATAACAAGCTTGCAAACAATGAAGTTGAGAAAGATGTACCTCCCTCCCGGTGTCTGATGTGGTATAGAGCCCGTGAAAACAAAGATGGTAAAATACAAAAGTACTCGCATTTATTTAATAATAGTGTGATAACAAGTGTGTTAGGGTCATGTAACTACATAATATATGTCACTAAATGGAAATGTAACAAGAAATTTTCAAAGTTAATGTAACTAAAGGATACACAACAGTGACACTTAAAATAAGACTAGTTTATATTAAACGTTTTAGGTCACATTTTCATTGGTGTTATGTCACGAAAAGGTATGTAATAGTCACAACTTAGATTAATAACTTGGTTTCTAATTGTGATCAAATACCAACCTAGTAACACTGAACATAGTGTAATGTGACAAATTTCAAGCAAAAAGTCACATCGAAAAAATGTTGCATGTGACCAATTGTTGATATATTGCCACTAACCAAAAAAAACATGTGTCACTGAAAATGGTTTATATTGACATTATTTGATAAAACTAGAACAAAAATCGCTGGTCTATAGTGACACATCTACTCTACAGTGACTGATTTTTATATGCTACAGTGACGATTTTTTGTGTGTCACCAAACAACATCTACAATGGCGTAACCTTTGGTTACATATTTAGCGAAAAAAAACAGCCACTAACTACCTACGGTGACGATTTTTGTGTGTCACTGAAGCCTGATTTTGTATTAGTGTTAATCGTCGAAAGCTGAACTTGAAGTGGCTTGAACCGTTTGGATCACAATGTACTTTTCTTGATCCTAATGGTAAATTTGGTGCTAAGTTTGTGGATGGTTTCTTTGTGGGTTATGCTACTCCTTTATGATGTGTTTCTTACCTAGCATTAATCGGATTGTGCAAGTACAACATGTTGACTGGAACCAACTGCTTTTGTCAAACTTCTTTTGCCACAACGTGTTTTCAAACTTCTAATGAATCGAGCTACTGTTATTGCATAGTTAATCGGGTTTAATTGAAGAATCATAATGAAAGTCTCCCATTCATCAGATAAAAAAATTAGCAAGCTTATCAATGTATTCATACTCTTGCTTATCAATTCTCAGACGCTTCATCTCATTCACTAAATGACAGTACCTTTCAATCAATTGTGCCATTGACTCAACATTTACCATAGCGAATATATCAAAATCTTTCTTTAAATCACCAATCTTGGACTTTCTCATGTCAGGATTCCCTCTATCTATAAACAATAAAGCTTCCCAGATTGAATGACAAGATCCATTATGTTGTAATAATTGAAAGATCTCAGACTTGATTGATTGTTGAAACAAATTCATCATCTTCTTTTCACGAAGAAATCTTGCTTTTTCTGCCTCGGGAATTTGAGACAAACGATGACTAGTACCATTCTCATTTCTTGGTATGATGTATTCCATCTTAACAGCTTCCCATGCATCATAGTTGACGGCTTGAACATAGGTCTAAAACTTATCGGCCCAACTCGGGTAATCTTTCATTCTCAACAACTTTGGTGGCTTGTTCGATGTTCCCATTTCATTCTCCAAATTGATATTCTGAAGTATAGGTGACTGATGTGTCACAAAGCATTCAAATCTTCCATTGTTGCACAAAAATCAAGAAAATAGCCCTAACCAGCGTATATGATTTAGTTGGCGTATAAGTACCAACGTATATGTTCTGGCGTGTAAGTTTAATGCCAAATTTAATGCGTCGTATATGTTGGCAAGTTCAATGCAACATATATGTATTACAGCGTGTAACACTTATACGTTGAACAAAAAAAATCTTATACGTAGACAGCTTATACGACAAAGTCACTTATACGTTGAAGCAGTCAACTTATACGCGGATCAGATCAACTTATACACTGCACCCTCGGTGAACTTGAACATGATCTGTAATCCTTGATTCTTGATTGAATTGATGAATAATCCTTGCAGAAACAATTCTTAGATAAAAACGAACATAATTCCAAAATTAATTGGAAATTGATCCATAAACAAGTGAGTAATCAAAGAACAAGTGATAATAATAAATGTTGACTTTGTAAATGTAACGATTCCGACGAAACCCGGTATACCCTAACCGGTAGACAATTGTTACGTCATATTTAATGTCGGGTACATGAGTTACCATAGTAATTATACGAGAATACATGGTTCATTGTATTGATTGTACGTGAATATATAATTCATCGTATTGAATATGCGATCAATCGATCGATAGTTATTGAAACCCGAACGAATCTAGGGTTCAATTATAGACGAGATATATGATATGTAGTGATTTTACGAAGCATTAATGCTTCGGGATAAGTAAAGTACGGCACAGAAAAAGAATTTCGATTTAATGTACGTCGGTACGTTAAACGAAACCTTTAATACCAAACCGAGCAAGAGATGATCGATCAAGCCGAAAAAGATGCGCAATAATTAATAATATGATGTTTTAAGTCAATAAATGTCATGGTTTAAGTTTTTAAAGTTTTTAAATCGGTTTTATATAAATTTCATTTTTAGCCGAAAAACGACCGTTTTAGCCTCGTTTTAAGCCGAATTAAACATTTAACCGAAAAACGAACTGAACCAGATTATCCAAAACATTATCCGGATATCCGAAATCCAAACATGTGGCCTAGAATGGAGAGGTGGGTCCCACCCCACCCCCCATGAGTTCCAATCGGCTCCCATAAGCCTCATTCCCTTATTATTTTCTTTTTTCTAAACAAGCATTCATCAATCCATCAATTCTCTCAACTCCATGGACTAAAAACCGAGATATTTAGCAAGAGAATCAAGGTAATAATCGAGTTAATCACGTTTCCATCTTCGGTTCTTGAGTTTGTTTGCAAGAAAATGAGGTTTCAAATATGAAAACCGATTCTTGCGTGATCAAGTGATGTATACGAGTTATACAAGGGATCTTTGGTCCAAGAAAGGAGTTAAATGGACCAAAAAACGAATTTTTACGGTTTAATCTTTGTTTTTTGAATCATAACCGAAACCATGAAATAAATGGCTTGATCGTGAGTGTAACTTGCTTGGTATTGTGGTATGTTGTTTGTAGGCTCTGTGTTTAGTGGTAGATAAGGCGGAAAGACGAGTTTGTAGCTTGTAGTGGCGGAAAACGAAAGGTATATTCGGTTTATGTTCGGTGTATGTGTTTTGGGACAGATTGTTGATGGTTTAGAGTTAGGTCATGAAATTTTGCAGGGATGTTTTAAACATGAAAATAATTGTTCTGTGAAATTTTGGTAATTTTTGGACAAATGATGAATATTTGGTGAATTTAATGCTCGGTTTTGGCCAAAAATGGTGAAAAATAGTTAAATATCATGAAAAATTCTAAAAAATTTCAAATACGCTTTTTATATCATGTATAAGTCACACCAAAAATTTGAGGTCAGTTGGAGAAGTCTAAGTATGCTTTTCGGTTAAACGAGTTCTAGGGTTTTCTAGCTCGGTTTTAGTAAAAATGGCATGTAAAAGAAGATTTTGGTTCTGGAAAATTTACAAGGGACTATGTGGATGGCAGGGGACATCCAGGAAAAATTTGGGATTTTTCTAAGGTCGTTTGGTATTTACGACATATTTAGTGTTTAAATGGTGTTTAAAAATAGATAAATAAATTTTAAATATAAAAATTAATTCTGGAAATATTTTTATAAAATTTCCCACTGTCAAAAAGTCATTTTTGCAAAATTTCAAGTTCCGAGAATAAACGGATAATTATTTGTGCAAAAACGAACTTTTAAAGCTTAAAACGAGTAAACCGGTAAAGCTCGCTTAAACGAGCTGACTGGTGTATAAAAACCCTAAAAATGAACTATTTTCATATTATTGAGTTAAACAAGTAAAAATGAATCATCCGAAAATAATTCGGATGATTTGAGTAATTTTAACTATTTTAACAGTTTCCGGTACGCTAAAGACGGAAACGGGTCCCGCGGCGAAACGGGGCGTCTAAACCGAGCTCTAATTTCACAACTTAAACTAAATTATCAGTCAACCACTACTCTCGGTTCGTGTGTGACCAAACTCATTTTTGAAACGTAAAAACGAATAACCGTGCTAGGCACGCAAAACGAGAAAAACGACTAATAGTAGTTGTAACCATGGAACTCTAAACGACATCACAATCTGAGTCCGGAGAAGTGTTTCTGAGTTAACCTTGCCCCCAGAACGGGTACAGTGCTGGGTTAACAGTGTCCCCAGATGTACCGGTTAACTTGGTTAAAGTTATATAATAATGAGAGTATAGTAACGATCGTAGGGATTATATTACAGATTGGACGTGTTAACTGATAACGATTGTTGTTACCTGCTTGCATGTGCTAAGGTGAGTTTCACGAGCCCCTTTTTCTGAACTGTTTTCGAATATTTTCTCGGGGCGGAAGCATGTTTTTACTGAATGTTTAAATACATACTGAACGCATGGACTTGCGTGGATTTATATATATTTTATTGTACGGGAATCGTACGGAAATGTACTAAGATGGTAATTGTCTGAGTTGCTAACATTCTAAGGCCCCGGAACACGAGTGATTAACTGAAAGCCGGTAGAGTGTGGATAGTACTATTGGTTTGACAAACCCAACTGGTCCGGCATGGATTTGCTGATGTTTCCCAGCCAGTTGCACATGTCTATTTTGTTGTTAATATATATTTTGCTATGTAATGTTAGACATAGCGGTTTGGGGCAGTTCCATGGGCGGGGGATATGCCACGGGCCCGTGGGCGGGGGATATGCCACGGGGGTTGTGTGTGATAGTCAGAGGTTTCACTTGTGGGCTCAGCATAATTACATCGTAATTCAGGGTTAACATTGCCCCCGGAATGAGTACAGTACTAGGTTAACAGTGTCCCCAGATAATATTATATTTTGATATGGATTTATCATGGTTTACTCAAATTGTGAAACTCACCAACTATTCGTAGTTGACCCGTTTTCTCACATGCTTTTCAGGTACAATTAAGATGAAGTGATTGCTTACGTGCTAAGTGCTTGATGTGTGTAAGATTTGCGTGCAGGATATTAGGAGACATTATAACAAATAGAATTGTGTATCGTATTGTATGATGTGTGTATCACCTAGACGGTAATGAAATACATGAAAATGTAATTTGAAGTATATTAATGTATTCAGTTTTCTTTATAAACAATGTGGTTGATATCAGACGAGTCTGTCGCACCCCGTTTACGTTTCCGCTGCGGTTGCGGGGTGTTACAGAAGTTGGTATCAGAGCCATTGGCTATAAAAGAATTAGGATGTCTGTAAAAGATACCTAAAATATAACCAGTAGCTCAAGTATTATAGGATCTGAATATCAACTAATAATTTATAGTGACGAGATCTGGATGAACTTGGATGGACAAGTGAGTTGTTATGGTCCGGAACATAATAACAGACTTGTCCGTACGAGGGAGTTCAGGGGAAGTCACGGGGTACATTAATATGTAAAAATGGCAACATATGTGTAAAGTATATAATATTATTTATACGTGCTAATGTGTATATATATATATATATGTACGTATCTTGTGGGTACATGTGTTGAGAAATAGGACCCGGATAAGAAACCGGGGGATAAAATAATAAAAGTACTGAGGATGCTGGAAATTTCTAGAGCATCGGTTGATAATGAGTCTGACTTATCGGGCCATAGTTATGATAGAACCAAGTTAGATCTCCCGTTTGACATTAACCAGAAATATCTAGTAACCGTCACTCCCAACCGAAATTGATAAATCCCTTACCCTACCAACACCAGTATCATATATCTTAATAACCCCCTATGTTCACCCGAACCGACGACCCTCACGTACGGACGGACCTGTACGTGAACCTATTCTTATTCCGTTAAAAAAAAAATTGATAATAAATGAGCAGATGAAAATAATATATAGAAACATATACATGTATTTCTCACTCTCAAACATATGAGTCATACCACCTCCAGATCGAGAATTACTGATTTTAGCAAACCTAGAACGCCTGAGGACATTGACTGAGCAAGTGATAGAGTTTCCCATAATAGTAATTAATAATATTTGAAGGCAACCCATGTTGCGCGATCACCTTGAACCTTGCAACTCCCTATGATTAACCTTACACCGTTAGATTCCTATACCCATGTATACCCGAATAGAATGATTAACCATACACAAAGAGGTGTTGGAATCATTATAGCATAGTTGGTTATTCGTTCGTAGGTGGTATACTGTGTATGCCGGATATACGAATAGACACGGATATTATAAATCCGTGGTACGTAATCGTTTGGTGCTCACGGTGAGCATGTATAGGTTATGCTGACATGCAGAAGGATGTTGAAATCAAGCATATTAAAACATTAATCCTTATTGAGAAAGATCTATATGTCAGTTGGTGACAAGGGTTATGAAACATATTTAAACGTTAACCGACGTCAGGTTAAGTCCATATGTTATTATATTTGTGGGACATATATATACTAGATACTGGTATGTGTAATATGTATGATAATATTTGGTGTGTATGTGTACCTGCTGTTATGATTGAGCTGGTAACGAGTTATAAGGTGAGATTAGTATTGATTACTGTGTACGGGATGAGTACGGCAGAATGACATAAAAAGAGTAACTCCAATGATGGAGATTGATATGATTCAGTTGATTGCTCAAAGATAGCAGATGATGATACCGAATGTCGTATCACAGATCACTGCTAGTGTTGATGCAATGTGATCGCAGACTTATAGATCGAGCAATCACATGATTATGAATATTTCAATTCTTAGTGTTATTACTAAGAGTGTTAATGTCCCACCGAATACTATTATGACTACCAGTATTAGTTATAAACTAAACGTGAATAGTAGTCGTATTGAATTAGATCCGGTATGAAGGATATGTTGTTGACTGTGTTAAGGAAATTATTAATAGTTTACTGATGGTAAAGGGAGGAATAGATTAACGAGTGGATAGAAAAGATCGAAATGGTTAAGGATATTGGTAAGAGTCTAGAACATTGTGTAGTGAAATATGCTACAGATATGTTGGTAGATTATGTTGTATCGTGTTGGAACACGATGGTACAAAATTATTGTTAGAAAATTATTGCTTAGATGATATGGTCAGGATTTAAAATCTTGTGCTAGAGCACTTTTATTCGAGCAATTAAGCTCAGAGTTTGGAAACTGAGCTATGAAAGATAGAAATGTTGGGTGCTGATCACTTAGAACACGCTAATCGTTTGAAGGAATTGTCATGTCTAGTAACATGGCTATTTACTCCTGAAACTAAGCGAAGTGAGCGCTATATTGAGGACTAACTCCATCGATAAGGAGTATAGTCAATCCTGTAAAATATACAACCTTTGGAAGGGTTGCGTCACAAGCCAGCATTGATATATTTGACGCTATGGGAAGTGGACTGGAAGGATGTTAGGTGAGACGTCGAGTGTTAAAGAAGAGAAATGATAAAGGTATAGTGCAAGATAGACTTTTGAATAAGTAGGTATGTCCTACAACCCAGAATCATACTAAAGACTAGTTCTGGTGTGAAACATGAACCGCATGAAGGGTCCTTCCCTAAATGTGGAAAATATATGGTTATCGGCAGGAAGAAGAATGTCGAGTGATAGTAGGCCACAGGTGTGGTAAAGATGGACGTAATGCCCCAATTGTAGAACCAATTGAAAGCCATGTGAACCGGCAACCCCAACCCATTCGTGTACAACCACTCCGAACCCAACAACTTCAATAACAGTCCATCCAAAGAAATCAAATTATGCCAAACAATTGTACTTGCTATGAATGTGGCAGTACAGAACGTTTCAAGAGAAATTGCCCGAAGTTGAACCAAGGTGTCGTTGGAAGATGAACCTCATGACAAGCATCAACCTCTGATCAAGCAAGGAGCCGTGCTTTTGTGAGTAATCCGAATAAAGCACGTCATGATCCAAAGGTGGTACTAAGTATGTGGTAGTTTTAAATCAATAGGCTTCAGTGATATTTTTACGGTCGTCGATAGAAGTTAGTTCCTGTTAACCTCCTATCATTTGGAAAGATACCGGTTAGTGAAACTATAGAACCCTATACTGTAGAATCGCTAACGGTGAATCCCTAATG